>NC_083320.1:39300189-39608253 GCF_963455315.2 Globicephala melas | reverse complement strand
AATGCAAAGAACCAACTTTATGATCAATCTGATGCTTTAATTAAACCATTGTTTGAGGGCTTCCCTGGTGGCACAGTGGTTGAGAGTCTGCCTGCTGATGCAGGGGACGCGGGTTCGTGCCCCGGTCTGGGAAGATCCCACATGCTGCGGAGCGGCTAGGCCCGTGAGCCATGGCCACTGGGCCTGCGTGTCCAGAGCCTGTGCTCCGCAACAGGAGAGGCCACAACAGTGAGAGGCCCATGTACCGCAAAAAAAAAAAAAAAAATTGTTTGAAAATCAATATAATCAGTGAAAGAAATAAAGTATTATACTTCTATACCAATTCTACTCTCAGAGTTATTTTTAATTGAAATATAATTGATTTACAATACTATATTAGTATCAGGTGTACTACATAATGATTAGACTATATATTATGAAATGGTCACAGTGATAAGTCTCGTAACTATCTATCACCAAATAAAGTTATTACACTATTATGGACCATATTCCTTATGCTGTATATTATACCCCATGACTTACTTATTATATAAATGGAGGTATATACCTCTTAATTCCCTTCACCTATTCCATGGACCCCCACCCCAACCTTCTGGCAACCACCCATTTGTTCTCTGAGTCTGTTTTTGTTTTATTTGTTGTTTGTTTTGTTTTAGACTCCACATATAAGTGAGCTCATACAGTATTAGTCTTTCTCTTGCCTGTCAATTCTCTGAGACTTATTTCACAACATAATACCCTCTAGGTCCATCCATGTTGTCTCAACGGCAAGATTTTGGTCTTTTAAGGCTGATTAATATACCATTATATGTGTATATCACATCTCCTATATCCATTCATCTGATATTGATGGACTCTTATGTTGCTTCCATAGCTTAGCTACTGTAAATAATGTTGCAATGACCATTAAGGTGCATATATCTTTTTGAATTAGTCTTTTTCTTTTCTTCAGAAAAATACCCAGAGATGCAACTGCTGGATCATATGGCAGTTCCATTTTTAATTTTCTGAGGAACCTCCATACTCTTTTCCATACTGTGTGTACCAATTTACATTGCCATCAACAGTGCACAAGAGTTCCCTTTTCTCTACATCCTTGCCAAGATGTGTTGTCTTTTTGATGATAGCCATTCTGATGGGTGTGAGGTGGTATCTCAGTGTGGATTTGATATGCATCTCCCTGATGATTAGTAATGTTGAACATCTTTTATTGTGCCTGTTGTTCATCTGCGTATCTTCTTCAGAAATACGTCTATTCAGGCCTTCTGCCCTTTTTTTTTTTTTTTTTTTTTTTTTTGCGGTATGTAGGTCTCTCACTGTTGTGGCCTCTCCCTTTGCAGGGCACAGGCTCCGGACGCGCAGGCTCAGTAGCCATGGTTCACGGACCCAGCCGGTCCGCGGCATGTGGGATCTTCCCAGACTGGGGCATGAACCCGTGTCCCCTGCATCGGCAGGCGGACTCTCAACCACTGCGCCACCAGGGAAGCCCCACCCATTTTTTAATCAGGTTGTTTGTTTTTCGATGTTGAGTTGTATGAGTTCTTGGTATATTTTGCATATTAACCCCTTACTGGATATATCATTTGCAAATATCTTCTTCCATTCAAAAGCCTGCTTTTTCATTTTGTTGATCGCTTCCTTTGCTGTGCAAAAGCTTTTTAGTTTGATGTAGTTCCGCTTGTTTATTTTTGCTTTTGTTTCTCTTGCCTGAGACATAACCAAAAATAAAAAAGTTGCTAAGATTGATGTTAAAGAGCATACTGCCTATATTTCCTTCTAGAAGTTTTACGATTTCATAACTTATTTTAAGTCTTTAATCCATTTGGAGATTATTTTTGTATATGGTGTGAGAAAGTAATCTAGTTCAATTCTTTTCCATGTAGCTGTCCAGTTTTGCCAATACCATTTATTGAAGAGGCTGTCTTTTCCCCATTGTACATTCTTGCCTCCTTTGTCTTAATTGACCAGATAAGTGTGGGTTTATTTCTGGGCTCTCTATTCTGTTCCACTGATATACATATCTTTTTTTGTGCCAGTACCATGCTGTTTCAATGACTGTAATTTTGTAGTATAGTTTGAAATCAGGGAGCATAATACCTTCAGCTTTGTTGTTCTTTCTCAAGATTGCTTTGGCTATTTGGGGCCATTTATGTTTCCATAAAATTTTAGAGCGATTTGTTCTAGTTATGGGGAAAATGTCAATGGTATTTTGATAGGGATTGCATTGAATCTTTAGATTGCCTTGGGTAGTATGGTGAATTGATGACTAGCTTTAGTGTTGTGTTTGGATTTCTTCGCCTTTTTTTGTGTTTATATCTTTATAAGTTTTTTTATTTGTGGTTACCATGATTTTAATATGTAACAACATATGTATTTATATATACGTGTGTGTGTATATATATATACACACACAGATATACTTGATTATTTTAAGTTGATGATCTCTTATGTTCTAATGCATTCTAACAACCCTGCATATTTACTCCCAACTCCACATTAAATGTTGTACATCTTTTTGTTTTGTGTATTCCTTAACTACTTATTGTGTATATCAATGATTTTTCTCCTTCTGTCTTTTAACCCTCCTACTAGCTTTATAGTCCCTTTAATATTTCTTGTAAAGTCAATTTAGTGGTATTGAACTCTTAGCTTTTGCTTTCCTGTAAAACTCTTTATCTCTCCTTTAAATCTAAATGATAGTCTTGCCAGCTAGAATATTCTTGGCTGTAGATTTCTTCCTTTCACCACTTTCAATATATTGTGCCACTCCATTCTAGTCTGCAGTGTTTCTGCCGATGGTCTTATGGAGGTCGTCTTATACATAACTAGTTGCTTTTCTCTTGCTTCTTTTCAAATTCCCTCTTTATCTTTAATTTTTGCCATTTAATTATAACATGTCTTGGTGCAGATCTCTTTGGGTTTATCTTGTTTGGGATTCTCTGTGCTTCATGGACCTGAACATCAATTTCCTTTTCCAAGCTGGGAAGCTTTCAGATATTATTTCTTCAAATAAGTCTCCTGCCTCTCTCTCTCTCTCTCTCTCTCTCTCTCCCCTACTTCTGGAACCCCTACAGTGAGAATGTCAGGACACTTGATGTTATCCAAAAGGTTTCTTAATCTGCCCTCATTCTTTAAAATTTTTTTTTCTTTTTTCTCTTCAGTTTGGGTGGCTTCCAATACTCTTTATTCCTGTTCACTGATCTGTTCCTTGTATCATCTAATCTACTATTAATTTCTTCTAGTTTTTTTTTCAGTTATTGTATTCTTTAGCTGTGTATGGTTTCTTTATATTTTCTAACTCTTTGTTAAAATTCTCACTGTATTAATCCATTCTTCTCCTGAGATCGCTGAGCATTTTTTTAATTACCTTGAACTCTTTACTTTGTAGATTGCTTATCTCCACTTCACTTAGTTCTTCTTCTGGGATTTTTGTCTTGTTCCTTCATTTGGACCATACTGCTCTATCTTCTCATTTTGCCTAATTCTCTGTCTCTATTTCTATGCATTGGGTAGTTGATTATGTTTCTGACCTTGGAGAAGTTGTCTTATGCAGCAGACATCCTATGGGCCCTACCAGCACACTCCTCTCTGGTCACCAGAACTATATGCTCTAAGGGTGCCCTCTTATGGGTTGTGTGGGCCCTTCTGTTGTGGTGTGGCTGTCTATTGTGGGCACACTGACAGGCAGGGCTGGTTCCTGGTCTTGTTGGCTGTCAGGCCCTGCCTCATATGGTGGCTGCCACCTTACTGGTTGGCAGGGCTTGATCCTGGCATGGCTGGCTGTGGGACCAAGGGGATCTGGGGCTGATGTAGGCTTGCAGGTGGGCGGGGATTTGGGTCTGGACTTGGCTGGCTGTGGGGCTCAGAGAGGCCCAGGGCTAGTCCTGGCCTGCTGATGGGTGGGACCTGGTAATGGGTAGCTGGTTGCACAGCTAGGGGGAGCTGCTCTTAGACAGTTTGTATATTTATGCATTTGATTTCAGGGAACTGGGGGCCTTTTGTATATTAATGTATGTATATACATATATATATATAACATAAACACAAAAAATATAATTTTGTATATACATATATATAAATGTATATACATATATATTTAGATGTATATTTTTGTATTTACACATATGTACATTTATCTATGTATTATATTTCACAAATAATATCTCCTTGGCCAAATGAGAATAAAAAACTTAACATTTTTCTTGAGTTTCAAATTCCATTAACTGATCACAAATAATGAATTATATTAGTTGAAGATACATACATGATTTCTATATTGGCAATACGATGATCCAAATATCTTCCCTGACACATAACTTTAGAAGCCTTGTACTAAGATGATGGTGCCACAAGATAGAAGGAACTGGTATCTGTAAGCCATCAGGTAAAGAAGAGCCCCCAAACTGACCCACATTGGATTTGACATGAGCAATCAATAAACATTTGTTGTACTAAGTCAATGAGATTTCAAGGTATGTTACCACAGAAAAGTCTAGCCTCATCCAACTAAAAAAAAATGGATAGGGCTCTGGATAAGCAAAAAGAAAGCATACACCCTGAAAATTCTCAACCACAGGACTGTCCTCATAAGGGCTTAGGAATCAAATTTATGTTATCAGCATTCAGAGAACAATGCTGAGAAATTACCACAGAGTGGTCCCTAGCTGATAGAACTTCATGGGTATATCATCAAAAAAGGACTAACAAGGTAAATACTAAAAAAACACCCCAAACATGTGCCCTCAAGTCAAAATTATACAACTACAATATATAAGGAAACAAGCCACTATGAAAAAAAGGTCATCTGATAAAAGAGCAAATTACATTCCCAATGCCTTCAGATACTAGAATTATAAAACCTAGAACATAACATAAATGTTTTGTATTTTTGAAAGAATAAAAGATTGAATCTAAAAATTCAGAAAATAATATAGTCTGAAACAAGCAGACAAATTTTAAAGTGAAACAAATATAAAAAATGAAATAAAAATGCTATGAATATGGAGAAATAGCAAGTTATACATCTGAAAGATTACTCATAAAAATAGGTGTAAATTTGAGTACATTCAAAATAGAAATGTCTGTTCATCAAAAGATACAATTAAAAATGAAAAGACACCTCAGAATGGGAGAAAATACTTGAAAAGCATTTTTAAATGGCATAAGATTAGAGTCTATCATATATAAAGAATATTACTAAATCAATAAAAGACCAACAACCCACGAGAGGAATGGACAAAATATGTAAACAAATAGTTAAAGAAAAAAAATGACAAATAAACATAGGGAAAAATGTTCAACCTTACAGAAATGTAAATTAAAATCACAGTAAAATACCATTCATATTAAGAATTAAGGAATTTAAGAAATCTGACAATACCTAGAGGAACAATAAGAATTTTTATGCAATTCTTTTTGGGAGTGTAAGTTGATATAACTACACTGGAAAGCAAGTTAACAATATTTTATAAAGTTAAAAATGCACAAATTCTATGGATCAATAAATCCACTTCTTGGTAACTTCTCTAAGAATCTCTAGCACATATGTAAAATATTCAGACCAGCATTTGCACTAAGTCCTTACAAAAATATTTAGAGCAGCATTTTTTTTAAACAATTCATTCCAAGAAGAATAAATGAATAAATTGTGATATCATATCTACATAATAAATACAGCAGTGAAAACTATTTCACTAGACCTACACAATGGACCTCAGAAACAAAATTCTGGCTGAAAATTGTACATTCAAGAATATTACTTACATTAATGATCATATTTAAATTAGTCAGAATCAGGAGACATAGAGAATTTAACAAAATGAATTGTTAACAGCAACAACCTTATCTCTAGTTAATGAAGTTATTAAAAAGCAAAAAGGGACTGTTGGAATCACAGAGTAGTAAGTGTAGGAAGTAGCTACGTTCCCTAGGGCTGTGGGAACAAAACTGAAACTCAGACCTTGGAGAAGAGGGCCTAATTAATTGATACTATTGTTTGCAAATCAAGAAGGACCCCATGAAGCTGGGATCCAAACCCTTACGGTGAGGGGCATCTATGGCTGGTGCCTAGCCTTTGAGGCGGCAGCAACAAGGCTGTTTCTGGGAGTGTCAAAACTGCAAACTGGATTCAGCCGCTGCCTATGGAAGGAATTGCTGCTGTGGCATGAAAAGCAGTTGTCAATCTAAGGGTCACAGGAACAGGGAGCAAACAAGAAGCAAATCCCTATTTTCTCCAAACTTCCAGTCTCCCTCTAGTACCTCTATCGGCACAGCCCAACAGGGAACCAGCTGGTGAAGCAGGAATGTGGTCTGCACAGTCCCTGTCCCAGCATCATACAGCAGAGTGTTAAAAGGATGGGCATGAAGCTGAGAGACAATCGTTGAAAAACTGATACACTATTTAATGTTTAAAACCTGCCAAACAATATTTATATGTAATATATATGTAGTAAATGTATAAAGAAATGCATGGGAACAGAATACACAAAATTCAAAATAGAGACTACCTCTGATGGATATAGAGAGAAATGGGATCTGAAAGGGGTATACAGAGTTCTTCTGTTCTTTTCAAGTTTTATTTTCAGGCTGGATGGTGCATTCCTAAGTATTGATTACCTTATTCTTTAGGCATATTGGATGTCTGAAATATTTCATTAAAAAACCAACCTTTTGTGGAAAGGAAGAAAATGAGAGAAGTATAGACACTTAAATCCAAAGTACTGTGAGGCCACCATCTTGTCTCACGGTTAGTGTTTTGTTTACATGGTAAACTCAAGATAAAAGTTCCTACATTTTGATAACCACTGGAACACAGATGCAGATTTAAGTGAGTGTTTTGACCTGGTACTAAATGGCAGGTTTTCAAATCTCCTCTATAACGACACTTGCTCCTGGGAAGAAGGGCAAATTGTCCATGAAGTCCCCATCTGCTTGTCTGAGGAACATCTGTTGTGATGTGGACTCTCCTAGTTTAGGTGGCAGTAATGTACCTACTAGTGAAAGTATCCCTCCTTAGTAATAACATCTACTGGCAAGAGAAACCTTTGAAAAGACATTTGTTTCACGTTTTTTAAAAATGGAACTTTAAAACACAAATTTAATTTTTTTATTCAATGTTTGTAACTTTTATCTGACATTATACAGATTTATTTTGACAACCTATTTAGTTGTTGACAAGTCTATTTTGCTTTCTTGTTAGTGTATTTTAAAGATTTATGCTGAACATATTTTGTATAAATCTCATAATGATACAAAAACAAACATGAGGAAAACTGAATGCATCTTCAAAATATGTTTACTTTCATAAGGCTGCTTGGAACATGAGCACTAATAAAATTTTTTTAAATGCTTTTATTGGAAATCAATTCAGACTTGTGGAACAAAAATTGCTTGAGCAACTGTATTCAATATATTCCACTTACTGACCAAGCCATGGGAGAGAGATACCTCCCAACATCCATCAGTTACCAAAAAAGGGTACTTCCCAAATATCTCAGTTCCATCCACTTCTCTCCATTCCCACTGCCAATAACTTAATAAAATCTCTCCATCTTCTCTGTCTTTGACTACCACCCCAGCCTCACCACCGACAGTGTCTGTTACATAATGGATTCTTTAAAATACGAGTTTGAATAAATGAATGAATAAATTCTGAATGTCTCATATTGTTAATGTCAAAAGTGTTGAGGTACAGGACCAAGACGGAAAAGTAGGTAGAGGTGCATGGGAAAAGCAGGAAAGGAGTATGAGGTATATGAAATGGTGATGGGAATGTTCTCATGTTATATTATTTTTAGAAAGTCTTCTATATTTTCATAGTGTAGAAATAAGGGTTTTTTTTAAATATACCCCAAAATTAAGTTTTCAAAAAGTATTTTCAAATTGTAAAAGTGGCTGAGATATCCCAAATCCTAAGTGGAACTTTGTAGGAAAGTAGTAAAAAATATAAATACGCTTTTCAATTTACCTAATCAAGTTACCAAACCAAAGCTCTTATGGGAAATTTTTTCTGACATTTTATTCCTATTTATTTTATTTATTCATTTTTGGCTTCTGTTTATGTAATATCATGTCAGTCAAAGAGCAGATATTTAATAAATGTTGCAATTCAAATGTCATTTGCTAACATTTACTCAAGATACTGATCAGATGTTTTTGTTCAAAAAAATCTTTATCACCTTTCACCAGCCAGCCTTCCTTCAACTAAAGAGTATTTGATTCAGCAATCTTGCTTGTATTCTAAGTATTTAGTGGAATACAATGATTTAAGAACTTGATAATTGATATAAGTAATGATTGTTCATCACCAGCAAATCTGCATTATAAAAACCTTTCTTGGTGACATTGGATAGTGGTTTTACATTTATTACTTCATCTCTAATCAAGACTAGAGACCACCTAATCATCATAAAACTTAGACTGAGGTTAACACTTATTCAATATTTTTTCTTAAAATTATTTAACTAACTAAGGTACTAAGGTACCTTAACTAAGGTACACCTACAGATTTTTGTTAGATTAACACAGTATTTTGTCACACAACCCAATTACTGATTACATATTATCGATTTTCTAAACAGTTCCAGGACAGTTTTTTAGACTTGTAGAATACACTTACCAAAAATGTATTGTCATTCTTCATTAGACTCTCCTATATTTTGAAAGTACTACTGCTAGTGGATCTTTCAACAATGGAAGGAGACAACAATAAAGTCACAATCTATGATGAAATTATTACTGGGTCCACTGTAGACACTCACTTGAATCCTAGATCTGCCACTTAGTAGCTATGAAAACCTGAATAAAGCACTTAACTTGGCTTTTCTCCATGAGAATAACAACATCTGGTCTACTTATCTTAGAAGTATAGATAAGATGATTTATATGAAATCTGAGCAAAATGTAATGCACTGTTTGAGTTTAATTAACGTTTGGTATCTTATGTAAAGATTTTTTTTTAAAGGATTATTAAATCAACAAAGTAGAAAGGTACTTTGTACTGGACATCATCAATAGTTCCAAAATGGATCTCCCCGGCTCCTAGCCCAATACTCGGCATACGTTCAATGAATATCTGTGTAACTAATTAGTTAATTAACTGAACAGAAGAATTTAAAGTGATTATATATTAGTAACAACGAAAAATCTAAGACTACAACAACACTGGGAGAGAAGAGGGCACCTTGTGGAGTATGCTTAGATTCCAGGAAACCCTTCTTTAACTATATCAATGACTATAGAAGAGCAAAGCATGGAAAACGTGAAAGCACTCATAATGAGATGTACTATGTGCTACTACTACTCCTCACTATGGGTGAGGAGTTCAGGACTGAAGCATTCCAGGTTCTTTAACAAGAGCAGAACCACCTATAAGAGAGTGTAGTTGGCATTCAGGCTGACTGCCTGACTCACTGTCAGCCCCTCTTCTCACAGGGGTGGGTCTCTAATGCATCTATTATGAGACCACGTGTATAGCTTCAGATAATTGACCAGGGATGATCACCAGACCCCAAGCTAACCAATCAAATTCTCTCTCCCAGGAATTTGTAGTTTTTACTAACAGTCATAGAAACTAGGTGTCAATGGAGCAAGACCATATTAATACCAGTGTAGTAAAGGGAAGATCCACAAATGCTGCTTCAGAGATCCCCAGTTCCTCCCTGGTTATCCAAATCTTCTTAGGCCACTGTAAGATAAGTCAGCACCCACCTAATAAATTGCCCTTTATGCTTAAGCTAAGAGAGTTTCCAAAAGAAAGATTCTTTAAGTACAGTACGTAAGATATTCTCTGTTATATGATGCAACCTGCTACCTACACTGAGCCAAGTTCATTTGGTGACCCTGGGGAGAACCACAACTCCATGCAGAAGGGGTCCTCGAGGTACGATTTTTGTTTGGACTACTGATAAAACACTGAAGAGACAGAGGAATTAAAACCTAGGAGGGAAATAATATGCTTCAATGTCATTACATAGAATTTAAAATTTTTTATTTTTAAGGGAAATTTCTCAGTTTTAATGAAGAAAGTAGGCTTACATTTAAAAAGGGGGAAATGTAAATAAGGATTTAACAATGCATTTCTTTAACTCAGGACATTCAGTCCATAAATATTTCTTGGACGTTTAATGTGTGGGCAAGGCAGTAGGCTATTGAAACTTCAAATTTCCTCCCATTTTATAAAGTTATAAAAATTTTTTCTCTCATGAGACTTTTAAACATAGAGGATAATCTAAACCCAAAAGTATTCTAATTAGTAGTTCAGAAGAATGACAATCCCTTGTTTCAATTATTTAAAGACCTTATAATCATGAAATCATACACTGAAAACCACAGACACACACACAGCAGGCAAGCCATGTTTATTCATCACCAAATGATTTATATGGATTAATCCCGTAACAGAAGTGAGGAAATTGAAAATCTTAGCTAAATTTAAGCACAATCCTCCAGAGGTATGCACTGCTAGAGGCAGAAATAACGTTTTTCAACAGTTTCTGAAAACAGGGTTAGTAGCTAATACCATTAATATTATAAAGCAGCCCTCTGAGACTCAGCATAGACAAATCATTGATTTTTACATTTAACTTTCTTGGGACTTCTGTTGTCACTTCAAGGTGTCTTCATGTAATCCACTCATACCAGAGAATGTTTTCAAGGATATTGTAAATAATTAACCTTCTCACAGTGGAGTTCAAGTGTCTCTCTGTGATAAAGCACTTGAACACCTCAAAAGCATAATTACAGGCATACCCTTGAGAGTTGGGATATATCGAGTTTTCAAAATGAGGGTGGATATTAAAACTGATATAACAGCAATTAGTTATCATGAATTTTCTCCATTACCCAGGCTTTTGGATTGTGTCGGTGAAATATAATTCTCCTTAAAGGAGTTCACACAATTTCTGATGGCCACTCTCGATCCTCAATCTTGAATTTATTATAGTATTTCAAAGGCAAAGCCATCAAAATTGATTTGGTTTCCCTTTTTCTTTTCTCCCACTGTTGAATCAGTTATATGTTAACATAAAGTCACATCTAAGTAAACTTTCTTGTAGATAAATTATTTTGGGAGAGGAAATAATGCATCAATTAATAATAAAAAGAGTCCTTGCAGAAAAAGGAATCATTTAACTAGGTGACTTATAAATGTATGTAGGTTTAACAAGTCTTAAAAATAATGGTTTTAAATGTATGAAATAAACAATTTTGAGAATTATGCCAAATACCAAACAGGTCCATAAAGATGCCCTTTATTAAAAAAACGATTCAGACTTTGATCTAACATGTACTTTCACCACCAATATCTTAATAGATGTAACTTTTGTATACATATTAAATACATGTGCATATTTATAACAAAAATAAACAACAAATAAAATAAATATTTTTATATTCTTCTTATCAACAAATAAATTCATCTAGTCATCAGAATATTTTTAAATCCTACATGGTCTAGGCCTCTACTATCACTTCAACCTCATCTACCTTGTGACACCAATTATCTCTGTTCAGCTCCTTTTTCCCAATTCTGGCTTCCTTGTTGTGCTCCAGAGACTTTGCTCATTCTTTCCCCTCTTCTTGGTATGTTTTTAACCAACAGAGTCACATAGCTTATTCTCTTACTTCCTTTAAATCCCTGTTTCAAGTTCATCATTTTCTCTAAAAATACCATTTTACACATGCACGCCCATGCACACACTTCTCTAGTCTATTTTCTGTATCCCACCTTTGTTGCTTGTTTTTATAGCACATCATTCCCCTGATATGTTTGTATCTCTATTTTATCTCTTCTACCCAAAGGAAGAATATTTGATTAGGGAGAAATTTTATTTTATTAATTGTTGTATTCCCAATACTGATGTAGTGCCTGGCACTCAGCAGCTGTTAAATAATAATTTTTGGATAAATAAATGAATAAATGACTGAAATCAATTTTTTAAATCAAACACAAATATTGTTTTTCATGCTTGGTGCTTCAGCATTAAAATTGATTGTTTTGTCATAAAACTTCAACCCACCTATAATTATCTCTTTTCTACAATAGTTTTTATTCTTATAACTTTAATAAGGTAATAAATAAATACGAAATTCTGGAAAACACCACACCCATAGTAAACTAATTTAAATATCAATGCATTGGCGAAAACAACAAGAAAACAAATTGAAAACTATTTCATAGACTATAGTTGCTTCCCCCAGTGACCACTCCCCTCCAAAACCGTAACAGAGAAGAAGGAAAAAAGGAAAGAGGAAGAAAGGAAGGGAGGGAGGGAAAGAGGAAGGAAAGAAAACTACATGAACTTTTTAAACTAGGCATGTCACATTAAGGTTAACATTTTTTTGATCCCTTGTTGTATCTATTGTCTCTAGTTTGCATCATTTAATCTTAGATTCTTTATGTAGAAGCACTCAAAAGGCAATTCACTGAATATGTAGTCTTTCAGTATGTGATCATTATAAATAAAGGCAGTAATGACTAGTTATAGGAAATCCAACCACTTTGCAATGACTGAACACAATAATAAATTCCTCCCCTGGAATGGAATCTTGCATAAAAAATATTACTCTTCAACATGCACAAAATATAGTTTAATTTCTAATAGTTCTCTTAGTCATTTGATTTTTACTCATATGTTCCAATACTCCCAATGGAGAGCACATGTCACTCCCATGTGTGACAAAATGAAATCTAACTGAGACCCATTCTCTAAATCACATTCTTTGCAAACTGTACTTTCCTAATAGTCTGTTGAATAACAAAACTTTAGCACCTGATGTTACATTAGATGACAAAGCTTTAGGACCTTAGTTTATCTTCCAAGGGACATCTGAGACTCTGTAGTGGTAGGTACAATAGGAAGGGACTGATGCAAGATGGTATAACCAAAACTGATAATCAAAAAATAGACATACTATGTGGTATCTAGATAGCCAATAAGGCAACAGTGGTATTACAGGAAAACATTATGTGTGTTTGGACCCAAATCACTAAATATCCCAATATGGTTTATTATTTCCAGAAAATAAGGCACATAATTTAATAGAGTGGCAAGTGGACAATTGTCAGTTGTGATAAGGACTATGAAAAAGAAAGAAAAAACAAGTTGCTGAGAAAATAAGTAAAGTGAAAATAGGAGTTGAGGACCTATTTCAGATAGAGTGGTCAGGGATAGCCTCTCTGAAAAGGTAACATGTAGCACGAGACCAGAAGGATTAAATGGAGTCAGTTATGAGATGCAGGGGAAAGAGTGGTCCATGCAGAGAAAAATATGGGCAAAATCCCCAAGCCTGGGAAGAACTTGGCATATCTAAAAAGTAAAAGCAGCCCAGAATATAAGGAACACAGTGAGCAAGAGGGAGAGAGGGCAAGCCAGCTAGATATTTGTCATACAGTGTTATTCTGAATTCAACAGAACACCATGAGCTGTTATAAGCAGCAGAAGGCCATAAACAGATTTATAGTTTTAATAGTGTCACTCTGGCTGCTGTATGGAGAACAGATTGAAGAGGACCAAGAGTAGATGAAGGGAGGCTTCTGCATTAGTCCCATGGAGAGGAGGTGTTGGTCTGGATGAACGGATGTTACCAAAGATTAAGAAAGATGGCTACTACATTGGAGATACATCTGGAAGGAAGAATTGATAGGCTGAATTGGTAGACTGGATGTGTGGTATGAGAGAGAGAGAGAGAAAAATCAAGAATGGCACTCATATTTTTTTAAAGTAAGGACTTCAGCCACTTTGACAAGCCAGAAGAACCTAGAAAGGTAAAAGAAAATTTCTTCCTCCCACACAGCTGGTGAAAAGAATGGGGTGCTACTTTACTGCCGGGACACTACACTGCCCCAAAGCTGCTGCAGTTAAGAGATCCTGGGACCATGACAAAAGGTGGCAGAAGCTGTGTGGCTGACAAGGTCTTGGTGCTCCGGCCTAGTGTCAGGCATGAGCCTCTGAGGTGGGACAGCCAACTTCAGGGCATTGGACCACCAGAGACCTCCCAGCCCCATGTAATACCAACCAATAAGAGATCTCCCAGAGATCTCCATCTCAACGCTAAGACCCAGCTCCACCCAATGGCCAGCAAGCTCCAGTGCTGGATGCCCCATGCCAAGCAAGACAGGAACACAACCCCAGCCATTAGCAGAGAGGCTGATAAAAATCACACTAAGTTCACAGAAACTCCAAAACACACCACTGGACACGGCCCTGCCCACCAGAAAGACAAGATCCAGCCACACCCACCAGAAAACAGGCACCACTCCACTCCACCAGGAAGTCTACACAAGCCACTGAGTTTACAACCTCACCCACTGGAGGCAGACACCAAAAACAATGGCAACAATGAAACTGCAGCCTGCAAAAAGGAGACCCCAAACACATGTAAGTTAAACAAAATGAGAAGGCAGAGAAATATGCAGCAGATGAAGGAGCGAGGTAAAAACCCACCAAAACAAACAAATGAAGAGGAAATAGGCGGTCTACCTGAAAAAGAATTCAGAGTAATGATAGTAAAGATGATGCAAAATCTTGGAAACAGAATGGAGAAAATGCAAGAAACGTTTAACAAGGACCAAGACGAATTTAAGAGCAAACAAACAATGATGAACAACACAATAAATGAAATTAAAAATTCTCTAGAAGGAATCGATAGCAGAATAACTGAGGCAGAAGAACGGATAAGTGACCTGGAAGATAAAATAGTGGAAATAACTACCGCAGAGCAGAATAAAGAAAAAAGAATGAAAAGAATTGAGGACAGTCTCAGAGACCACTGGGACAACATTAAATGCACCAACATTCAAATTATAGGGGTCCCAGAAGAAGAAGAGAAAAAGAAAGGGTCTAAAAAAATATTTGGAGATTATAGTTGAAAACTTCCCTAACATGGGAAAGGAAATAGTCAATCAAGCCCAAGAAGCTCAGAGACTCCAATATATATATAGAAATATATATGGGTATATATTTGGAAATATTTGGGGGAATATTATGAGGAAATTTGGGAAATAATATGGGGAAATATTTGGAAATATTTGGAAATATATATATATACCATATACCCTGAGAAAACCATCATTCAAAAAGTGTCATGTACCACAATGTTCATTGCAGCACTATTTACAATAGCTAGGACATGGAAGCAACCTAAGTGTCCATCGACAGATGAATGGATAAAGAAGATATGGCACATATATACAATGGAATATTATTCAGCCATAAAAAGAAATGAAATTGAGTTATTTGTAGTGAGGTGGATGTCTGTCATACAGAGTGACGTACACCAGAAAGAGAAAAACAAATATCATATGCTAACACATATATATGGACTCTAAAAAAAAAAAAAAATTGGTTCTGAAGAACCTAAGGGCAGGACAGGAATAAAGATGCAGATGTAGAGAATGGACTTCAGGACATGGGGAGGGGGAAGTGTAAGCTGGGACGAAGTGAGACAGTAGCACTGAAATATATACACCACCAAATATAAAATAGATAGCTAGTGGGAAGCAGCTGCATCACACAGGGAGATCAGCTCGGTGCTTTTTAACCACCTAGAGGTGTGGGATAGGGAAGGTGGGAGGGATACGCAAGAGGGAGGGTATATGGGGATACATGTATATATATATAACTGATTCACTTTGTTATACAGGAGAAGCTAACACAACATTGTAAAGCAATTACACTCCAATAAAGATGCTAAAAAAAAAAAAAAGGATGGCACTTACATTTCAGCCTTGGGCAACTGAGAGGATGATGGGAGTACCTTATTAAAAGGAGAAAAACTGTTAAGATGGGGAGTGTGTAAAAAGATAAGAATATACTTAGTGGGAAAAAATAATCAAGTCTTCAAAAGATGTTATGTTTGAGAATTGGTGGAAGCTCCAAGCATGGCTGCTGGTAGATAGTGTGATAGGACGATCAGTAGCTCAGAGAAGAGGCTAGGGCTGGGAGTCAAAATCTGTTTGATCCTATCTTCGCACACACATTGGACACATCTGCAAAAGGGTAGGGAGGCTATGTATTAGCACTTGCGGGTGACATATTTTGCAAGTGAAGTGATATGCTGGTAATTCCAGCCACTTCCTCTGTCTCTCTCTATTCAGTAGAACTGAAGCAGTAAATGTGAAGCCCATCTGATATGGCAAAGACCTGAAGCTGTACCAATCTCTCTTTCTCTCTCTCTCCCCCAATTTCCCTCTAGCCCACCTCCATCTGTTTCATTTCTTTCTATATACAGTTCAGAATTAAAATCTGAAAATTGGTTTTTGGGGAATTTTCAAGTGAGTGGGCTTTACCCACCTATAGCTTTTTTGATACGAAGCTATGAAACCTAACTTGTTTTAGGAAAACCATGGCCACAGGTCAGCTTACTATAGAGTTCTCTATGCTGTGGTTGAAGACCCAAGCCCAGCCAACAATAATGTGGTACTTTCTACCTATATGACATTTTTTGTTGTGATGTACCCTTCTAGGGAAGGGTGAGTGTGGTCTAGGGTAAATTTTAGATACCTAAATGCCACAATGTCATCATTATTTCTGAGAAAGCTCAATTTCTTCATTTAGTCTCAGATTGTACCTGTCAGATGGCTGCCTCCTTTGCTAATTGACTTGGAGAATTTAATAAATAAGACACTCACTATATATAATCTATGTCCTTTTAGACTGTACTCGTAGTGAATATGAATACTCTGCTGATTCCATTTAACTTGTTACAGATCCGGGCACCTGCTTCTGGGCTGCAGCACATCTCAGCTGTGGAGTTTTTTAAATGCTTTGGCAACTGAAGTGCATCTTCACTATTGAATGGCATCCCTCATCTATAAAACCATTTACAAACTTTACTGATCAAGCTGTACATTTCTGAGTTGGAATTTAATCTACAGAGCCTTCTGCAAAACGAGCTGAATCCTTTACTAATCATGGGCAATGGTAGAATTTATTTGGTTTGCAGCAATTTGTATTATTTGCTTATTATACCCCTTGGTTCCTGCTGCAGATCGCTGTGCAGTGTTACTGGAACTGGGAAATCACTCTCCACATCATCCTACTCCCAAGGTGAGAGCATTTTGGTTGTGGATGAAATGTCTTCTTAATGTGAAAATCTCACCATTCACGCATGCACATATCCTCTCTCTGTGCCCACATGATGCCACACAGTGAGTCCTGCCTGGACCTCTTCATAAACTTCTATGAAGTTATGATGTTCCAAAACATTAAACCAAAAGCAACGTTACTCCATTTGGCCACAGACGCTATATGACTCCCTTCAGCCTTACACAACAAACACTGTTTGAGCTCCCTGTAAACCCCTAATTCAATTAAAATTGTTCCTGTGATACATCCCACCACTCTTACTCTGGAAACAGAGCAGTAGATTAAACAGTATGATGATGTAGAATTATTTTAATCAACCCTAGATATCATTTTATGATTTCTCCTCCAAAAAATGGTTTTATTCCAACTACAATATAGTAAATTGATGACTCAAAACTCCATAAATAAAGATATTCAAACACAAATTTTTATTCCTGGTTAGCAAACCTAGATAGACTGCACAGATAATTATAATGTAGTCAGAGCACTGTTTTAAGAAATAAACTGCTCCTCCATAATACTCTAACAATTACATTGTTTCATAGGAAGAAAGAGTAAACACTTCTAGAAAATGATTGTATTCACATCCATTTGTACCTGAACCAACATCTAGACTTGCCAGGTAAGATCAATATACTTGCTTCACGTTTGCATCACAGAATAGCAAGAGGGCTTTTGACTGGGTAAGATAATACCTAGAGTTTAATCCTGGTATATCAGAAGATAAAGCACTCAATTGTCCAAGAGATTACAAAATTTATGTTTTAGTACCGTGTAGACATTAACCATATAGACGTTAGGCCAGATAAGAGAATATGTACAATCTTGAGAACAAAAATATAAAACTGAGTCACTCATTTGTTTGTTGAAGATTTTTTTCAAGAAAGCACATAAAAATGACTAAGGTTGCCTACAGTATGCAGACAAAAAGATATATAGCCCAGGAATAAAGTCAGGAAATATGTTCTATATTAACAGATTCACTCCTCAATCCATAAATTGTATGCAAGATAGTTTAAATAATTCCTTCATGACAGAATTTGTTAAAAATAAAATACATATAAATCTTCACCTTTTTTTCTTAAAACAAATCTCCACATTTGTTCAGGGGAGATCAGTACCAGCAATAATTGCCCCATTGATGGCTCTTTCAACATGTTCTGAGTTTGTCTACTGGGAAATAAATGTTCTAGAAATCAAGTTAAGTTATAAGAACTATAGAATATCACACTTGGATTCTTTAATATTTTGAAGTCTGCAGCATCTAACAGACTATAGGCAAATCTATTTCAAAAAATAGCTTTTGAAGGTTTTGCTAAATATATCTTTCCTTTTGCCCCAATTCCACTTCCATCCTGGGCAGATTTCTCTGTGTTAAAAGGACTCCCTATTGATTTTGAA
The DNA here is from genome assembly GCF_963455315.2 of Globicephala melas. Taxonomy (NCBI): domain Eukaryota; kingdom Metazoa; phylum Chordata; class Mammalia; order Artiodactyla; family Delphinidae; genus Globicephala; species Globicephala melas. Next base: position 39,589,765 of record NC_083320.1, on the reverse strand, counting down.
AGCTGCTTCTTGGGGAGTCTTGCTAGGAGTATTCCAAGAATCTAGTAGATGTCAAGAAGAGAGTTTTAATTTCAAGACTATGATTCAAACTATTTATATTTAATCCTTTCTATCAAATACATTGTGGGGAATGAGATATTTCAGAAAAATTAATTTAATTTAAATTTAAAAATTAAATTAAATTAAAATTTAAAAATTAAATTAAATTAATTTAAAAATTAATTTAAATAATATTAGAAAAGATGTAGCAGTGCCTTTTATTATTTAGTTGTTTTCTAGGTAATTTGTACAATGTATACCCTAGTGGAGACATGCTCACAAAATCTCCTACCCTACTGTTAGATTTTTGCCAAATACAATGGGGCAGGAGACAGCTCAAATGGAACTGGGCAAGCAAAGAAGTAAAAGCTGAAGCAAAACTATTCCAAGATATATGAACTTACAATTGAGCTCTTGCTGGGGAGTAACTTGCTCGTTCGCCTTGAAGTAATACAACTCTTCATGAAATATAATTAACATGCCTGTCTCTGGTACATGTAAGGGTCATACATGAAGCAAGCTAGATTTCACATGAAATTACATGTACATGAAATTACTCTAGATTTCACCTAGAAATGATCCCTAGATTTGGTAGGGTAAGCACTCACCCATAATTCCTTGGGGACTACCAAAGATGATACATTGCACTGAATTCAGGGCCTGCTCCTTGATTTCTATCCTATCTACAAACAAGAAAGAAGAAAAGGAGAGTAGCCTATGGCAGTGCATGGATTATTCAGGCAAACTTATGCTGCTAAGGTTGTAACAAGTTATTATTTATTAATTCAGATTGGAAGAGGGTTAAAAAGTGGAGCGCTGTGTGAGAAGAAATACAATGCTTTCTTAGGATGCTTTTGTGTAAGAAGGTTACCCCACCACCACCACCGCCACCAAAAAAAAAAAAATGCAGATCTGCTGCTTTCTTTGAAGACAATGTCTTGCAATGGGAGACCTTGCAATAGCAATGGGATTAGCAAAGGAACTTACACATCCATGCTGGCAAATAACTAAAACTCTTGTGCTATAATGTACTAATAGTCATGTCAGCATTAGGTGAAGTCCTAATCTTAATGTCAACTGAGCCCCACAGCATGGCTCAGAAGGAGTGTTCAGAATGAGAATGCAACAGCCCATCTGTTTGAAAACACCTGGCAAAGGTGAGGAAAGCAAGGGTAGACACTGTTTAAATAATTCACAGAGTAGAGAAAAAGATAAATATCAATATATTCAAGATATGTCTGTGATAATCAAGCCAAAGTAAACTCTAAACTCTAATCCCCAGCCTTTACATATTTCATGGGAGACTGGAAGGGGGCCTGTAGGAAAGGAAAACAGGGAGGCTGCCCCAAAACAAAATATTGCCTATATAATCTGAGTTTGAGATCCATGCATATCAAATAGGGCCTCCAAATGCCAACCTGCCTACATCTCCAAGTAATATAAAGCCAACTATCTATTGTCTCTTGGATCCTATTCACTGAGTTAAAGCCAGTAATCTCAAAAGTTTTGTCCTGTGATGCACTGGATAGTGGTTGGATCTGTCCCAGGCTTCTTTCTGATCCTGTTTCCTAACAAAGACAGTCTTGCCAACAGCCCTCTAACAAGGAGATTCGAGCCTTTGAAAATGGGTTACTCAAGTTACTGCGCTGCAGCTAAGAGAGATAGACACTCTCTCTTAGATAGACACACAGCTTTTCTGACACTCTCTTCAAAAGGATGCCCCATGCAACCAAACTGTGTTCTAGAAAGCACCAATTCAACCATCCCAAGAGGAAGATGCCTGGTCCATGACGTTGTCTTTCCCTGGACCCGAGATGAGAGAAAAAAGATAAGGGAAAATTGAAGCCATATTCTTTGTTATTCACTGCACTTTGACCTTTTTAAAAGTATCTAATGTTGAGTGCTTGATTCGGTCAAATCATCTAGCACAGTTAAGGAATATTTTTAAAGGCTGTGTCTAACCCTCCGGCTGAGAGTTCATCTACAACACCTCCCCAGATGTCCTCAGCCCTGGTTCCTGCCGGATGTCACCATGACCCTCCAGGAGGACCATCTGGCCCAACCACGTTTAGGTAAGCCCAGAAGGGAGATTTCGATCTTCACTGGATGAAGGCTCATTGGGCTGCATCTCTGCCTTTACTACCGACCATGGCTGGATAGATCCTCGTGTGTTCCCGTGCTCGGCCACCTGGGTTGACTTCAGCAATGCTACCTGTCTCCCAAATCCCCTGAGGGCACCCTGCCTCAGACCTCACCACACGCGTCTCCTGCCTCCCGGCCTGGGGATTCCTTCCCACTTCTGGGCCGCAAGTGGGCACCCAGCGCGTACCCACACATGTGCCCAGGTTCACTCACCTAAGCCTGAGGGTCCACAAGCTGCAGGAAGATGAGACTGCCCGGGGCGGCTTGCAAGCCGTGATTCTTGCCGCGAACCCTGCGGCTGCCGTAGTGGAATCTGGGTTCCCAAGCCGCTGCCGGAAGAGGGCGGGAAAGGCCGCCGGAAGAGGGCGGGAAAGGCCGCCTCAAGATGGCGGACACAAGGGCGCCGGCGTGCAGCGGGCCCTGAGTTGATCGTGAGGAGGGCGTCGGCGAGGCCCCAGAGGCCCTGCCGAGGAGTGTTGCGTGAGCTGGAGTAGGAAGAGGCGGAGGCGGCTTGACAATCGACTGTCGGCTGCTCTCTCATTCGCCTGGGTCCGCCCCGAGGCAGTCAGCCCGCCCGCCCGCTTGCTCTGCCCGGCCCTGCACCTGCGCTGCCGCCTAAACTTAAAAGAAAAAAAAATAAAAGTTGGATAATACAACCTAGAAGAGCTGGTGAGTGAAGAGCCCATTGTGCAAACAGATCCATGAGAGACAGGAGATGAGAAAGTCTAGAGGATAAAAAGCTGAATTCTTTTCTCCTCTCCCGCCACAGTAGACTATTCCAGGGTGCAGTCGTTCCAGTGCCTCCCAGAAGATGTCCTTTTATATCCAGCAACAGTTGAAATTGGCTGTGAACCTGAGATCAGCTGGGTAGCGGACCCACTTGTCCACGCTCTCCCTCCTTCCACGACTTGCCTTCTTGGGCCTCCCTCAGGCCCCCCTGGGATTGCACCCGCGGTAGGGAGAGTGCTAGTAGGTAACTTTTGCCTCAGGCTCTCTTTTCCAGGAAACTTGGTTTAATGCTGGACTGTAATGAGATTTGTATATGTTGAGTTTGAGGCTCCTGTAGGACATCCAAGTGAAAATATCCAGCAAATAAATAGATACAGGAATCTAAAGGGGTATATGGACTGAGGATGAGGCATTTTACAGTGGGAGGTATTGTAGTATGCATGATTTGATTCCTTTGACGCATTATTTTAAATTAAAAATTGACAAATGTGCTATATTTTTCATCGAGTGTCTACTATATGCTAGCGTGAATCCTGCAATCAAGGATGTTACAGTATGGAGCCATTCAGAAAGTGTCATGTTGTATGAAGGTTTTTCATCTGGGATCCATGAACTTGGATGAAAAAGGAAAAACCAACAATCTTATTTTCACTAACCCCTAACTGATGTGTCAATTATAGATAGAGAAAACAAACCACAGTAGTATTAACGGTACTTGTTATATTGTTAGCAATAGAAATCACAGGTATTTTCCTATCACATTGTAGTTGTCACAGGTAACTCATACAACCCTCACTATTGTTAAATTATGGCCTGTTAAATTATTAGACCTACTGGGAAACATAGTCTATAGTCAATACATAGTCAATGTGTTGTTACATCACAAAATGTTTCTAACATTTTCATAACTAGTTGTCAATATATTAGGTTTTTTTTTATTCCTAGAAATTTTTATAAGTTTAAAAACATTATTCTGAGAAGGGGGTGCATAGTGATTAGAACGTTTGGGATGCCAGAAAAAGTACTGCAAACCGAGTTGTTCAAACAGCAGAAATTTCTTGCTTCATAGTTCTGGAGGCCAGAAATCTAAGATCAAGGTCTCGCCAGATTGGTTTCATCTGAGTGCTGTAAAGAAAAATCTGTTACATGCCTCTCCCCTAGCTTCGTGTGGTTTGCTGTCCATCTTTGGTGTTCTTTCGCTTGTAGAAGCATCACCCCAATCTCTGCCTTCATCTTCACATGGCATTCTCCCTGTGTGTGTCTGTCACCAAATTCCCCCTTTTTATAAGGACACCAGTCATATTGGATTATGCTTAACCCTAATGACATCATTTTAACTTATTTCCGGAAAGACCCTATGTCCAACAAGGTCACATTCTGAGGTACAGGGGGTTGGGCCTTCCACATGTCTTTTGCTGGGGGGTGGGGCACAAATCAGTCCATGATAATAGGCTGCAACAGACTGCCAGAGCAGCCCCAGTAATGAGAGGATAAGAATGCTACCATGGAAGAATATTCAACATAAAAAATATTTTAATACATTCTAAAAACTGTGGTTATTTTATAATATTGTTTTTCTTATGCATATTTTTTCACATATGTGTATCTATATATGTCTGTGTATATATATGAAAAAGGCTGGAAAACCTTTTACCACACATAAAAAATGTATCTGGTTTTCTTTCCGTGTTAAAATTGAGGGGATATAGGTAGGTTTACTTTCTCCTTTGTACTCCTGAAATTTTCAAATGTTCTTTATCTTAACATTTCAAGTGGTCTGTATCTCTAAAAGAAGGGTTACATAATAAATATACCTTTAAAGATTATAAAGATAAAAGTATCTCCGCTCTTTTGAGCCTTAATTAAACCCTAAAATTCTACTTTTAATTGTCCCAACTTTAATGCACTCTACCCCATGTATTTAATAAATCAATAACTTTTTTCTTCATAGTTTTCCAAAATGTAGGTTTTGTTAAATATGTGTGTGTGTATAGGCACACACCAATGTGGCTATAATTACCAACGAGCCGTCTCATAAGTAAAACAGTACATGTATATGATTTTCAGTAGGATTGAATATGTATTTATTTTATATACATGTATTCAGAAATAAATCTCAAGTACGATCAGTGAAGTCATTTTATGCAGTGAAAAAAGTGTGAAAGAAATGAGAAAACAGTAGTGATGAATGAGGCAAGTGCCTTCAGGACATTTGAAGAGCAGCAGGAGGAAAGCAATTGGCTGGGTTGTATGAATAGTTATCCAAGTCACCAATTCATTTTTTCTTTTCAGAGACCTAACTACTGCAGAAACAAAGTAAAAGTCAAAAACCAGTTCGGTTCAACCAGAAATAAGTAAAACATAAAATTTTAACAGTCATTTGGATAATCTAATCCTCCTTGGCATTTTCCCCTTGAAAAACTTCAGAGCATTGTCACAATTCTCTACTTCTCTTTGGCTATAGTTACCCAATATCAGTGTACAAGGAAGGACATTAGGTAGCATATAAGATGTTATATAGTGCCAGAAAATGTTTTATTTATTTCTGCCTTTTTTTTTTCTGCCTTTTGATATCCCAAACTCTATTTTGCCCAAGCAATCAGAATAACAAATTACAGTTAGAAAATAATTGTTTTAGGTAGAAGAATATCAGAAATTGAAATAGAAAAGGACGGAAATGTGGGGATTATACAGAGCAGTACGATAAGGTCTATAAGAGCGACTCCAGCATGGATTGTGTCTGATGCAGCCATTTGGCAAAGCCCTGGTCTTGGCAAACTGGGCTGCAATTAACCTTTAGGGTGTTTGAAATGATGAGACATTCTGCTCTTCTTCCAGTCCTTTAGGCACAGAGACATGCAAGTACAAAGATGATCTCTTGGGCTTTGTAGTCAGACTTTCTGGAATTAAAACTAAGCCTCTGACCTGAAGCACTTGCTTGACATTGGTTAAATTATGTACCCTTCCTGTGCCTCAGTTTCCTCCTCTGCAAAACTGTCACAACAGTAACTACCACTTGGAATTATTATGCACATTTAATTAGGAAACACATGGAAAATAATAAGCCTATAAACAATTTAAACTACGAATATTATTACCATTGATTTTTTAACTCTAATCACATCCACACAGAAATAATTTTCACAGGGATTTTCACAATAATTCAAGTAGCTTAGATTCATCAAGAAACCACTAGGAAATCAAAATGACAACGTCATATGTCTACCATTACTCATGGATTTAATCCAATTCCTTTTGCCCCTCTACACTTTAATTGTTGGCATGAAGGCACTTATTAACACTTCTGAAGCATGTTGGTATTGCATAGTGATCCCCGTCTGTCTTTTGCTGACTCAGATCCCTCGCTTGTCTTTTCTTGCCCTATGTTCTTTCTTTCTCTCAAAGACATCAAGAAAAAAAAAGGAATCTGGTTTCTGGTTCAGGCTTCAGCTTCTGAAGCCTTGATTTGTGGTAGGAATAGAAGCAGCATTTTAACGTCCAATGACACTTCATTTCAGAAAGCTGCTTGAAAGCATCTCAAGGGATCGATATAGGAAGTAGTCTCAAGTATTGCTATGTTATTGGTCAGACAACAGGAGTTGCCTGTTTTTAGCAAGAAAGCTGAAACAACCAGCTGGTTAAAATAATAGATCACAAGAGTAAACTCCATGAAATAGAATTTTAACAGGAATATTCTATAGTTTACAAAATCTGTATTTTGGCTTATGGGTTTTTAAGGCATTATAATACAGAAAGGAAATGTGAAAATACCATCTGTACAGCCACTATTTTGGGAAATTCAATAATGCAATGTAGAAAAAATTGACATACTGGCACATAAGCAAAAGTAAATCAAACTAGATTTAAATAAGCAAAATAATGAGCCAAATTCAAGATTCAGATCCATTTAAAAAATTTTTTTTTCCATCAGGAGGAAAAATCAAACATGGAATATACACTTTTAGTGTCATTGGAATAATATTATTTATGACTTACGATACTATGTTTTGCTCCTGTTATTCCACTGTTTTTCCCTGTCTCCTCAGTCCCAAGCACAAATGGTGCATTTAAGACATTGGCATGAGACCACAATTCTCATTGACTTTAATGAGACTTCTGAGGTAACAATAAAAATTCAGTAAGATTATACTGTACATGAAACCACTTTATGAGGATGAAATTAATAAAATCATAATATTGACAAATGTTCAATAGGCAGGTGGAATTTGTTAATTGCATTATGTATGTATTCTACCTTGGGTGGGCTTCTTCTAAAAATCCTGGGGAAAATTACGTATACAAGTACAGAAGACAATAAAGTTATCTTATGAGCTGTTGACAAATTTGTGACTCTTTAAGCTTAAACATAATCTGGCCTTGCCTGCTGCGGATATTAGTTGGTCTCTTGCTGTTCTTTTTGTCTCATAAGCTAACGGGTAAAATTCTCCATTTTTTGTACATTTATAAGCTACTTTTGCAGGAGCTTGTAAAAGTTCAAATTGAACAGTAACTAATTTTATATCTTCATATATACAAATTATTAGTGGAACTGGCAATAAAATTTTGCTGAGAGCAGCATGATGGGTCATGTTCTAAGCTGGCTTGCTGGCATAGTATCACATGTAATATCATAAAACAGTTTGTTCTAGTCAGCCTCAACTGGAGCTACTGTGACAACATTTTGCAGATGATGAGACTTAATTGCATGGAAATGTCATTTCTCAAAGGTCCTAGAAACAAAGAACAAAATCTGGATTCAAAAAGAAATCTCATGTTAACAAGGTTACCAGGAATCAGCCTTGGATCGGGAGATTAGATGAACTCTGAGACATCCTGTATTTGATTTGATGAAATTACAAATATAACTTTAAATTCTTAAATGAAAAATAAAAGATAAAGCAGACAATCCTCTTAACTGATTAACCTTCTAATAAGCAATTTTATTTTTAAAATACAGATTAAATATTTACTAAAATAGTAAAAATCTAACTATAGTTACACAGAAGTTACATAAGGTTTCAACAAAGTACATAGGAATTTTTGCAGCATGTTGACTCTCAAAAAGAAAATGACTGTATAAGCTTGCAAGAGTGAAATTTATTTTTAGTGGTCCAGCTTTCAATATGTAAGGGGTAACCTACTCTACAGTGACATGCCAGTTATGCTTCATCAAACTGATTATATATCATTTCATGAGGATGTAATCCACTGGGACTGAAGTAGTCCAGTGTAATCAGTTATAATAAGATGGATCAGTACAAGTTGTAAAAATATCAAATCCTCCAAGCAATAGATCAAGACCGATAAAGTTTTGCATGTTGAAGATCTCTGGATGCTGGTAGGTAGCTTATAATTACAGGGCTTTTATGGTTTGGTTGCAACCAATTTTTCTATAAAGAAGTCAGCACAATAAATATTTTCTTTAAGCCCTATCCATGAAACAGTCACTATCTTTAGTAAAAAAGCAATCAAATGTTTTCCTTTTTCAGAACTCTTCTTACTTGCTAAATTACAAGTTGATGATTTCTCTGTTTTTCTGGCCCAGTATAAGTCTTGCAACTTTTCTAAAAACCTAGCAGAAACCCTCCCACCACCACCACACACACATACCACATACACCAAAAACAAACAGACAAACCTACAACCTTGGAGTGGAGAAGTGAAGGGACAGGGCTAGGTAAGACTGGATTAGGGAAAAGGTTGTATACATGAAACTCCTCTTCACAGTCTTCAGTGCATCTTTGACCAGCAGGGACTGGAAATGAAAGAGAACCATTCCCTTCCCTTTCCATTCCCCTCCACTACAAAGCTGGTAGTTCAAGCGTGAAGAAAAGATAAGCTCAGGCCTGGGGAGAGACAGCTACCCTGCCCACATTCTCACTCTTTTCTCTCCCCCTTTCCATTTTAGTTGTGTACAAACCACAAGAAAACTTCACCTTGAGAAAAAAAAAATGTGGATAAAGCATTTAAAAACAGTTTATAATAAACTAACTTTTGAAAATAGAGAGTAATAAAAACTCATAGCCTCTCTCCCCCATCTCACACTTGCCTGCACCCTGCACCTTCCCTCTCTGCACCCAAAGCGCTTGCTCGAGCACTCTCTCTGTCTATCCCTTCCTCCCTCCCTCATCCTCTTCCTCCTTCTCCTCTTTCTCCTATTCCTGCCCCTCCTCTCTTCTCCTCTTCTCTTTCCTCTCCCTCTTTTCCTCCCTCTCTCCTTTTCTCCTTCCATTCTTTTTCTTCCCTTTCTAGTATAGTTTTACTCTCAGGTCTCCTCTTTCTCTCATTAGCATAATGTATACCAATTAAATGATGAAACGAGAATGTCAAGGGAATTCATATTCTATAGACTAATAATAACTAACATTTATTGAGTGTTTCATATGACTAAGCACATAGCAAGCATATGCATTCTTTATGTTATTTACTTGAATCCTCAAAATAATCTACAGAGGTGGATTCTATTATTTTCCCCATTTTTTAGATTAGGAAAATGAGGGTAAGAAGTAAGCAACTTGTCAAAAGTCACAATCTGTTTAAGTGAAAATAAAATTTCAATATTTTTGTCCACTATATAAATATAGCTCAGAGAAATATCAGAAAATTGGGAAAACGCTTAGAATAGATTAAAATGTAGGCACTGGATCGTATATAAAAATCACTTTGGAAGATCTCAGAGAAGCCCTTCAAAACAGCAGGCTGAAATCTTCCAGAGAGAGTCTACCTGGGGCTTAAAATGCTGGCATAATTGCCATTCAGAAGGGACAGGCAAACCGTGATTGAAAATATGACCCACAAATCTGATGTCTCTCACACACACACGCACACACACACATTCACAGCATCATATGTAGATTTGCGAGCATTGATCTCTGACAAAGCTGCTTCTTATAGGGGTAACTCCAAATAAGTGTGTCCTGGTAGTAGAAAATTACATATTTAATGATGGTTAATAACTCTCCACATGGCAGCCTAGGATATGTTATATATAAATAACCCACCTAAACAATTATTCTATCAATTATTTGGGCTGCAGAATTTTGGCTACAGGGCATTCCACAAACTCAAGGAGCATACTCTGGGGGTACTTTGTCATTGCCAGAGATTTGACAGCCCACTGAGCCAGGCCAAAACTTTTCACTAACAAGAACCTGTCATAATCAAACATGCCAACTCATTCATGGAAGAATAGAGTATGTTGTAGGTGGCTAAGAATTTACAGTTGGGAAACAAATCCAAAAAATCATAGAAGTTATCAGATATAGACTGCCGCCTCCAGAGTCTATTCAGTACTAACCACAGCAGAAACATGGTTGCTCAATTATTACACAGTGTGTTTGGAAAGAATGTGTTCTGCAATTAGGCAGACGTCAATTCAGATATCAGCTCTGCCAGCAGTCATTTAGCCTCCCCACCTCCACCTCCTGCAGCCTTAGTTTTTAACTTATTTTAATTTTTTAAGTAATAATAACACTTGGTATGTCTTTTGTAAGGATTTGATATGTACATAAATGATCTATCTGGGCTATATAGACTTTTTATAAGTAACAACTGCTAGTATTAGTATCTTTTTAAATTGGCTAGCACCTAGTTATGTGTTGAATGGAATGTTTTCATATCGACACAGCATCATCGATTTATATTCAAATCGCTGTTTCCTAAAACCAAACCCAACCTACACCCAAAGTGTCTGCCCACTTCATTCCCATATTGTACTACTGTGCACGTTTTGGGAATGTGATTGCACCACTTTGATGAATCAACTTCTTGAACTGGGTCTAGAAGCTAAATCCAAAATCTACAACTTTATTATTCTTTGTAGTCAAATGACCCTATTTACCTTTGTTTTTATACCTCCAATTCTGCATTCCTTCCAACAATTTCTTTAGAGGTTATATCCTCAAAGAAAAGTTCACAAGAGTGATTTATAAGAGCAAGAGGTTATTTAACAAGAGTTGCATTTTGTAAATGCTGAGGGATGAGATTGGTGTCTGAATGCATTAAAATGAAACAAAATTATGTCCACATTATGTGGGAAAACATTGCTGTTTTTATTTTCCTATAGTGTGAATCAGCGTATGGACTAATTCTTTCACATAATTACATTCACAGCTCCTTTACCTTCAGCCATGGCTACAACTTGAGAAAGCATTTGGCAGGTCAGTATAAAATGTCTTTTGAGGGACTTCCCTGGTGGCGCAGTGCTTAAGAATCCTCCTGCCAATGCAGGGAACACGGGTTCGATTCCTGGTCCAGGAAGATCCCACATGCTGTGGAGCAACTAAGCCCCCCGTGTGCCACAACCACCGAGCCCACGTGCCACAACTACTGAAGCCTGCACGCCTAGAGTACGTGCTCCACAACAAGAGAAGCCACCGCGAAGAGAAGCCCACACACTGCAATGAAGAGTAGCCTTCACTCACCGCAACTAGAGAAAGCCCGTGCGCAGCAACGAAGACCCAACACAGCCAAAACTAAATTTAAAAAACAATGTCTTTTGAGCACTATGGTGGAAAGTCAGAGATGATATGTGGGCCTATGGACATTGGGAACCATCTGAATTCAGCCTGGTAAGAAAGCAGATGCCTGGGCAATTTTACATGATAAACACTAGGAAGATTTTTAGACAATAGATCCTTGATTGCCAAGCTACTGAAGATGGTTATTTCATCTCTAGAACATAATTACTCTGCTGGCATTACACCCACATTATTCGAAGGGATGAAAATAAAATTATAAACTGCTGTGTACAGCCTGAAATGGCCACCTTTAAGTTTAATCTTTCCCTTAATGTTGTAGAGTTCATAAAATATGCATTAATTCCAGTTTTTTAATAGCTTTTATCAATTCATCTTTCTTCTTAAAATGATAGACAAAACCTAATAGAAGAGATTTCTCACACTGCACTTCCAGACCATGATATATCTTGTAATTTTGCAGGGTTTTTTTTTTTAGTTTCTTAAGCAATATTTATTAGATAAAGCACCCGAAGCAATAAATAGCTTCTCCAATGTTGAAACCAAAAGAAAAACTGGGATCATTTTGGTAAGCCACTTTGTTCATTATAAGCAGATTAGACTTTCACTGACAAAATATTACTATTGTAATATTTTTTAAAGATTTAAACTTATGAAAATTTTACTTTTTGAAACAATTGCTCCTAATTTTCATTTGCTTTCACATCATATTTCTTTAACTCAAGGTAAAACAATATAATTTTTAAAGTCTACATTTATGAATATAAAACACCCAGAAATTTTGATGATACTTACTGTATTTCTCAAACTTCCCATTTACCACCACCTATCAAGATTCTGAATTTTTCAACAGCAATTAAATAACAAAAAATAAACTCAATAGACCAATTATAACCTCCTGAAAATTGGAAACAAACTAAATGTTGTCAAAATAGATGATAGGTTGGGCTTCCCTGGTGGCTCAGTGGTTGAGAGTCCACCTGCCGATGCAGGGCACACGGGTTCGTGCCCCGGTCCGGGAGGACCCCACATGCCGCAGAGCGGCTGGGCCCGTGAGCCATGGCCGCTGATCCTGCGCGTCCGGAGCCTTTGCCCTGCAACGGGAGAGGCCACAACCATGAGAGGCCCGCGTAGAGTAAAAAAAAAAAAAAAAAAAAAAAAAGATGATAGGTTAAATAAACCATTCAGAAAAGAAATAAAGTTCAGTAATTCAATCATAGCTTGACAGAATAATTAATGACTTGGGCTAACGTTTTCAGTACATTGCTAAGAGAAAAAATTAGGGTACAAAGGAGTATAACAGTATGAATTTAACTTTACTAAAAGTATAAATAAGTTTATGTATAAAATATCTAGAAAGAAATAGAGCAAAATAATTACATTTTTTTCTATCTGTGATAGAATTCTGGGTGACATATTTTCTGCTATATAACTTTCAATATTTTTCAAATTTTTCCATTGAATTTGTACTACATGCATGAATCAGAAAAAAAAACATTAACTATTTTTAAATTAATGAGGAAGACTTAGGCACTTACCAGTTGAGAATAGTGTCATAGTGAAATCTGTATTAACTGCCAATGATGATAATTAATTAATTAATAATTTATTCTAAACTAAATATCAAAGTGAAATTTTTACTCTATTTAACAAAAAGAAACAAATTGTCCAATAAGTATATGTTGAACAGCTACTCAATACACAGCTGTTATATAATATTACCAGTATGGCATGTAAAAGAAGTAGAACTGATTAATGATCAGAGAAGTTAAGATGTAGGCCATCTGAAATACAGGGGCCAGATTTAAGTACAATCAGGGGAAACATTAGAAAAATGGACTAAAGTAGGAACAGTAGTGGAGGAACTATCATGGTAGATTTGAAAGCACAAACTTGATGTTAGACTTTAATGCAAGGCTGGTTTATGGATTAGGTGCAGTTGGCACCATGCCAAGGCCCACAATGTTTTAATTTCTTTTCAGATGCAAAGAAGATATAACTTCTAGGTCAAAAAACTAAATTTATGCCAACACAATTGTAAAATATAATCTTAAATATTTCTATGGAGCGAGGAGCCCACAAAAGCAAAAACCCCTATAGGTCCCATGAATGTCATGTTGCTGCCCTGGTTCAATGCTAAAGAATAGTATTTAGGAAAACAATTCCAATATATAGAAAACAGAGATGAGAAAGTGCCTAAGCCCAGAAAGACTATATATGAATGTTATAGCAAATTGTGAATAAAATGAGGGACCAGAGATAGACAACAGCTGTAAATGATGAGAACAGTATAAGAAGTAGAGAATCTTGTCACAGACAAGAGATTTGACAAGTCTTTGTAACATTAGATGTGAGTTTGATGGCAATACAGCTATGTGGATTCGTGGTTGATCAAGCTACAGAGTGAGTTCGCTGAGGTGGTGCCACAGGTGTTGTCTTTTAAGTGTCCCTGTTACATCTGGATGAAGCAATGCTTTTCGAATTTTCACATTGCACAAAGCTGGGACAAATTACTATGCTGATTGAAATAATTAAGTTAATTTTCTTTTCAAAGAGTAGAAGACTGAAAACAGTGAAATTAAACAATTATGAATGTAACCTTCACTAAATGAATTGCAAAGGTACGCGATGAGGAAATGTGGATTCAAGAGTTCATATGAAGGAAAGGAAGGGTGAGTGGTTGACTCCAAGACCAAAATGAATGCGCCACTGCTACTAAAACAAGCAAACTAGTGCAATCTCAGACTTGCAATTTTGTTGAAATATAATCTCCAGATCAAGGAAAATTACTGTGTTCAATTTGCATGCATTATATTTAGAAAGAGGCTAATATAATGGGATAAAGGCACAAGAAGTAACCTGGTTGACAAATGGTCTGTAAACCACAACGTCACATGAATTATTTGAGGATGTTTGGCCTGAAGAAGGGGAATGTGTGTATTTATGTGTGTATTGGTTTGTGTGTGGGGGGGTGGAATAACAGCTGACTCTAAACGCTTGATGATGAATTTACCATGTAAAACTAGGATTATACCTATTTTGAATAATGTATAAAAACAATTAAGACCAAAGCTTAAACACTGCAGAGGAAATGATTTTCACTAAAATATGAGTGAAAGAATTTCTAACAATTAGAGTTGTCCAATAATAAAATAAAATTCCTGGAAAAGTAGTGATTTATTTTGTACTAGAAATAGTCAAGTGCAAGTTGAAAGATCATCTATCAACAATGCTGTGGAAGTGATTCTTGTAGTGGATATGTAGTTAAACAGGATGATCTCTAATATTGTCTCAAAGTAAAATAGTTTTTTTGAGGAGAAACAAATGCAAAAGACCCAGTGAAGAAGAAAATGGCAAGGGTGTGTGAGTGACTAGATGTGAGAAGGCAACGGAGATAAATGAGAATCAGCATGTATGCTGCACACCACACATCGTAGGCTAAAACAGAAGGAATTCTAACCTGTGATTTCACCATCACACGTTGTGTCTATCCTTATCCATTGCAGTCCACCCAGCTCAGCCCTTTGTAGAGCTCAGCCCAATGCAGTGCCACCAAGGAATCAACATAGGCTCTCTATTAATGAGTTCATTCCTCTGCCTTCACCTCTCCACACCCTTTTCTTTCAGAGACTGTCAGAGGCATCAAGAGCACAGCCAGAGTACCATCAACAGATAAAATTCATAAGCAATCAACTCTTCAAAGTCAAGTCTCTCAGTCCAAGACAGGGAAGAGCAGAATATACTGAAAGAAAATCTGTGAGAAATATTATTGTGAATTATGGTGAGTATTATTAAGCAATTCCCTTTATGATCGTCAGACTAAATGTATGTTGTCCAGAAAAAAATATTCCTGATATAGAAACAACTGGAGAAAGCTAGGGTTTTTATTTATATCTCATTTAGAAAAATGTGGATTAAGTATAAATGATGATAGAAAGAAGTCAAAAGACAACAAAACAAAATGAAAAGCAGCTTGCGACTTTTCAACCATGAAGTGTAAGCCTGAATGATCAAGTTTTAATCGCTTCTGTGCAGTTCATATTAGCATTTTATTATGCAAAGCTGTAGGTTTGATTTTACAGTGAAAATAAAATTTGTTTCTTTAAACATATTTCCTTTCCTGTAAAATAAGGGGTTTGAGCAGCACTATCTCTATAGCCCATTTCAGTTCTAAAAGTCAACAATTAATAGATGATATTTACTATAACCTCAAAAGTGGCTATATTTTTGAGAGATCTTGTTCACATTACTCTCAAACCACTTTCGACACTCATCAGCCAGCAAAAGTTGAAATAACGGAAGCTATTTCCCTACTACCATCAGTAGGCAAGCCTTAAAGAAAAATGATGGAAGCAAACAGTCTCAATTATTAGAAGCGTGGTTTTCATATCAGTAAGTTGTGGGTACAGAATAGAATGTTGATGAACCTAGAAAAGCTCTCTCGTCCACTCACATCACATAATTCCTCATGGAATTAATTTCTTGTAGGAATCAAAAAGGAGCTTTTAAGTCTGATTTGTGTGATTTCCTGGCTGCCTTTCTGGGGAACCAGAAGCATTATCATGGACCCTCATGGCGGTTAAGAAGGTAAAGTGATAATTATTCTTGTTAAGTTTCACATTGCAATAGGATATCCTCCTAAAAATATAGAATTAAAAAATAAGACTTAAAATTGGATTCTGTTATTCACAATTATGTGTCCCTTTTGACTATTTTAGCGTATTTAGCATACAAAGCATCCCTATTCAGTTATGTAAACTTTCTACACTAGCTGAAGCAATATTATGGTGGAAAACCTAAAGGTGAAGTACAGGACTGGACTTTTGGCTCAAGGACATAGTTTATTATAGTGAGCTCAAAGAATGGAAGATAAGAGTACAGCCTGTGCAAGTATCTAAAATTACCCCATATGATACAAGATTTTCAAAACAGAAAAATACACAGTTAAAGAGGGTTGCAGAGATTCTCTGAAGTCTCCAAAGTACATTTCAACAATAGTAAGTCACATGTCTCTGAGAAAACCTGATTAACAGTGAGCAAAACAGCCCCATCACTACCTTCACAGGCTTAAATGATGATCTGTTGACATTATTTTGTAACAGATGAATAAGAGATTGAAGAAGATAATTTTAGATTAATTAGGATATTAAAATAGAAAGAATCTATTGCAGAGTAGATCAACAAATGTTAGTTCCTGTGGAAAAATACCATCCCTAAGAATTATCCTTCAATATTTATATAGGAGACAAGTAATATTTGTGGAAATGGTATATTTCTGAAAAAACAAAAATTCAAGCAGAATACTCCTCTGTAGTTTAAGTTCTAAGCTTATCTGCTTCTGTGATATTTGATATACTCTAAATTTCTAAATCCCAATCCCTGCTTCCAAAGAACCCTAGAGTGATCAGAAGTAAAAACCTTCCCACTGTTAAGATGAACAGTGGCAAACACTGAAAAAAGAAATTATGTTTGGGATGTTTAAATAGTCGCATGAGTCGTCCCTCACCAAATGGTGGTTCTCAAACTTTAGTAAGCGTAAGAATCACCCAGAAAGCTTGTTTAAAATAGTGATATCCCTGCTAACCCCCATTCCTTCAGGAGGGCCTGGAAATGTGCATTTTAGCAATTATCTGGAATTTGGAAGCACATTCATTCTCAGGCTACACTTGGAGAAACTATGTCCTAAAATGTGTGGCTGCTTCTCAATGAACTTCATCTATTAAAGTAGGAACAGAGTATCTTAGTGTCAATGAGCTTGTCTAAATGGATTTTGAATGCAATGGCATGCTAGTTCTGCATTGGACAGATTTTCATAATTGAGGGGCTTGAGTGGGGACCTGATAAAACTATTCTGAATGTGATTGATGCCCCAGCTGAAAAAGCTGAACTGTACTCACTAATGTGCTACGCTCTGGGAGGTTCTTTATGCTGGAGGCTGGGACTGTTGCCCAGGCACTGTCCCTGTAATGAAGGTAGACATGGGTCTTTAATGATTTCCACCCCCTACCCCAAACGTTGAAAAATGGTTAGCATTGAGTATTTTTATACATAGCAAGAGTAAGACAGACTGAGTCAGAAATTTCTATTCCCATGTATCCCAGTGACAATATTCTAATATAATTTCTTCTCTAATGTTCTATTAAAATGATTGATGTCAAATTAAACCTTTGGAATGGTGGCTGATTATATGAAAGTGTGACAGTTGGCCAGTTTGCATTCTGACTGACTTAATGACAATCCCATACCATTCGGTATTATGTGTGTACATTTACCCCAATTTGCATACCTAAAAAATGTTCTTTAATGAATAAACTGGCTTATGACAGCTGTTGCTTGACTACCTTTTTCTAAATCTTATTTATAAATAAGGCTTAGCTATCCAGCAACCAAAAGGTTGTCATCCATTACCTTGCTGAATTTTAACTGATCAAAGTTAGTATTTCTTCTTAAAAGAAGGATCTTCTTTTGGGAAATCATTCATTATGTGTATTCACTATCTATATATTGGTCAGGCTTTTAAAACCATGTCTTCCAGAAAGGAGACAAAAGAAAATCAAAGAGGTAAATCTAATATGCTAAATTTTACAGAGGAAAATCATCATTATATACAAACCTGATGCATTTCATAACCTGAGTGGCATTCCTTAGACCTACCGGTACGCTGGCAAGCTCCAGAAACCGGCTGATCCAGGCTATCAGAATACCAAAACACCTGAATGCTGTGTCTAAAATTAGACTTGAAATTCTCCCTGGATGTCACTTTCCTTTATTATAAACACATTTTTTCTTATTATCAAAGCTGCCTTAAACAAGTAAAGAGTGCCACCAAGTGGCAGTGTGTCATATGCCTAAGTGAAGTCTGTTTTCCTTTTTTTAAAAAAAAGATATACTTCACCTTTGTTAATTGTGCTCACACCCTTAAGAGAAATAGGCTTGTATGCATGATTTAAAACATGTGCTTCAAGTGTCCAAGTCATATTTCAGGAGAAAAGCATATTTTTCTGGGTTGATGAGCAAATCGGCTATGATAAATTTTTTAAACATGAAAATTCTATCTGCAGTTATTGGTATTTGTAAAAAGAAAAAAAGAAAAAAAAGTTAGTAAGAATCCAGTTTCCAAAACTTATTGGCTATATAGTGACTATTGGTATGGAAATCTGCATAATTTTCAGAAGAAAATTTTCTTGTTATACAAAAATATTATCATTTCTGTCCAGAAATTTCAAGTATATTAGATTGAAGATGCAGGGGCAAGACTTTTTGTATGAGAATAAAATCTATGGGTATTCCCTTAAATCTACTGTAGGTATTTGTTCTGCCTCTGTGTTCACTTAGTCCTTCATTAAATCCTGAATGCCTACCATGCCAAGAACAGTGTCTAGAAGAAAATGAGGACAGTCTCTGTCCTGATGATTTTCATAGCAAGCTGGGGCTCCTGGTTCTGACTGGAACTCTCTTGAAAACTTCAAGCACACTAAATTAAGACAATTTTATTTTACAAAGATGTATTTTATATATTGTGAGCATTTTCTAAAGCTTTTAGAATGATTTTGCATTTATAATTTCACTTAGAATCACAGTGACTTTGACTGTGTACAATAGCTGTGATAACTGTTAATTATTATTCTTATATATGGCTCAGGATGTGGTTAAATGATTTACCTAAGATGTCATTGGAAGGTTGTGGCAGGATTAAAATTAAAACCTCCCGACTTCCTAAACTGTGCCCTTTCTAGGAGGCCACCACTCTTTATAATAAATACATTAAAATTAGCATGATATTTCAAGAAGGTCATCATCATAGGAGGTTCTACAATAATTACAATGATGCTGACACTGCTTAAAATATTTTGGGAACTCTTGTTTAGAATTTCCCTTAGAGGGGGCACAAGAAAACCAGTCTCACTCAACTTAACATAGATTTATTCAATATCTATCACTTGCCTGGCACTACACTGAATGATATAGAGTTATAGAAATGATACAACTGGCAAGAAATGTACAACTTAACAGGCACAATAAAAAATGTAGTACTGGTGCTTTTTTTTCTTTTTTTTTTCTTTTTTTTTTTTTTTTTTACACCCTCCCCTCACTCCGCTTTTTTTTCTTAATACTAATAGGCTGCATGGCCCTTGTATAGACATAACACATACTATACTTTATTGAATCTAAGATGTTGTTAAACACTTTATTTTATGTCCCAGTAAGAAAGAAAACACTGCACTGACAATTGACAAGTTGCTTTCCCATCATTTAAAAATTTTATTTTACATTTAGAGAAAGATCTCTTTTAGTCTTATTTTGACATTGATTTTCTTTAATATATCACTCTGTTGCATAAATAGGAAAATATAAGCAAAAGAAAAAAAGGACAATATAAGCAAAATAAATTGGTTAACGTAATGACAACCACCTGGTGGTTAGTAATTGTAAAATCTCAGTGATTATTATATACACTCCAATTTAAGAGATGTGTTAAAATATGTGTGTGTCGGGGGAGGGTGCATTTTAGAATCACTGAGGTGCATATTTCCTGCTGTTTCTAAACTGGTTATTGTATAATGAAGATAGGACAAATCATGGAGGAAAGAATGGTACAATGGTTTAATTCATTTTCTTTTGTCTTTGGGTGCTATCAGTAATTGCCACAGTGGTTAAGAGAATGTGTTATAGGGTCAGAGTTCTGAGGTCAATTATTGGCTCTACGTCTTATAAGCTATGTGACCTTTAGGCAGGTTAGTAAACCTTTCTGTGTTTCAGAACCCCCATCTGTAAAAATGGTAACAATTATAAACTACTACTTAGGTAATACTAAATGAAATAATATATTTAACACACTTAGCATATAGCCAACAATACTATTATATTTGAATATGGCTAAGCTCTGGGAATTCTTCTAAATACAATAATGATGCTATGCTATTAAGATCAGGAATAGCTTTAAAAAAGCCTGTTTTCTCCCCTCTCCAATGATGAACTATGCAGTATCACTCTTTCAGCTAACCCTATTAAAGGCCTTGGACCCCACCTTGACCAAGGCAGAAAAAGAATTAAGTGCTCTAGCTTAAAGCCATTCTAGAGTAGCTACCAATTTGTCAAGTAGAAAAAATAAACCTGAAAGAGAAATTCAGTTTCTGAATTCATCCCTTTACTTCAGATATTCAAATATTAAGAAGACTATACAAAAGGAAGTTGATTCATAATATAGTCATACAATCATAATCACAGTATTTCAAAATGAGCTGAACTTAAATGCTATGAAGTATAACTAACGCACCCAGGAGAGGTACAGACTGAAAAGAAATAATAAAAAGATCTGAAAGACTGCCTTTTCAGGTAAAGTGGCCACAGAATCATGACTCTCAATAACAACGAATGCAACAGAAAACACAAGCAAGAAAAGGGATTCCAAATCAGCTGGTTACAGTAAGCCTTTGGGTGACTCATGGCTTAGCTGCTGCCTTGGCTTCCCCAGGATACCTCTGTGACAGGTGGAACCAAGCCAAGCCCATAAATCAGACATAGCCTCCAGGCTGGGACTTGTTCATAGAACATAAAGACAAACTTCAAACTTCAGAGACAACTTGTATCTTGTGACCCTCCCTGATGCTGATGAGTCCAGATATCCTAGTTTCTAGGTCACTTTCTGAATAGGAAAGGAAGCTTTAATTTGGGAATATTCCCCCATTATAGATGCCTGGCCACCATCATTACCATATATTTTTCACTTTTTAATTAAAAAACATATATAATTGCAAACAGTCAATAATGCTTACAAATGGAATAAAAACCTTAGTACTTCTGAAAATATGTTTCTCAACTGGGACCACTGCCTAGTCATTTCCATTTAAAAAGAGAGGAGAGGGGGAAACGTAATCCTATGGGTGAGTGAGTAAAATGGACAAATAAATATTTGGAAAGGTGTACAGTATATATTTCCATTTCACCAGAGGGAGTAGATTTGTCTGTTTCATTATTCATAAGCCAGAGTTTTAGTTTAGTTATCTTGCTTGCTAAATATCAAGAATGTTCTAAGCCCCCAGGCAATAGACTTGGGTAAGCAATGGCTGAATTTCATTCACTGCGTTATGGAAAAATAAAACTTTTAAATTATAAAACATGCAAATAACAGTGTTCAGTTTTCCTTTTTTGAGGCGCACTGTAACTACTACTTTGAGATCAGGAACTAGTCAGCCTTTGTTTATTATCAAAAATCATGTGGCAAATTAATACAACATGAATTTTATGTTAGCAAAAATTGTTTTATTTATGTCTGTGTTCCCAAAGGTGAAAATTACTCAATTGTTGCTCTAGTGTAAACCTAGATTTTGTAATAAGGTCAAAAATAATAATGAAGCAATTTTTAAGTTACTAGTGCTCACAACACAAAGATCACAGTTCTTTAAAATATAAAATACAAAATCAGGTACAAAAATAATTGTTTCTTAGTCTCTCCCTCAAGTAGTATATTTTAAACACCTTCTTAAACTTAGTCATAATGGGGACTGCTATATGGACAAGTTAAACAGATTAAGTTCCTGGCCTATTCACAGTTTTAAGTAGAAGACTCATCTAAAATTGTAAGTGAAGGGCTTCCCTGGTGGTGCAGTGGTTGGGGGTCTGCGGGCCGATGCAGGGGATGCGGGCTCGTGCCCCGGTCCGGGAGGATCCCACGTGCTGGAGCGGCTGGGCCCGTGGGCCGTGGCTGCTGGGCCTGCACGTACACAGCCTGTGCTCCACAACAGGAGAGGCCACAACAGTGAGAGAGGCCCATGTACCTCGGAAAAAAAAAAAAAAAAAAAAAACTAAAATTGTAAGTGAAGAACTGAAAACTGTTTATTAAGACTACCAGTTAATCTATGTCATCCTGATCTGGTATATTTACAATAGAAAATTCCATATATGAAATACTACATTCCAGCCCTTCAAAGGACTTGGCCATAGTCATTTACATAGCATAAAAACATTCAAAATAGAAGAGGAATATTCCCCATGGAATGCCACCCATAATGTCCTAATCATGATATGCAGAGGTTTTGAAGCCTCCAAGATGATGGGAGAGGGAAGGCAGTGGTAAGAGAGAATTACCTGTGAAATATATAGAAGTCATTGAGGGTAAAGTCTGTCAGGTACACTTTAGGCTGTTCCCAGGGCATTTCCCCCTCTCTGTTGTTCTCTTGAAGATGGAGATGAGCTAATTAGCTCTAATAGAAGAAATCTCATCTAAAAATATTTTTCTCATGAGCTCTGACAGAGGCCTGAAATTCACAAAATGCTAACTCCTTTATATCAAAATATAAAGATAAACTATTTTATTATATCAGCCTTTAGCATTTTGGTTTAAATTTGTTGATTAGATTTACCAGTAACTTGATAGGACTCTAACATACTAGGATAAAGGTAGTTTATGAACAAAACTTTGATGACAAAGGAGAAAGTCTGGAAAGATACAAAGAACTTTCAGAAATACCATTGAGGGACTTCCCTGGTGGTCCAGTGGTTAAGAGTCTACCCTCTCACTGTAGGGGGCACGGGTTCGATCCCTGGCCGGGTACTAAGATCCCACGTGCAGCTTGGCACGGGAGAAAAAAAAAAGAAGAAAAGGAAGAAAGAAAGAAGGAAGGAAGGAAGAAAGAGAGAGAAAGAGAAAGGAAGGAAGAAATACTGTTGAAGAAAAATACTAGTGTCACAATGAGGTATCACCTCACACCAGTCAGAATGGCCATCATCAAAAAATCTACAAACAATAAATGCTGGAGAGGGTGTGGAAAAAAGGGAACCTTCTGGCACTGTTGGTGGGAATGTAAATTGATACAGTCACTATGGAGAACAGTATGGAGGTTCCTTAAAAAACAAAACAGAACTACCATACAACCTAGCAATCCCACTACTGGGCATATACCCTGATAAAACCATAATTCAAAAAGAGTCATGTACCATAATGTTCACTGCAGCTCTATTTACAATAGCCAGGACATGGAAGCAACCTAAGTGTCCATAGACAGATGAATGGATAAAGAAGATGTGGCACATATATACAATGGAATATTATTCAGCCATAAAAAGAAATGAAATTGAGTTATTTGTAGTGAGGTGGATGGACCTAGAGTCTGTCATACAGAGTGAAGTAAGTCAGAAAGAGAAAAACAAATACCGTATGCTAACACATATATATGGAATCTAAAATAATTTAAAAATTGGTTTTGAAGAACCTAGGGGTAGGACGGGAATAAAGATGCAGACGTAGAGAATGGACTTGAGGACATGAGGAGGGGGAAAGGTAAGCTGGAACGAAGTGAGAGAGTGGCATGGACATATATACACTACCAAATGTAAAACCAATAGCTAGTGGGAAGCAGCCGCATAGCACAGGGAGATCAGCTCAGTGCTTTGTGACCACCTAGACGGGTGGGATAGGGAGGGTGGGAGGGAGGGAGGCGCAAGAGGGAAGAGATATGGAGATATGTGTATATGTATAGCTGATTCACTTAGTTATAAAGCAGAAACTAACACACCATTGTAAAGCAATTATACTCCAATAAAGATGTTAATAAAAGAAAAATACCAGTGTCTGAGAAAGGGTGGGAACTGGGGTATGGCCTTTGAGAAGGCTGAAGACTGTACTGAGCACCTAGAATGAGTGCTAAGAGAAATAAAAGGACGACTCAAAATCAAAACTGGATGGAGAGGCACCAAAGATCAATTATACCTACTTCCCAGTATTCCCTAAGATTGATCTTAACCATTAATAGACTAGATGCCAATCATTCTTGATGATTCTCAATTAACTCTTGAAAACAAAAACAACTATATATTAGGGGGCTGGATAGATAGTATATACTAGGATAATAGTTAGGAAAAAACTCATTAGAGCCTAAGTTTTTACACTTAAAATTTGTTGTTTGTTTTAGTATTAAAAGCTGGTTAAAGGAACAGGGAGGTTAAGACTCTAGATAACAAAATAACCACCAATGGAACTCTGATTAGTTCAAGTAGACAAGGTAACCAGACAAACAGTAGACCACTGTCAATCATCTAGTGAAGACCAAAAAATGAGTTGCTCCTGACCATTCCTCAGTTCTTCCTCTCACCTCTCCCTTAGGAGGCAACAGAACTGTCCACCAAAAAGAGTTTCCAAGTCAAAATAAAGAACTAAATAAAAAACTCTTTACACTGAGCTTTTGAGAAGAGGTTGAGATAAGATAGGAACAAGAGGGAGAAAAGGGTGAAGAGTTCTTGGAGTTATATATGGAGAAACAAGAGCAAAAACTCCCGTGTGATGCAATGCTTTTTAATTGCTTTCTAATGTCTGGACATTCATCTTCTTTGATCTGTGCTAAACCCAGGTGGAAAATAAAACTTGCCTACATTAATTCTATCACCTTTAATCCCTAATTGTCATTTAACCTTAGGAAGCTATAACTACTAAAAAAAAAAAAAAAAAGAGCAATCAGAAGATACATGGTTTTATTGTTTTGCATTTTATATAATGTATGCCAAAATGTACAACTACATCAGAAATGAAAAAAAAAAAAAAGCTAAAGCCACTTTGTGTAACACTAGACTGAGCAGACTGATTATAAATAATTTTAATTTGTTTATTCAAATACAAGTTCTTAGAATCAAAACTGAGCTCCTTTCCAGTATGAATCACTCTCCTCAGTTTCAGAAGAGAGATTCTGTGTTCAGTGAAGGAACTGGGGCTTCTTAAATTCCACACAACTATGTAGTTTTTTAGCATAAGGCTGGTTTTCAGAAGAGATTACTGTGGTAAAATGGATTTACTAGAGCTTCTTAAGTTCTACCCCGATGAACAGTTGTTCAGTAAGGAGGTGCAAGACTTCATTTGACTTATATAAATAACGTATCGATGCCAACTTACTTACTCCTCAGTGAATTTGAATGACTTGACCACTTCATCCACTTTCTGAAATTTTAGGAAATGAAGTAAGAATAATTCAACGGACAGCCCTAGATAGAGCTCAGAAATGACCTTCCACACAGTTCTCGCTACCTCAAGCAGTCCACAAAATAAATTTACGGGTTGAGTGAAAGCGATGTAATTGTTAGTGTTAAATACTAGGATCATCCTGTGAGGAAATCATTATGATATGCGGGTAACAGTAAGATATGACATTTTCTTGAACAACATCATCTGAATACTTCATTGGAGACTTTTTAAAGAGGCTTTTTTCTCTCTCTTTTTCTGTGAATAACTTCTTTTTTTTTTAAATAAATTTATTTATTTTATTTATTTATTTTTGGCTGCGTTGGGTCTTCGTTGCTGTGCGTGGGCTTTTCTCTAGTTGCAGCGAGTGGGGGCTAATCTTTGTTGCAGTGTGCAGGCTTCTCATTGCAGTGGCTTCTCTTGTTGTCGAGCATGGACTCTAGGTACACAGGCTTCAGTAGTTGTGGCTCGCAGGCTCAGTAGTTGTGGCTCGCAGGCTCTACAGCGCAGGCTCAGTTGTTGTGGCGCACGGGTTTAGTTGCTCCGCGGCATGTGGGATCTTCCCAGACCAGGGCTCGAACCTGTGTCCCCTGCATTGGCATGTGGATTCTTAACCACTGTGCCACCAGGGAAGGCCCGAATAACTTCTAAATGGAAAAATATCAATCTGTTTTTGTGCTGGTCATTTTTATTTTCTTTGAATCGTGGAAATAAAATGAGAGACCAATTAAGCCAAAAGAACATATAAAGTTGTGGAAAGTTATGACATTTATTTAAAAAAAGAAAAAACCTATATCAAAACTCCTAATCTGCCTTTCCACTTCTTTTCTAAGAGAGTCAAAAGCAAATTGTGAAAGAATGTTCACTGGTCCTTCACGTACTTGTTCCTTCAAAGGAAACCTCGTAAAAAATAATTCCCTGTTATCTAAATCTTGGGTGCATGGGGCTGTCAGGCCTGTTTTTTCTCCCCTCTCCCCAAGCCCAACTGCTTTCACCACTATCTGCATCTCTCTCTTCAACCTTACAAAATTTTGGGAAAGACTTTTTTTCAGAATTTCCCAGATTTTTCCTGAGAAAACCACTTAAGAAAAAAATATTGAACTTTTCACCTTGTTTCCAATTACATTTAATCTGGTGTTTATGAATTTGTTTTTTTCCAACCATTCAGTAATAATCTTATACTGTCCCTCCTTGGACATCTCAAGGTTAGGAGCTATATTCTATTAATCTCTAGAAAATTGGCTTACAGATGTGCAGTTTTCGTGTAGGGTAAAAATAGAAGTTTGTGCACCATTCCATCTTTACATCTTCTGTTTCACTTCCATGTTATCCACCAGACTCTTTTATACTCTACAGATTGTCCTCTAGAAATGTGCTGGAAATATGCCCACACATGTGACAGTCCCTCATGTATCTGAAACATTAGCCACCTCGCTTATTTCAAATTGCAGAAAAGTTTTAAATACTGCTTTTCAGATACTTTGAGTAGAAAATACAACTTTATAATAGCTTATCTCTCTTCTGTATCCACTTTGAAATAACTAGTAAGGTCAAAATTCCTAAACCCGTTCTCAAGAATTTTAAACCATCAACAATTTTTGGTGTGAAGGGGTACCCTATAACCAAAGTTTCTGATGTTTGAAAACTCCCCAAAGAAAAAAGTCGAGTTTTTTGTTGACAAACAGCACTTCTCTTAAGTAAAGAACAGGATCTGTAGCTCCTTAATTCTGGGGTATTTTTTATATTAGGAAATGGGAGCAAACCAATGGGACAATTTTTTAAGGAAATAGAATTAACCACATCACTTAATTGCTTCATTTCACAGAACTCAACACTGGGAAAAGAGATGTCCCTTAAAAATTCCACTTGTGCCCTTCTTCAGTAGTTCCTATAGAGAAGGATAACTGAAGCTTTGAGACTTTAATTTGCTTTACTCTCTCCTTAACTAATCATATGAAAGTGGAAAATTACTTTCAGTATTTTGTTGAAAGAAATAAAAAAGATATCCATTTTTAACACCCTTCAGAGTTAGATTAGTCCACTGAAAAACTTTCAAGCCTTTATACTCTATATCATACTTTTACTATGGCATCATTCTCTATTAAGTGGAATTTGGTATAAAGGTCATCTTGTATCCTTTCCATTGTCGGATAACAAAGGAACATGAGTAGACAATTCTTCCACAAGGCATTCTACATCCCCATTCTCAGGAGTAGATTTCTAGAAAGCCTGTAAGCAGTATCAATTTTTAAATCTTTTTACCTATGGAAAATGTTATTCATTTTCATCTTCAAATATTTAAAAAAGGTAAGTGCTTAAGACAGTGGAGAATAAAGAAAATCTCTCTAAACAGGAGATGTTGTACAGTAGACTTCAGTTGATTTTGTATCCCATTAAACATCTGCCCCTCCCTATGATAATACCAACTTATTTTTGCTTTGAGGGAACCATCTCTGTGCCCACTATTAATCTATGTAGTATGTTTATGTGTGCTTGTGGGGAGGGGGTGATAGATAGATAGTTAGACAGATAGACAGATATAATGGTTTTAATTTTGTTATAGTAAGTTTGAGTTGAGTTTCCTGGTAGATTCATGGCTGGGGAGAAGAGAGAAAGAAAACATTAGAAGTGGGGACTTTTCAACAATTTTATAACATTACAGCTATTTAGACAATAACAAAAATGCATTAGAAAGAGAAGCATGGAAGGAAGCTTATGAGACTACCTTGGAAAGTAGTCTAACTGAAAATATTTTTACAAACTCTGAAACCAACCAATAAATGGCACATGCTCCAATCTCAATCTGTAGACATAAAACCTAACTATAACCTCACATCCATTAAGACAGCTACCATCAAAAAGACAGAAAATAACAAATGTTGACAAGGATATAGAGAAATTGCAACCCTTGTACTCTGTTGGTGGGAATATAAAATGGTTCAGCCCCTATGGAAAACAGCATGGGAGCCCCTCAAAATTAAAAATAGAATTATCATATGATCCAGCAATCCCACTTCTGGGTATTTATCCCAGAGAATTACAAGAGATCACAAAGAGATGTTTGTACATTCTTGTTTATAACAGCATTATTCACAATAGCCAAAAGGTGGAGGTAACCCAACTGTCCATCAGTGGATAAATGTATAAACAAAAGGTGGTATATACACACAATGGAATATTATTCAGCCTTAAAAAGGAAGGAAATTCTAACGCATATTACAACATGGCTGAGCCTTGAGAACATTATACTAAGCAAAATAAGCAAGTCAGAAAAAAATAAATATTGTTTGACTCCACTTATATGGGGCACCAGAGAAATCAAATTTATGGAGCCAGAAAGTAGAATGGTGGTTGCCAGGGGCTGGGGGAAGTAGGGAATAGGAGTTTTTTAATGGGTATAGAGTTTCAGCTCCGCAAGTTGAAAAAAGTTTTGGAGATTGGTTGCACAAAAATGTGAATGTAGTTCTCATTACTACTAAACTGTATACTTAAAAAAGGTTAAGATAATACAGTTCATGTTCTGTATATTTTACCACAATTTTTTTTAAAATTTTAAGGAGAAAAAAAAATAGGGAGTTATATAAACTCTAAAAGACTGACTCAATATGTGTAAGAAGGAGTTAGAAATCAGAGATGTATGTTAGGTACAGTTTTTCATTCTTTTTAAGGGAAAAGGCATACACACACACATATACATACATACCTATACACACATATGTAGATATATATACATATATAAAGGTATATATAAAGTAAAGCACATGTAAGCATATATATGTGTGTGTAAGAAAAAATATATATTTTTTTCAAGTTATAACTATTGTTTTCATCATTGAACAACCACCTATACATACACATGTGATTCTCAGACTCAATAGAAAGGTGGTAATTCTCCAAAACACCTAAAAGAGTTGTGATTCTTAAGAAGACAGTACTAAAATAGACATAAAAATTAATCTTAAGATCTTATTTTTTGAGGAAAAAAACTTGACTGTACGTCTGTTCTTTTGTCATTCACAGCCAAAAGATTATTACATCAGTTTTATTAGCCTTTTTAAAAAAATCAACTTATGTTTGGTTCTTATTCTATTAATTTCTGCTCCTATCTTTATTATTTTCTTCTACTTTCTTTAGTTATCCTTGCTGGGTTTTTTCCCCTAATTTCTTGAGCTGTTTGCTTGTCTTATAGGTTTTCAGACTGTATTCTTTTTATGATATATATTCATGGCTATAAATTTCTCTCTAACGCATCTTTCCCAGAACCCTACATATTTGATAATTAGCACACACAAATTGTTTGATTCAAAATACTTTCTAATTTCTTTTGAAATCTTCTTTAATCTATGTTTTATATATAAACACATATTGTTAACTTACAAAACACTTGTGGCTTCTCTGGTTGTCTGTTTGTTATAAACTTCTATCATAAAAGCATCATTGTCCAAAAACACAAACTGTATGATTCTTGTCATTTGAAATGTGTTGAACTTTATCCTTAGGGTTTCATCCTTTAGGTCCCAGTAAAGGGTGTGTGTGGGTGGGTATTTGTGTGTGTGTGTTTATGGAGAGACAATCAGAAACTGTACTTAGGAATGGTCCTCAACTCATGAAGCTAAAACAAGCTAACCTTTAATCAAACCCAGTTTCAAAGATGCTTCTGAGACAGGCTGGGACCTGAGACCTGGAACCCTTTGCTGCAGTGCTTGCATCTGGACAAATATCTCCTCGAGCAACAAAATACAAAGAAACTACAAGGGACTAAAAATAGCATGCATGTGCAGTTGGGGCAAATTATGGACAACAAGATACAAAAAGACAAAAACCCAACTGCCACTTCTGAAGAGCCAAGAGCAAAAACAGGGTACCAGGAGCAAAAGCAGGGTACTGCACATGCCCCGTACACATACCCCTACCAAACAGTGGGCAGACCACCCCCCCAGGGTGACCCCTGGACCCGCCCCTACTCTCACCCCATATAAGGAAACAGCTCACCCCCGCTCGGGAAGTAAGCAAGGGAACCTGTTACTTGTTTTCACTCCCTCCTGCTGCAGCAGAGCCCCAATAAAGGCTTGCCTGAATTTCTTCTCCGGTTTCCTATCAGTTTCTGTTGATTAGGGAAGGCCAAGAACCCTGGTCGGTAACACTTCCAAGAGAATAACAAACATCCTTTGAGCAAAAGCTGTTTCAAGTGCTGCTCTTGCTTCTCTGAATCCTCATTTTTTCTGGTATTTTGGTTCAGAAACTTCTCCACGTATTAGCTATTTGATGCTTTTAAGGAAAATTTTTATCTATTTTATTCAGCATTTTAATTTTTTAATTAATTTTCTTGAGAGGCAAGGTTGGTCAAAATTACCAAGCCTGCTGTTACTGGAATTAGATGCCCAAGAACATTAACTTTTCTACCAAACATTTGAAAAGCATTCAACCTCATTTTTTGAGTGATTATAAAAGAGATGTTTGACTTTAAGATGCCTATTCTTCCTCCATTTCATAATTCTAGAGGGCTGTCAATCATTATACTTGGTCCTTCTTGACCACGAGACTAGTAACATGAGCCAAGCTAGTATGACATCTCCCATCCACACAGTCATGAACTGGAAACTTGAACCAGGTGGAGCCAATCACAGTCCCTCCATGAGATCTGATGTTATGAACTCTGAAAGGGAAAGGGGCTCTATTTCCATGGGATCACAGGCCATAAATATGCATATTTTGTTAAGACTGTCAGCAGCCACCTTCCTCACATACAGAAGAACCCTGCCTCAATGAAGTCAGTACCCAGAGCAAACCAGAGAGAAGAAATCAGAAAGAAGGAATGTCTAGTCCCCATGATGTCTTAGACATTGATCCTTGGACTTCCCAGTTACTTAAGCAAAAAAATAACTTTTTGTTAAACCTAATCAACAATCTAATTGTCTAATTGGGTTTAGTCTTTTTTCAAAATGAAAGAATCTTGACTAATCCAATGTTAATGGCTGATAAAACCCGCTGCACAACTGTTTGTTTTTCCACAGCATTTAAGGACCAAGATATACAACCAGTTTCCTGAGGATACTATTTCTACTGCCAGCCTCTGTGAGCCACGAAGGGACATGAGCTATCACTTCCTAGAATAGACTAGTTTCAGTGCTATTCCCTAGAAGTCTTTGTTTTTGTTTGTTTGGTGGGTTGGTTTTTCCCAAGCACTCTGTAATTTAAGTAGTCTTCTTCTACAGAAAGGAAACAAGACTCTAAGTCAGGTTTTCACTATAAAATGATTGTAGTTATGTAGGTTTAGCTACCTAGAATGTAAATTGCATGCTTTCCCTCCAATTTCCATTCAATTATAATAACGTCTTCGTAAAAATAAAGCAATTTCAAGCTGATCACAAATAATTTCCTAGCATTCAGATAACATTATACTTAAAAGAACGATACACAAATAGTGTTTTAGTTAGGTTCCCAACAGGAAACAGATGGGGCACTCAAGATAATTCAGGGAGAGTTTAATTACAAAAAGACTATTCATAAAGGTGTTGACAGAGTAAGAGGAGCCACAAAGGATGGTTCTGTAACCTAGGTTTATTAACTTCAAAGGGACAGGAGAGGGAGCAGTTACTGTAAAAGAGGAGAGACTCGTGCAGGGGAGGCTGCCTTGAAAGAAGCAAGTTGCCTTCAGTTTTACTAATGAAAACAGCCAAAGGCACCCTTACATGGAAGGAGCCAGGGAAGTAAATACCTTGACCTCCTTCATATACCTCTGATCCTTTGCCAAGACTCCCTATTGAATAAACCCAACCGGAAACCAGAGAGCGAGAAAGTCTGTTTCTATAATCCATATAGAATGGTCTCCTGCAGACAGTGAATAGGATGGAAAAAGGAGTAAAGAGATAAAAACATAAACATGAGTATAACTTAAAGCCTTTCTTATTAATCCTCATTATCATCCTCATCATCAAAATGATTTAGCATCTCACCCTCATATTTTTTCTTAGTTTGAAATATTTGTCTATAATGTATTATAAGTTAGATGACAAATAAGTTTCTGTATTCAAGAGACTCCTAAATACAGTGGGTCTAAAACGTTGGCATTTTTGTCTCTCACACACCTTCCAAGGTGAATGGCCAGCTTGGTAGGGTGGTTGCATTCCATTCAGTTATCAAGGGTCCATGTTCTTTTACCTTGTGGCTCTACCATGCCCTCGGGCAAAGTCCTCATCCTGGGGTCAAGCAGGGTCTTGAGCATGTCCACGTTCCAGCTCACAGGACATGAAAAGGGGATAAACTCGGAGCAAGTGAGTGAGGGCAAAGCTGCACACATCACTTCCCCTCACATTCCCTGGCAAGGGAATTTGTCATATGGCATTTGCAGCAAAGGAGGCCGGGTAAGGTTGTGTGTGACCACGTGCCCAGGAAGAAGAAAGAAATAGATTTTGTAAGGGGGACAACTAGCAGTATGCCAGAAGGTATTAAAATCTTCACAGCTTTTTCTAGTTTTAAGAGTTTATATAATAGTATATATATAAATATATATACTATTATATATATACTATATTTATATATATATACTAAATATATATACTATATAAAGAGTTTATATAATAATGAGTCGTGTAATAGATTCATTCTCAAAACTCTTTCTTACCTCATCTTTTTCTAGCTAAAATCTACCTTTGTTAGCATATTTAAATATGACCTCATAAGATTATTTTTCAATGATAGAGAATGATTTCTCAGTTTGAGTTCCTCACCCAAACCATTCAATTTTCAAACACATGAAGTAGGACTCCTTACAACTGTATCCTTAAAACTTTCTAATCACATACAAATCCAGAATGTCCTATTCCAAAGTATATGCCACATCCTCTCAATTTGCTACTTGTACTGAAAACATGATGAGAGTTATGGTGGGAATAGGCACAGGACACGAGCTTCAGCCACATGATTTGTGACTTGTACCTGCAACTCCCCAGTGCTGCCTGGAATCGTGAAACTCTTAGAGATTTTTTTTTAACATGTGTGTAATACCTGAAAGATTTCTCAAATTTTAATTTCTATTCTTCAGGAAGATAATCTACATGCCCTGACTGACACATTCCTGAATCACTTTCCTTTTTAAAAGAAAGCTAAGAAGAAGGGAAAACATCACCCCAGTAAAATCCCTAACAATGTCACCTGTTCTAGATATGTCTAAAGAGGCTTTGAATTCCTTTGTATATCTAAGAAAGAACAATCTAACCTGAAGATTAATTCACATTTTCTAAATTATAAAAATATCAGTCTCTTTAGCATAATTTTAGAATTCTTTCAAAAATTTTTAATTAAAATGTGTTAATTAAATAATTAAAACATGGTTGTTGGTATAAATTAAATTGGTCTTTTTCCATTTGTGTAAATTGAATTTCAAATACAATCAAGAAAGTAAATATAGCAGCCATCTTCTAACTTGAAAGGCACACAGATATCTTAATGCAAGTTAGTGTGGTTATCAGTACTTCACCTACTATCTAAAGTCTCTTCTTTAACTATAAGTCTTTAACATTTCACATTTTCTATCAAGATTCAAAAGTTCACATTTTTAACAGTTTGCACTTATTTTTGAGACCATTGCTTTTATGCAGGTGCCATATGTGAGTTTAGCAGATTTTCAATACTTTGATGTTTACATAGATGTCTAGAGTAACCCTGAGGTCACTTTGAATCTCATCTTCCTTCCTCTATTGGCATTTATTTCTAGTTCAGTTATTCTCTAACTATATCATATGTTTTAAATAACCTTATTGTATAATTCAGTCACTGGGTTGTTTTTATTTCTATTACCATTATCTATGATAAAGCTTTTCTTTCTACTCATGGGCAAAGATGCTGGGCATTAAGGTCACTGTCATTGATATTGTCTAACCTAAATACTTACACATGAAGTATTGCCAAATTCAAACTCAATTTCAGAAATAAAACATAACTGAATAAATAACAACTTCATCTAGGGCAAACCCAGAAATACATTTTGGTAAACCATGTTCAGTCTTTTCAAAATTCAAAGATCTGCCCTCTGACACTCTAGAAGTGGCTGAACATTGATATTGAAGTTATTTTTAAATGTACTCCCCCAATAAATTATAATATTATCCTACATTAAAAATGTTAGGAAACCATAAAGCCATTGCAGTTTTTTTTAACTTAATCATAAATTCTTAGTAATAAGAATGTTTGAGAGGTCATTTAACCGCCATGTACACCCACTTCTGCTACCTTCGGAGACAGACAACCGCATCAAACTATTCTAACCAGATGGAAAACTAAATCTCAGAAGAAACAAATTCCATAATCCACAACTCACTGTCAGGAAATTTTCCTTTCTGTTTAAACTACAAAACTCAGGCTACAGATTAAGTCTGTTTCCTCCAGTTCTATTCCTGGTGGAGGACAAAAACAGATGGACACAATCCGTCATGTAGTTGAAAACAATAATTAGGTTACTTCTCTTTCTCCGGCCTAAAAAAAGAAAAAAAATTATTTTGGTGCTTTACATGTATTTTACTTCCTGATCATATTCAAAAGAGTACATATACAAACTATTTTAGTAATAATATAAGTAGGGGCCTTCTGTGCAAAACCAAGTGGTAGTCATAGTTGGCTTTTAAATGTCTTTTCTTCCAGCTATCAATGACCTCATGTTTCCTCCCACTCTGTCCCTGTCTGCAGTACGTTGAGATCATTGCAGATGAATATGAGATAGGGCAGTTAATGAGAGGGACAAGGGCTTGGTCAGACCCAACTGAGCCCAGAGCTTAAGGCATCTACATTTTGGCCTGGGAGCTTACTGCATCTGCAGTGAAGCTATGGGCAAGCAGCATATTGAGATACCAAGTGAAGGAGATGTGCATCCCTATTTAGGAATCTAAGCGGATAATGGGAGAATCTAAGCAGCAAAGAATGCAAATGAACAATAATGGAAACTGCAGGCAGGCTCGCAGCATCTGCCTCAGGCAAGATGTTTTTCACTTCAGAAAAGCTATAAGACTAGACTGATCACTGGAAGACAAACTTAAATTGGGACTAGAGTAGAGAGCCAGCCTTAGACCTGGGCCACTGGAGAAAGTGTTAGGAAAGTGGGAGAACATGCTCCCTACCTGCTGGGTCAGTAAAAGGAAGGGTGACAGAGGACACAAGGGGTAAGGGCAGAGGTCAGTAGCAGAGAGCTCACATTTATTTGGTCCACAGACATTCACTGACCTGATAAAGTTGAATTGATAAAAACTTGCTCTGTAAGCTCTAAAACACATTTATGCAAAACATAACAGACCTATAAACCTTAAAGATTTTTATTCATTTATTTAGAGGTTTTTGAGAATCTACTATAAGCATCGACCATGTGGTTTGGTTCTAGAAAATAACAGTGAGCAAACAGGAAAAAAAATTCCTGCCCTATGGTGGGGGAGAAAATAAAGAAGATAGTAAGTAGAACATAATAGTATGGTGATAAATGCTATGATGAAAAGACACAAAAGATTGTCATTTTTAATAGCTCACAAACACCTATTGTACTTAAGTGACAAGAATAAAGTTCCTTTGAATTCGTTATAGTCATGAATTGAATGAGGAGAAACCTGGGGGTGCCTTTACAAAGCTCCTAAAATCCCAGCGCACAGCAGGCACTTACCCCTTTTGCCTGTTGTTCTTGAATCTGATTTCTCTGTCTACCTGGTTGGATAGCAATGATGACTGGAGTGGATCACAATGATGCATTATATAATAAATTTAAGGTTTTGAAACAATAAATACTATTTTAAAAGCTGCATGTTTTATTGCTAGACTATTATTCATTTAGATGGAACATCATTAGCTAAAATGTCTCTGGTAGCATGCTACAGAATTTTATCTTTACCTCTTTCCTATTCAATATTTTTATCAACAGCCTGGATGAAGGCATGGAAAGGATGTTATCAAATTTGCAAATAACACTAAGCTGAAAGGCAGAGCTAATGTGTTGGACGACACAATTAAGATTCGAAATGATCTTGACAAGGCAGAACACTGAGATGAAACCCATAAAATAAAATTAACAGATATGCTATGAATAAAAAACAAACTAATGAACAAACTCCCTGCATCATGTGTTCGAGATGGGAGAGATCAGGCTTGATAGCATTTTTATTAAGGGGAAAAAAACCTAGAAGCTTTAGTTGAACATTAGTCAACAATTTGATACAGCTGCAAAAAAAAGTCTTAGGTGGTATAATAGAATAATAGCCAAATCAGGATAGATAATATCTATGTGGAGAAGAATATTCATGCCTGGGTGTCACATTTTAGAGCAATATTAGAGACTTCCCTGGTGGCACAGTGGTTAAGAATCCACCTGCCAGTGCAGGGGACATGGGTTCGATTCCTGGTCCGAGAAGATCCCACATGCCTTGGAGCAACTAAGCCTGTGTGCCACAACTACTGAGCCTGCACTCTAGAGCCCACAAGCCACAGCTACTGAGCCCACACGCCATAACTACTGAAGCCTGTGCACCCTAGAGCCCATGCTCTGCAACAAGAGAAGCCACCACAATGAGAAGCCCGTGCACCACAACAAAGAGTAGCCCCCGCTCTCCACAACTAGAGAAAGCTTGCACGTAGCAATGAAGACCCAACGCAGCCAAAAATAAATAAAAATTTTTTGGAAAAAGAGCAGTATTAAAATTTTTTAAGTATTCATGGAAGGGTGACAAATAGGAAATGCACTCCTCATATCATATAAGGAATAGTTGACAAATTGCTTTCTGTAGGAAAGAGAGCTTACAGTAAACTAATACATATTTTCAAATATTTTAGAGGGCTATTACTCATAAGAATACTTCATCATTTTAAAACATATTAACTATGTGACCTCAGAAAAGATCTTTGGCCTGCTGTGCCTCAATTTTTTAATCTCTAAGAATATCAATTCTGTAAGGTTATTATAAGGAGTAGCAAGGATTCATGTAAGGTATATAGTACCTTACCTGGAACTCTGCCTGCACTCCGTAAAGGGTGGGTATTTTTATTCTGTGTTGCTCTAAGGGTAGACTAGAGTGAATGGATGCAGCCAGCAGAGCCATGCCACACACAAAAAAGGCGCCTAAAAGAGTTAGCTCCCTTCCACGAATTTTCCATGCAGATGTTAAATGACTATCAGGGAATTTGAGAAACGATTCCTACATTAGGTGAAAGTTGTATTAGATAGTTTCTAAATTCCTTTCACTGAATAATTTTTAAGTTCCCTTCCAGTGCTAAGATTTTGTAATCATCTCTGATTTCTCTCCATGCCCCTAATGGATGTGTTTCTGACTAATAAAACTAAAAATATACAGAAAAAGTTATAACAAGTAGAATTCATTTTGTTTTACTTTGTGTCCTACACTAAGCAGCAGCTACATTTATTATCCTCTTTTCACAAATGAGGAAACTAAGGCAGAGTCCAGTAATGTAGTTCAAAAGTTCACACAGCTCAACAGTGGCAGAGCAATAAGTGGAACCCAAGCTATCTGGATTCAGTCACTTAGGCTAATTTTGACTCAACTGCCAGACTTTCTTTCTATAGCCATTGCATCATGTGGACCCCAGTAGGTTTCATGATGCCCTGGGATTTCTTCAGTCATCTCCAAACTGTTGCACAAACACATTTAACTTTAAAAGTAAAGTAAATTTTAAATGACAAGGTACTGCTGGTGAATCAAATGAAAAATTTGCTCTGCATTATTAGAAAATGATGTGTTCCACAAGAATGTATTTTGTAAACAAATAAATCCCATTTCTTAAGTGCTCAAACTTCTTCTATTTCAACCATTTTGGATGGCGCTCTTCCAGAGATGAACTACTCTCTGCCTACTTCCTGTTATAATTTATTCTAATTTACAGAACACGAGTTAACTTGTACTTATTACTCAAAATCATCATATCATTAATACTGGTTATTGTTAATATCATATCATTAATATTGGTTATTGTTTTATGACATTAGTCATTAATGTTCTCAGGATATATTGATAAATGGACTATGTCAAAGTAAAAAGAACTCAGGGAGGGCCTAAGGCACTCTCCAAGAGTAATTCTTTGAATTGTAGAGTCTGGTGTTTGTGACTGTGTTCCAGGCTGTTCAGAAGAACTGCTTGTTTTCTTCCTTGTTCCAGGTTGTTTCAAAGGGGTGTAGTTGCAAGATGAAAGACTCCTCATTATGTAAGATGGTGGTGCTTACTCAAAGCAAATTTCAGTGCCTATCAGATAATAAAAAGACAAAGTGTGGGAATTGCTGCATGGTGAGAGGGCAGGAAAAATTAACTGAACAATGTGGTTTCTGAAGCCACAGGATATTTTGTCTACTGAAGGGGTGCATTGCCGAGAGGAAGTATAGGGAATTGAGAGGAACAAGTGAGAAAGCTTAAAAGTTCAAGGAAGTAAAATTCTATAACAACACCTTAAAACTAAAATCATGTTTTCTGTTTATTTGGGTAAATTCTGCTTCCTGATTATCGTAATTGGTTTAAGTTTCTAGTTCCTATGTCTGTGTGTGTTTAAGCTTTCAATGCAAGTGTGTTTAAGCTTTCAAATGTTTATAGCATTTCCTAGCATCCTCTTTCCTGAAATTTAAATAGCTTCATATTCAGTTTTATAATTTTTTTTTTCCCAAGGAAAGCCATAACTTGGGACTTACCTGGAAATTTACTTTTGAAACTAAGGATAATGATCTATAAATATTTCCCTGGGAAAGAGCTTTCACCTAAGCAAATAGATTTTATGTGCTGAGCTAGAATTTGATTGAAATTTGTTAGGTATTTTTTCTGTTCGTTAATCTTTTTGCTTACCTTACGAAGTTTTTTGTTTGTTTGTTTGTTTGTTTGCGGTACGTGGGCCTCTCACTGTTGTGGCCTCTCCCGTTGTGGAGCACAGGCTCCGGATGAGCAGGCTCAGCGGCCATGGCTCACGGGCCCAGCCGCTCCGCGGCATGTGGGATCTTCCCGGACCGGGGCACGAACCCGCGTCCCCTGCATCGGCAGGCGGACTCTCAACCACTGCGCCACCAGGGAAGCCCCTTACCAAGTATTTGGCTAGAAGCCTAACTACCGAACTGTACCTAAAGAATAGAAATAATAAAATTCATAGAGAAATAGGTATACTTTATAACTGCTTAATTTATCAATGTGCAAGAGCCCCCCAAATAATTATTAATTCAATAAGCATTTGTTGACATCAGCTCCAGTTAAGTGCTCTGCTCAGTGCTGAGCATACAAAGGAGTTTAGTGGTGAGAGAGTTTATATCCTACAATGTAGCAAGTGTCCAGGTGATAGGAACCCAAAGAGAGAGAGCTAATCTAGACTGAGAGAGTAAGGGAGGGTTTAGTGATAGGAATTAAGCACAAAAATGGAGTGGAATTAAGGTAGGAAGTACAAGCCAGTTAAGGAAGGTAATGAGCTAAAGCAGACATAAGAAAGTATGAAGTACGTAGGAAAACTCAAGGATGGTCTGTACGCACTCTCTCCAATTGTTCTTCTCTCTTTCTCTTTTGAATCCCCTCTAAACAGCCTTCCATTTCTCATTTCCTTGAAATAGCCTTTATCAATATCACCAATGACCTCCATCTCACTAAATCCATTTGGAATAGTTTTCTATTGCTGCAGTAATGAATTACCACAAACTTAGTGGCTTAAAACAACACAAATTTATTATCTGACAGCCCTGTAGGTTAGAAGTCAGGCATGGGTCTCATTGAGCTAAAACCATGATGCTGTTAGGTCCTTGAGAATTTTACACCAGCAGAAACTCGGTAAGTTTGGACTAAAAGAGACAGAAAGTACAAAATGCGAGAAGACTGTCAGATCTCCAGAATTCTTCAGGCAAGAAACAGACTGATAAAGCTACCCAGCTGTAAACATGCGCTACCTTTTATGAAAAAGGAAGGATGACTCCAAGGGTAAAATGTTAAACCCAGAGGGCAGAAT
The DNA here is from genome assembly GCF_963455315.2 of Globicephala melas. Lineage (NCBI taxonomy): Eukaryota > Metazoa > Chordata > Mammalia > Artiodactyla > Delphinidae > Globicephala > Globicephala melas. The sequence continues at coordinate 39,549,484 of NC_083320.1, read as the reverse complement.
GAAAAGCCACGAGAGATTTTTTAATTGCTTGGGACCTATGTGTTTTATATTCTTTTATAAGGTGGTCAGTCAAGTGTGACCACAAAAGGAGAGAGAGGAGAAGGAAAAAAACAAAGTTTATTATACTCTCAGGTCCCAGAGACACAGTTGCTGTACTCCAGGAGGGGGGTGACACAGGAGGGAGCACCAAAGAGCAAGTTTATCCAAGCAGGTGGGGAGCCAAGAGAGAACGAGGGCCTGTGGGCAAGTGCCTTTATTGGGTCCCAGGGTGGAGTAGGCAAGAGAAGGCATGAGGGGATCTCATTAGTGCATTTGAATATCATGAGGTCACTGTCAGGGGAGGGCAATAAGGGGAACTTGTGGCAGGGGCCAGCCTTACCATGCTGGTGCACCTGGTCACCTGGGCAGAATGCTCAGGACCTGACTGTGGGCATATTAGGGCAACAGGATAATATGAATGTTTAAAGGTTATAATACCCTTCAACTCCTTTTTTTCTTCTATTTTCTCCTCTCTTGAATCAAACATCTATAGCTATGGTATCCTGTTTCTCTCCCACCATTGTATTTTGGAAGTAAATAATTTGTTTCCTGAGTTTCCTGTTCACAGAGAGAAATTGTGCCCCAGATGGATTCTGCACAGAGCCTTACTCTTAACTGATTTAGATGATGTAGCTGATGAGACTAGGAACTTTTAAGCAATGATATTTTGGACTTGATGCTTTGAAGACCTTTGGATGAATATATTTTGGATGTGGAACAGACATGAGTCTTTGGGAGCCAGAAGGTGGGCTGTAATAGGCAGAATAATGGCCCACCAAATATATCTTAATAGGCAATTAAGTCTGTAGGTGAAATTTGGGTTACCAATCAGCTGACTTTAAGATAAGGAGATTATCCTGAATTACTGTGGTGATTCCAATATAATCACATGGATCTTTAAATGGGAAAGAGGGAGACAGAAGGGTCAGAACCAGAGAGATGGCATTGTAAGAAAGGCTTGACTAGACATTGCCAGCTTTGAAGATGAAAGGGGGTTATAAACCAAGCAACGTGAGCAGATTTTGCAAGCTGGAAAGGACAAGAAAATGGATTCTCCCCTAGAGCCTCCAGAAAGGAACACAGCCCTGTGGACAGCCTAATTTTATCCCAGTGAAATTTTACCCTACTTTCTGACTTCTGACCTCCAGAAATGTAAGATAATAAATTTGCATTGTTTTAAGCCACTAAATTTGTGGTTATTTGTTACAGCAGCAATGGGAAACTAATACACAAGGAAAGACTGAGAAACTATAACAGACCAGAGAAGACTAAACACAATCTGATGTCCCAGTTGAATCCTGAAACTGAAAAAGGACACTAATAGAAAGTTGAAATTCAAATAAAGTCTAGAGTTTAGTTAACAGCATCATACCGGTGTGAATTCCTTGGTTTTGACAAATGTACCATGGTTATGTAAGATGTTAAAATTAGGGGAAGCTGAGTGAAGAGTATTTGGAACTCTCTGTACTATCTTTACAACTTTTTTCTAAATCTAAGTTTATTCTAAAATAAAGAGTTTATTTAAGAAAAAAAGTTTAGCTCAGAATGAAAGGAGTGAGTTTGGATTGTTAACTCAAGCAGATGCTAGACTCAAGAATAATTTTTGTATCATTGCATGTTCTTTTCAGAAGGCTTAATCTTGAAAAAAGTTTTCCCAAGCAATTTATATGACATTTTCTTGAGAATTTTTAAAGAAATAATAGAAAAATCAAGCAAAATATTTTTTTCTGTACAAAATATTTTTCTGTACATTGTTGACAGTAAAATTATGAACTAGGAAACTTGCGTGACAGTTCTTGCTTCTCTCCTTTCTACCTTCTTTTCCCACTTTCTCCATGCCTCTATTTTATTCATTCTTTCCCCAAGTGGTTTCATGCAATCCTTTCCAGTTGAAGAAAGAAATAGGACTGATAAAAATCATTTGCACCAAGGTACTAGTGAATTAAAGTATTCAATATTCTTCTTTGAAAATTTGTACTTCAAAAGAAACAGGCACTAAGGAATATTGAAACTCCTGACAGCATAATTCTTTAAATATGCAAATAAATTTCTCCCACAATTTGCTTTTACTATCACTGTTTTTATATATAATAGCTAAGTTCTGTATTGTATTTTAGCCCTCCCTGTAACTTGGATAGGATGGGTAGTTTGGGATCAGCTCTTTAATAACCAAATCATTAGTTATTCCTTTGAATTTATTAAGCATCAAACTACTAACTACCCCTAGTGTTAAACAGATTATTTTATAGTAAAATATGAGATGCTAAAATTTATTAAGAATAACAGTAACTTTACACTACAAGAATGCTTACTGTGTGGCACCCTGCCAAAGTAATTTCACTTCATAGCAACAGTATATGGTAGGTATTATCATTATCCAATTTTAAAAGTAAAGAAACTGAGGCTTAGAGAATTTAATTAGCTTGCCCAGGGTCAAGCAGGTAGTTCAGAACAGAGATGGGATCTGGTGAAGTCATCCAACTCTGGAGCACAATCCAGGCTTTGCCCTCTCACTATGCCTTCACCCTTCCCCTCCCCCTCATCCTATCCTACACACACTCTATCTCGGTAACTCAATAGAATTCATTACCTTCCCTCCTTATCCACTATCGTACTAACACAGAGAAAGAAAAATATAAGCTATACACAATATACGGCAATTATATTGAAACATGCTTTTCTGTTTTAAACAATAAATTTCATGGCATCTCTACTTTTTCAAAATCACCTGGGAGAAATGGCTTTTATTTCTGAGTATGTATGTGTAATGTTCCTTCATTCTGCTCATATGCAAACTATTGACATTATAATCTGGCTCATGTCCAGTAAAGCACATGCTATATAGTGAAGGACACATTTACTACAGATTAAATTTCAGTTTCCCTTTAACTCTGGGTTCTAAAACTGAAAGCAGATTTTCCAGAACAGGGATTTCCCATTTTATTTCTGTAATGCCTTTGTGTTTGATAGGAAAAGCACATATATAGGTGTCATTTCTCTCATGAAAATGAAAGGTATTGTGAGCAGGTGCACTTTTAAAATTTCATTTTACCTCCTAAGATGTAACTTTAGCTATATTACTGTGGAATTAGGATAGAATATCTTGAGTAATTCTGTTCAAGTTGTGTCAAAAATCTTACTCATCTGATCAGCAAAATATGTAAAGGACAAATTCTAAGGACATGATCAGGGAGAATAAAGTCTAGTAGAAGTAGATACAAAGGAGAGGCAGGAGCCTGGCTTCATGAAAAAGCAGCAGCCTCATGAGCTGTGACTCAGAATCCTGGCTCTGCCTGAGACGCTCTGGCAAATGTCAACCAAAGAAAATATTTCTTTGAACTGAAATTATATTCACACATTGCCTTAGAGTAAACTGAAATTTTACTGAATTACTGAAAATCAGTAACTACTATATTTGGGGGGGTGGTTCAAGAAAACTTAAGGCTCAGCCACGATTAACAGCCTATTCCTACAAGAATTTGCAAAAGAGGAATAAAAAAATCTAACCCTTGAAACCAACTCAAGCTCCAGTTTTCCTCCTAAATAGCCAAAATGAAAGGGAGGGATTAAATGAGGGAGGGAGGACTCTAACATTAACTTGAACCAATTTGGAGCTCATATTATAGTAGGCACTTATGCTATTTTATTTAATCCTCATAACAATATCCTGCAGTGCAGGCTTTAGAAGTTATACATTATGGAGACACAACAGAGACTGTAACAGCATAATTTAGCCAAGATCACGCGGGGAAGTATGAACCGGGTCTCCTATCACTGAGTCTACAGCTCTGTCCAATGCAACAAAAACACAAGTAGCAGTTATTGTGGTGTGGTCTGGGATACACAAGGAAACTATCCAAAAAATTATTACCTGTAAAAAGTGGCATGATTTTTCCCAAATCATTCTTTGTCACTCCTTATATCTTTCTAATTAGCTTTGCCTATTAAGTTTATATTTTAAATGCAAATAGTTCAGTAGTATGCCCATCATACACTATTAAGTGAAAAAAATTAAGTTGCCAAGAAATATAGAACAGACCTAAAGAAATTATACTGAAAAAAGGGAAAAATCTCAATGCCCCCAAATATGAGTACAATTAAATAAATTATAGAGAGATCCAGTCATTAGAATAATGACATCTACTAACAAAAGACTAGGTTAAGCTCTAATGTGAAGTAGAAAAGAGCAAGATGCAAGTACTATGTAAAGTCTGATTACATCTATATCAAAATGCAAAGAAAATAAAAAGCTAAGAAGTATAAACGTGATACATTAAGGTGAAAGAATTACGAGTAATTATTCTCTCGTTTTTGTTATTACTCATATTTTCTCTAACAGTTAGTTTGTATAATTTCTTAATGTGAAGTCGGTAAGCTTTTAGAAGCAATAGACACAGTCATATAAACTCGAGCCATACAATAGTCTCTTCCTCGAAGGCCAGAAACTTTTGTTCTCCAATTTATTTCCCACAGTGCACAGTTCCTTATACCAAGTAGATAACCAATATATTTTTTTTTATCAAATATATTTTTTTAAAGAGTAGGCAAACAAGAAAGATCCCCCTCTGCTTGGAAAGTATTTCCTACATAGGTTCACTAATTAGTGATTTATTTGTGTTAATGAGTTCCTCTTTTAAAATGCAAATGCATCAAATAGCTAAATTAGCAAAAACCATGAACAGAGAACACACAAGAGGAAACACAAACGGCTAATAAACATTCAAAAGTTCAACCTCATTAATCAAAGATATGAACATTAAAATGATATCAGTTTTCCTCATGAAACTTGCAAAATTTTTTCATGTAATTTTTAATGCCAAGTGGGGTATAAATAAGAATAAAAATATATGCCTCTCATAAATTGTAGGACTGAAAATTCGGTGCTTACTTTCTTGAAAGCAAGGTAGCAAAATATTCCTAATTTTTGATGCAAGAATTCCATTTCTAGGACTCCAGTTTAAAGAAAAAATCATATATATATGTGAAAAAGTTTTATTCGTGGATGTTCTACGCAGCATCATAATCCCCAAACAATTGAAACAATCTAAATATTCATGATAAAGAAAAAGAAAACTAAAGTTTTGTAAATCAAATCAGTAAAATACTATTTAGTCTTTAAAACCAACTTTTCAAAAAATATTTGGTATGGAAAAATTCTCATGATATAATATTAATTGGGGAGAAGTAGTATATAAATCTTACCTTATATCATGATCTCACTTTTAAAACATTTAAGCATAGGCAAAATATTTTAAGAAAATAGTTGTAATGCCCTTCTCTGGATGATGGTATGTAACATGATTTTTGTTGTCTTCATTTTCTTTCATATCAAATCCCTAAGAGGATATTTTTATATATAATCAGCATTTTTTTAATGTATTCTATCTTGCAATTTATAGATATCCATCCTGAGAAAATAATCCTAAATGAAGTGAAACTTTCTACACAAAGATGTTTATGCACTGCTTTATTTAAAACAGTAAAATTGGAGGAATAAAGAACTAGTTGAAGACAGTCTATATAATAGACCACATTGTCTTTTAATATTATGTTTAATTCCTTTTACTTTATGTAAAACATCTTATTTCAGTGTGCTACCATGAAAGATACTAGGACAGACAAGAGAGGACACGGACACACACACACAAACACACCCCTTCTCCACTACCTTCTCTCTAAGGAGGTAATTTCAGGATTGGAGGATCAAGTGTCCTGTTCTTTGAGTACCAGCAGCAAGATGAGTAAGGCTACCCTCTCCTCTGTGAGTTGAGGCTTTATAACCACCTCAAAACATAAATGCACATAAATAAGAGACTTTTTAATATAATAGAAAAATATTTTGACACCACAGTTAAATTTTGAAAAGCAAAACAACATTGTGAAATCAACAGTGTAACCTCAGCTGTCTCTGTGCACATAAGACTGGCCCATTGAACAGCCCTGAACTCAGTGGGATACAAAGATGGTGTGGTTTTATTTTTCTCCATTCACTGCCTTCAAGCATGGTCTGTTGAATTTCCTTTTCCCATCCTTTAATGACATCTCGGACAGATCCTATAGCTTCCAGTCATTCTCAAATGTTAAGAATTTCAGTCTAGTCTAATAGAGTTTAAAATCTCAATCTTGCCTTCAGTTCTGTGTTCATCTTGGCCTTTCCCCCAGCAGGAGGGAGCTTGGAATGGAGACAAGGGCTCTCCTTTGCTCTTCCCCTCTTCTTTGCTGATTTGCTTCTAGCACTTCCAGAAATGGGTAGGAAGAGAGATTACAGAAATAGAACAAAGGTGTACTATTAATGCAGCTGCTCTAGCCCCTCACAGGTATAATGCTCCCAAGGGCTTCTGGTACAGGTTCTCAGCAGGCCCTGAGAGAAACGCCCTCACTGAGCAGTCTGCTGACATGGGGAATTCACTCCAGTTTAGCTGCTTCTTAACTCCACTAGCATTCACCCAAAACCCTTCATCAGGCGTCCCCTTCCCAAAGGCCAGTTCTCTCAGGTGGGCCATGAAACAGACTACTGACCTCAGATGCTTTCCTTGATGTTCCTTTGACCCACTAGAAAAGGACACATCTTCATCCCAATAAAAGTGAGAGTGAAAAACAGCTTTACTTCTCTATCGTCCTCCCCCAACCACTCTTGAATTATTTTCCCCACTCCCACTTCAAAAAGGCACAGAGGCCAGGTCACTACATCTGATGCATAAGTGCCCAGCTGGGGAATAAGATACCTATCTCCCCTTTCCTGGTCACCCCTCCCCTCCAAGCTTACAAGGTATTCTATTGGAACCATGCTGCACGTGTCATTCCTCTGAGGAGGCCAACAGCTCACATCTCTAAAAGTTCATAAGATCCCTTGAGTAAAGTATTCATATAGACTAGGGAAAGGAAGAGGGATGAAGGGTAGGGGGCTAGTTCTGTCACCTTAATAATCTTACGGAAATATTATTGATGCCACCTTGAAAGCTCTTGTAAAGTGGATGTACATGCTACCTGTGCATTTTTTTATTTGTTGTTAGTTTGGAGGTTTGGTTGTTTGCTTGGTTGGTTTTGAGACTTTAAGAACAATTCCAAGATAACAATGATACAAATTCAATATTGTTACACGTAGAAAAACAACTGGAAGGAAAGATGTTAACATACTACCGTGTTACAAGTGCTTGTTACTAGATGGCAATACTATGAGCATATTATTACCTACAGTATAGGTATATATTACAATATTATTTCCTCCTCACCTTCTGAATTTTTCTGTTTAAAGGGAAAACACATTAAAACTTAAGGGTAATATTTTAAACAATTTTAAAATATAATACATATATTTCATATTAAAGTGATTGTGGGAGTATTTTTTCAGCTTTATTGAAGGATAATTGAAAAATAAAACTGTACATATTTAAAGTGTACCATGTGATGGGTTTTACATACATATGCTTTGTAAACTGATTACCACAATTAGGTTAATGTGCACATCTATCACCTCCCATAGTTACCTTATTTTTGTACGTGGTGATAACATTTAAGTCTCAGCAAATTTAGAGTTCACAACGCAGTATTATTAACTAGAGTCACCATGCTGTACATTGTATCCTCAGACCTTATTCATCTTTCTTTTTTTTAATAATTTGTCAAGGGCTTTTTTTTTTTTTTTTTTTTTGGCTGCATTGGGTCTTCGTTGCTGCGCACGGACTTTCCCTAGTTGTGGTGAGCGGGGGCTACTCTTCTCTGTGGTGCGCAGGCTTCTTACTGCATGGCTTCTCTTGTTGTGGAGCACAGGCTCTAGGTGCATGGGCTTCAGTAGTTGTGGCTCGCAGGCTCTAGAGTGCAGGCTCAGTAGTTGTGGCGCATGGGCTTAGTTGATCTGTGGTATGTGGTCTCTTCCTGGACCAGGGTTCAAACCCATTGGCAGGCCGATTCTTAACCACTGTTAACCACTGGGCTACCAGGGAAACCCAGAGCTTATTCATCTTATAACTGAAGGCTTGTACCCTTTGTCTAGCATCTCTCCATCTTTCCCACCACCCAACCCCAGCTCCTGCTAACCACCATTTGACTTTATTTTTCTGCAAGTTCAGCTTTTTTAGATTCTGTGTATCAGTTAGATCATAGAGTATTTGTCTTCGTCTGGCTAATTTCACTTAGGATAATATCCTCTAGATTATTTCTGTTGTTGCAAATGGTAAGATTTCCTTCTTTCTCATGGCTGAATAATATTCCATTATGTGGGTGTATGTATATATATATATATATGTATTATATATACAATGTGTATATATATACATAATGTGATATATATATATCTCACATCTTCTTTATTCATCTGTCAGTGGACATTTAGATTGTTTCTGTACCTTGGCTATCGTGAATAACAGAGCAATGAACATGGAAATGCAGATATCTCTGAGATACAGATTTCAGTTCTTTTAGATAAATACCCAGAAGTGAGATTTCTAGATCATATTGTAGTTTTATTTTTAACTTTTTGAGGAGACTCTGTTCTGTTTTCCATAGTGGCTATATCAATTTACATTCCTTGCAGTGATGTAACAAGAGTTCCCTTTTCTCCACATTCTCACCAGCTCTTGTTATCCGATGTCTCTCTAATAAAAGCCATCCTAACAGGTGTGAAGTGATATCTCATAGGGGTTTTGATTTGCATTTACCTGATGATTTATAATGTTGAGCATCTTTTCATGTGCCTATCGGCCATCTGTATATTTTCTTTGAAAAAAATGTCCTTTCAGGTATTTTGCCCATTTTTAAGTCAAATTATTTGCTTTTTAGCTATTGAGTTAAAGTTAATTTATGTTAAGTTCCTTATGATATGAAAGTGATTAAATAGGCATGCCTGTCTACTGTTATAAAAAAGATTATTTGATTGTAGGTATACAGAAAGTGCCCAGGCAATGGAAACTTCTTTACTGCATAGACAAATCAAGAAATTATTCTTTCCTGGAAAAAAAAATGGGTTTAACCTACATAGCTAAACACATACACACACACTGGCCCATATATAGAGATTTCTCATTATTCAATTTTCATAGTGTCTAGGGGAAAGACATCTAAGTAACCTCCCTTAAAACCAGGGCAAAATTTTACATATATAGTAAAAAAAAAAAAATGTATGAATGAGACTTTAGTTTGAAATACAAAAATTAAAAAATTTTTGAATAAGTTTATGTTCTGTTTAGTGAAATAGAGGTTATATTTACAACCATATGCCAATTCTTAGAATTTACCCCCCAAAAATCTATTGTGTCCTTAAAAAAAATTTATTCACACAAAATTGTATGATGTTTTTACCTCAAGCTCGACAGCAGGATCATACAAGAGGGTTGTTTTCTTGCAATATTATTCAAGCGTTCATTATTTTCCTAAAGGACCTTCCTTAATCCTTTGCAATTCAAATCATTCTCTTTTGAAGAACTTATCCAGTCACCCTGCTTGTCACTTTTCTCTTCAAATATTAACTTGTCACACTCTGCCAGATCCTCATTTACCAGTGGTTTTGCAAGTGATTACAGTAGTTCTCAAACATTACTTTCCATAGACTTAAGAGTTGCCTGCAAATTTTGCAATTGCACCTTAAAATTCATTAGAATTTTATTTGTAAAAATTGAATGTTTACAGCTTTCTATAATCACCTATAGAAACAATAACTAAAATAGTACATTTGGTGGAGATGGATAAATATATTCATGTTATGAACACTTTTTATTTCTCTGACAACATCAAATAAAGCAGATTAGATAGTGATTATTAGGGCAGTGAGAGGCTCTGTGCATGTGAATATGGGTGTGCACTAAACCCCTGGTCCATGATAACCCTACCTAGTAATTGGGAAAACTTTTGGTGCCAAAATTGAGTAAAACTAGGTAAGCATCCTGTTCCATTTTCAGTCCCCAAATATGCAGAGACTGGGAGACCTAAACCAAATCTTATTATATATAATAGTCAGAAAATCATCTAGCCCAGGAATTCAACTATACAGATGAGTATTTTAACTAGAGTAGAAAAAGGGAGTAGAAATTTAAGTTGGGAATATGAGACATTTTAGGAGGGAAAAATGCACTTTTAAGAGATGCCTAAGTATGTGTGTTGGGAGAATTTATGTTTTGAACAGATAAAAGGCAATATAAAAATCCTGATTAGGGAAGGGGAGAAATAAATAGAGAGGGACAAAGTACAGAAGGCAAAATTTTATCACTCAGAAGACCAAATAGTCCTAACAGACATATACAGAACATTCCACCCAACAGCAGGAGAATATACATTCTTCTCAAGTGCACATGGAACATTCTTCAGGATAGACAATATGTGAGGTCAGAAAACAAGTCTTAACAAACTTAAGAAGACTGAAATTATACCAAGTATCTGTTCCAACCATAATTGAATGAAGCTAGAAATAAATAGTAGAAGAAAAGCTAGAAATTTCACAAATGTGTGGAAATTAAACAGCATGCCCCTGAACAACCAATTTGTCAAAGAAGAAATCAAAAGAGAAAATGAAACTACCTTCAGACAAACAAACATGAAAACACAACATACTAAAAACTATGAGATTCAGGAAAAGCAGTACTAAGAGGAAAGTTTATAGCAATAAATGCCTATATTAAAAAGAAGAAATATCTCAACAAACAGCTTAAACACTCAAGGAACTAGAAAAGAAGAAAAACTAAGCCCAAAATTAGCAGAAGGAAGGAAATAACAAAGATTAGAGCAGCAATTTTAACAAAAAACATTAGATATTACTGTTAAAAATTATATACCACCAAATTGGATAATCTAGAAAAAGTGGATAAATTCCTGGAAACACACAACTTACTAAGACTGAAACATAAAGAAATAACAGTCTGAACAGGTCTATAACTAGTAAAGTGATAGAATCAGTAATCAAAAACCTCCCAAAAAGGAAAAGCCCCAAACCAGATGGCTTCATGGGTGAATTCTACCAAACATGTAAAGAAGAATTAATGCCAATTCTTCTCAAACTCTTCAAAAAAAGTGAAAAGGAGGGAACACTTACAAATTCATTCATGCCAGCATTACTGTCGTACCAAAGCCAGATAAGGACACTACAAGAAAAGAAAATTACAGGCCAATATTCCTGATGAAGATGGATGCAAAAATCATCAACAAAATACTAGCAAACTGAATTCAACAATACATTAAAAGGATCACATACCATGACCAAGTGGGATTTATCCATGGGATGGATACAAGAGTGATTCAGCATATGAAAATCAATTAATGTGACATGACACATTAACAGAATGAAGGATAAAAATCATATGGTTAATCCAACAGCACATTAAAAGGATCATACACAATGATCAAGTGGGGTTTATCCCAGTAATGTGAGGATTCTTCAATATACACCAATCAATCAATGTGATAAACCATATTTACAAATTGAAGTATAAAAACCATATGATCATCTCAATAGATGCAGAAAAAGCTTTTGACGAAATTCAACACCCATTTATGATAAAAATCCTCCAGAAAGTAGGCATAGAGGGAACTTACCTCAACATAATAAAGGCCATATATGACAAGCCCAGGCATGTCATGTACCACAATGTTCATGCAGCACTATTTACAATGGCCAGGACATGGAAGCAACCTAAGTGTCCATCATCGGATGAATGGATAAAGAAGATGTGGCACATATATACAATGGAATATTACTCAGCCATAAAAAGAAACGAAATTGAGTTATTTGTAGTGAGGTGGATGGACCTAGAGTCTGTCATACAGAGTGAAGTAAGTCAGAAAGAGGAAAACAAATACCATATGCTAACACATGTATATGGAATATTAAAAAAAAAAAGTTCTGAAGAACCTAGGGGCAAGACGGGAATAAAGACACAGACCTACTAGAGAATGGACTTGAGGATATGGGGCAGGGGGAAGTGTAAGCTGGGACAAAGTGAGAGAGTGGCATGGACATATATACACTACCAAATGTAAAATAGATAGCTAGTGGGAAGCAGCCACATAGCACAGGGAGATCAGCTCGGTGCTTTGTAACCACCTAGAGGGGTGGGATAGGGAGGGTGGGAGGGAGGGAGATGCAAGAGGGAAGAGACATGGTGATATATGTATATGTATAACTGCTTCACTTTGTTATAAAGCAGAAACTAACACACCATTGTAAAGCAATTATACTCCAATAAAGATGTTAAAAAAAACTTATGGTTATCCCAATAGATGCAGAAAATACATTTGACAAAATACACCACCCTTTCATGATAAAAACTCTCAACAAACTAGGAATAGAAGGAAATAACCTCAACATTATAAAGGTCTTAAATCAAAAGCCCACAGCAAACTTCATACTTAATGTTGAAAAACCAAAAGCTTGTCTTCTAAGTTCAAGAACAAGACAAGGGTGCCCACTCTTACCACTCCTATTCAACATAATACTGGAAGTTCTAGCCAGAGCAATTAGGCAAGAAATAGAAATAAAATTCATCCAAATCAGAAAGGAAGAAGTAAAATTATCTGTGTTTGCAGATGGCATGATCTTATATAAAGAAAACCCTAAAGAGTTCACTCAAAAAAAAAAAGAACTATTCAACAAATTCAGAGAAGCTTGCAGGATACAAAATCAACATTCAAAAATTAGTTGCATTTCTATACACTAACAACAAACTATCTGAAAAGGAAATTAAGAAAATAATCCCATTTAGAATTGTACCAAAAAGGATAAAATAGTTAAGTACAAACTTAATCAATAAGGCTAAAAACTTGTACACTAAAAACAATAAAACACTGATGAAAGACATTAAAGAAGACACATACAAGTAGAAAAACAAACGATGCTCCTGGATTGGAAGACTTAATATTGTTAAAATGTCTATATTACCCAAAATGATCTACAAATTCATTGCAATCCCTATCAAAGTCCCATGGCATTTCTTACTAAAATAAAAAAAGCAATCCTAAAATTCACATGGAACCACAAAGAACCTTAAGTAGCCAAATCAATCTTGAGAAAGAACAATGCTGGAGGCCTCATACTTCCTGATTTTAAAATATATTACAAAGCTACAGTAATCAAATGGTATGGTTCTAGCATAAAGACAGACATATAGACCAATAGGACAGAATAGAAAACTCAGAAATAGGGAGTTTGGGGGAGAATGGATACATGTATGTGTATGGCTCATACTTCCTGATTTTAAAATATATTACAAATCTACAGTAATCAAACAGTATGATTCTGGCATAAAGACAGACATATAGACCAATGGGACAGAATAGAAAACTCAGAAATAAGGAGTTTTGGGGAGGATGGATACATGTATATATATGGCTGAGTTGCTTTGCTGTGCACCTGAAACTATCACAACATTGTTAATTGGCTATACGTCAATATAAAAAGTAAAGTTTAAAAAAAAAGAAAACTCAGAAATAAATTCATGCAAATACAATCAACTGATCTTTGGCAAGGATCCCAAGAATATACAATGGGGAAAGGATATATCTTCAACAAATAATATTGGGAAAAACTGAATATCCACATGCAAAAGAATTATATTGGATTCTTGTCTTACATCATACATAAAAATTAACTTGAAAATGGATTAAAGACCTAAATGTAAAACCTGAAACTGTAATACTCCTAGAAGAAAACATAGGAGAAAAGCTTAGTGACATTGGTCTTGGCAATGATTTCTTGGATATAACACTAAAAGCATAAGCAACAAAATCAAAAGTAAACAAATGGGAATGCAATTGCTTCTGCACAGCAAAGGACACAGTTAATAGGGTGAAAAGACAATCTATAGAATGGGAGAAAATATTTACAAACCATATATCTGATAAGGGACTAATATCAAAAATATATAAGGAACTCTTACAACTCAATTGAAAGGAAAGGAAGAAAAAATGGAAGGCAGAAAGGAAGAATAAAGGAGGGAGAGAGGGAGGGAGGGAGGGAGCGAAGCAAGGAAGGAAGAACAAATAATCTGATTTTTAAAAACGGGTAAAAAACCTGAACTTGAATAGACATTTTCACAAAGAAGACATACAAATGGCCAATAGGCACATGAAAAGGTGCTCAACATCACTAATCATCAGGGAAATGTAGACATCCTGCAGAGAAGGCGGGGGCAGCCGCAGAAACGGCTTTTTACAAGCCGTGTGGATGAAAGGCTCTTGGTGCTCCAGCCAGGAGTCAGTGCTGTGCCTCTGATGTGGGAGAGCCAACTTCAGGACATTGGTCCACAAGAGACCTTCCAGCTCCACGTAGTATCAAACGGCAAAAATCTCCCAGAGATCTCCATCTCAACACCAAGACCCAGCTTCACTCAATGACCAGCAAGCTACAGTGCTGGAGACCCTATGTCAAACAACTAGCAAGACAGGAACATCAGGGAAATGTAAATCAAACTAAAATGAGATATCACCTCACATCTGTTAGCATGGCAATTATCAGAAGACCAAAGATAACAAATGTTAGAAAGGATGTAGAAAAATTAAAACCCTTGTACACTCTTGGTGGGAATGTAAAATGGTGCAGCTGCTATGGAAAACAATATAGAGTTTCCTCAAAAAATTAAAAATGGAATTACCATATAATCCAGCAATTTTACTTCTGAGTATTTAACCAAAAAAAAATCGAAATCAGGATCTCAAAGAGATTTGCACTCCCATGTTCATTGCTCCACAATAGCCAAGATGTAGAAGCAACTTAAATGTCCATAAAAGGATAAATGGATCTTTTTGATGTAATATATACATACAGTGGAATATCATTCAGCCTTTGAAAAGAAAGAAATCTTGCAATATGTGACAATATGGATCAACCTGGAAGACATTATGCTAAATGAAATAAGACAGTCACAAAGGAAAAATACTGCATGCTTCCACTTACAAACTCATAGAAGCAGAGAGTAGAATAGTGGTTTCCAGGGTCTGGGGGGAAGAGGAAATTGGGAGTTTATATTCACTGGATATAAAGTTTCAGTTATACGAGAAAGGTTCTAGAGATCTGCTGTACAACGTCATGCCTATAGTTAATAATACTGTATTGTACACATAAAAATTTATTAAAAGGGTAGATCTCAAGTTAAATGTTCTTACTCTAATTTTTTTAATTAATCAGTTTGAAATGTTGCCTATAGCCCTTAGAACTCACACACACACACACACACACACACACACACACACACACCACCTTTATTTTCATACCGTACCTAATTTTAATGTTAATTTATGCAATAATTATTTATTAAATACTACATTGTACTAGACTATTTTAGGCAATGAGATACAACTTAAAAGCACAGGTTTAATTTTAAATTCCGCTTGTATAGAAATGGAGTTTCACTATTTCTAGCCTTACTTTATATCTTAGTAAATCTAATCTCTTCTAAACATTTCCAGACTCCTTATTAAGTTACTTCTGACTTATACAATTTACCAGAAAATTCATTAAATCGTTCATTAATTTTTCACCAATCTATAAACCTTATCACTGCAATTTTATTAGCTAAGATATAATTAACTAGGTTTGACTTTTTAATTGTAGGGACAAGTCATTTACCTACACTATCAACAATTTTGTAATAATTACTAATTTCATCAGATTTCTTTCCCCATCAAGTCCAGTAATGAGAATTCCACACTTAATATCTTATAGTCATAGTGACAGTTATATCTGTCTTTTTAACTCTCAGTCCTTAAATACTAAATAGTTTGTGATATTAACTGTCTGTTTTAAAGAAATCAAGAGCAATAATGGGTACAAAATTTCAGTACTAAATATATTATAGACATGCCCATTAATGGAAAAATTAGAGCTTCATTTCCTGACATTTATATTACATATAACTGTTGACTATCAACTTCCTTAATGTAGTGGAGTATACATTAAATGCTAGTGATTCTTGACAGGTAGAAACAATGATTAAACAAAGTCATCTGTCTTGTTTAATCAATATGAACTCACTGAATTCACTGAATAGTATTAATGTTAATCCTGCCAGCAGCTTCAGGCATTCCTTCATGCATTCTTTAAGAGACCAACTTATAACAATAACCAATATGGCCTCTTAAATAAAATTCTGGAATCTCCATAAATTGTTTTGCTACAAAGATGCAATACAAGTTTAAAAAATAAATAAATAAAATGGAGTCATTAGAGTTTTGCTCAAGCTAAGAATCCAGTTAGCTAAATAATTCCATCATTTTGGTTTAATCTAATATATTACCTCAAGTATTTCCCTTTTTGAGATTTAAAAATTCTGAAATTGAGTTTAAATGGCACTTGTCCACAATATTTTAATTTTTTCTTCTTTTGCTTACAGCATTCTAATCAGTATCTACAGTGTCTTTATATGAAACATCCAGTGTAATTTTAATGATGATTAGTCTTTTCAAAGTAAAAGTCTTTAAATAAAATGTACTTAATTAAATTGAGAAAAATTTGTGTGAAGTCAAGATTTCTGGAGAACTAGATGCTAAAGAAAATTAGGAAATAAAATTTATGTTCATTGGAAAAGAAATGGGAAGCATTTGAAAAATAGTTCAGGAAAGTCTTCTTTTTACAATGCCCTGTAGCATGAATTTAATGGTTTAATGTGCTATGTGTCCATTAGTGCCAATATAAACACTGTTATATGTATTTTATTCTATATTTTTCAGTTTTCCAATTTCGAATATACCTATGGTATTAGTATATTCAAAGATTACAAGACAGTGCAGAAAATCAGAGTTAAGCATGTGATCTAGCAGATAACAAAAACAAAATATTATGCAGAGAAATATTTTTCCAACAGAGGCACTGAAATTCAGAATTAGGAAGAAAAAATTAAAAGTTAACATAAATTACCTGATCTAAGAAATTCTTTAAATGTATCATATAATGGATGTGAACAAAAATAGATCTTTGCAAAAAGAGAAGATTCTTGACATTTTCAAGCTTCAAGTTTAGATAAGGTAGAGATTTTCCAACAAGAGGTTTTTTTTTTTTAATTTTCCAAAGAATCCTCTAGAATTTTAAAGCACCCTTGAAAGTGGGGATCTTTTAAATTAAATAATGTATGCTAAAAAATGAATGTGGAAATTAGCACGTGAATGGCTCATATCAGAAAACATGAATCCAGTACCAACAAAAGATAAAGTATAAAAATGTACAATACACAGTTACAAGAGCTTACAGTTCCTTGATAGAATATATGTATATATGCATATATACACATATGTATATATATATATTAACTATAAACACATAGCAAAATGAATGTCTTATGAACTGAATATTTGTGCCCCCTCCAAATTCAAATGTTAAAGCCCTAACACCCAGGCTATATTTGGATATAGGGCCTTTAAGGAAATAATTAAGCTTAAATGAAATAATAAGGGTGGGTCCCTGATCTGATAGCATTAGTGTTCTTATGAGACATCAGACAGCTCACCCTCTCTCACTCCACGTGTGCACAGAGGAAAGACCTTGTGAGAATGCCATGAGATGGCTGGCATCTGCAGGCCAGGAAGAGGGTTGTCACCAGGAATCAAACCCTGCTGAACCTTGATCTGGGACTTTGATTCTTCAGTACTGTGAGAAAATAAATTTCTGTTATTTAATTCATGCAATGCAGTCTGTGTTTTTGTTTTGTTTTGTTTTGTTATGGCCACCCAAGGAGACCAATACAAAGCAGATGCCAAAAGAGTAGCAGAGACAATTTGTGCTGAACAAGGATATATGGGATAAAGGTCATTACAAGCATGAGGAGGAAGGGAAGACCTTCTAAGGAAGAGGGAACCTATCTGTGAAGTGATCTGTTTATGGAAGACAGTGTTAGTGGTAAAACGAGTGCAAATTGTAAAGGTGAAAACTGATTATGTTCGGGAGATCACACTTACTGATCAGTGCTGCGCAGAGGCTGAGAGTTCATGTGCAGTGAGAGATAAATACAGCAGATTAAATAAGCAAACCCTTCCTTTTCCAGCTCATCAGATTCTCCACCAAAAGAACTTAATCAACTCAGGAGATATTCCCTGGGTAATAAAAAGAATATTCACTTAAAAAGTGTGTGCTCTAATAACCTATAATGGAAAATAACCTGAAAAAATATGTATATATAACCGTATCACTTTGCTGTACACCCAAAACTAACACAATATTGTAAATCAACTATACTTCAATTTTTTTAAGAAGTGTGTGCTCATGGAATGTCACTGCATCTTGGAGCTGGAAAGGGCCCAATGTTTCTTAGCCCAATCAAGTGACCCCATTGTCCCTAAAAAACAAGGGCAAGGAAGACCCTGCAAATAGAGAAGAAGAAATCTTTCCTCACTATTGGACAGGCTACACTGTCCAAAAACAAACAAACAAACATTGAAGAGATGTGCTTATTTAACTAGATCATCAAGCAAGGACAATAGAAGGGCCAAAGGAAGAGTGGCCAGGGATTGGAGAATTCACTTCCACCTTTTCTCATAAAACAGCCAGTTATATACCTAGAGCCTGTGGGACAGCACAGAGGTGACCATCAACTTTCGTCCAGCTGAAGTCCAGGGTCTCACTTAAACTTGAGAGAATCATATCTACTCTTGTGGAAAGATGGGAGGGTTCTCAAGAGAAAAACTTATGCAGAGTCACTTGAAGAGCTAGTGTAAAAGTAGCATCCAAGTGAAGTAGAACTTCAGCTCTATTGTCGTTTCCTTCTAACTTTGCATATGAAATCTTCACCTTGAATGTTAGTCTGTTGAAGGGGCAGGATGCTCAGGGTGAAGTGAGAGATGATTGTTCCATTGCATTTATTTTGGACTCCAACAGGAAAGAGGGGCTTTGGCACCTCTGGTCACTACTGGCTAAAACCATAGAGTCAGTGAAAGAGAAATGTGCAAGAAGGCCAGAAGAGCAAATTTTAATTGCTACCAAGGTTTATAAAAGGAAGGGGTTGGGAGTCAGAGAAGCAGCAACATCTCTGTTACAGCAAGTTAAACAGGCAGTTTGGAAACCAACATTACAGCTTTTAACCAATTCACAGATAAACATTGCATTGAACTAAAATACTCAGTTAATAAATGCTCACAATTCCACAAAGCCATGATTAACTTTGTTCATTTCTCCAGTCGAAGCAACACATCTTTTTCTTAAATTCCCCTTTGTACTGGCTCTTCTTCCAAATACAGTAGCTAACTAGAAAAGTGTCAGCTCTAATTGGATGATGGTTTGGAGGCTTCAAATCACCCAGACGGAGGTCAAGTAATGTAGCATGGAGCCTGTGTATTCAAAGGGAATGTTTTAATACACTGGGAGAAATGCAGCGACACAGCAGCTGTGTGAACTCTGGCAGACATGCTGCCCTGAAGAAGCCCTATGTTGTCTCTAATACCTTAAGTTCAGTAGTTTTAATTTCCACTTCTGTGTGATGTTTGACAGTTCGTTCATTTAGAGAGTTTCAGGGATGCACAGGTGACTCAAGTTCAGATAGCTATTTTAAGGATATGTCACTTCTGTTTATTTTTTAATGCTAAGGAGTACACACTGAGTGAGTCAGAGGAAGACCTTTTGCACACAAAAGAAACTGTTCTTTCAAAAAGGAGAATGTTTTGACATTTAGCGACTAAGCACTTCTTTGGGGGATAGACTTTCTTAAGGCTGAAACATTGATTGGTATAGTAAAGTTAAACAGAGCCCAGTCATATAACACCCCCCCCCAATCAAATAGCACCCTCTCTGAATGCTGGGCTTTAAAATACTCAAGGCTGTAAAACAGAGATCAGGCTAACTATTTAAACCTTTCTATATATACCTCTTCATCCAGGTTGTGAAGGCTGTTTATGAACTTCATTTTGAATTGAATTGGAAACATTACCAAAAACTGAAGTCAACAGCTTTAACAGAGGAAACCGCGCTCTTCACACCAGAGGAAAACATGGAGGAAACAGGTCTTTGCAACACTGTCACAGTATTTCCCCAAGTAATCATAGTGGGGTTATTGGTCAACTGCCAGGGAGTATGGGTGTGTAGGGACTGATGACAGTGATAAACAGAAGGATAAGAGGGTGAGGCAGGCCACATGTGGGTGGAGGGAGAGAAACCTGGAAGAACTGAGGAGGTCAGAGGCAGCACTGGTAACAGATGAGGTCTTAGAGCAAACATAATATATCCAATAGCTACATTCTTAAGAAAAACATGTCTATCAAAAGTAGTTCATAGGATTTTTTTGAAGTTAATATAGCATTTCTATTAAAAAAAAAACACTGGTGTACTTACTAATGTAAAAAGAACATTACCAAGAATAAATTAGCAGCCCTTAAAATATTATTCTCTATGCTCCAAACTAACATTTTCATATTTCAATGGAAAATGACTCATTTTGTCACATTAAATAGCATAATTCAAAGTAAAAAATCTGTATAGAAATTATATTGAGCTTCCCAGTACATGAAGATGAACCAGGTTTTATTGAAATAAATATCAGCTGCTTCACAGAATCAATTCTTTTTTTCCTTTTAAAAACTCTAAACAATTCATTGCTCAGATACAAAAGGCTATTTTTTTTAAATAAGTAGCTCAAGACAATTTTTCTTTCTCTCCCATTCTTATATCCTGTTTTCTTATACCATTACTCCCTTCGAACTCTTAACTTAAATCTTCATTAGAGTTACCACAACCAAATAGAAACTCCATTCTGCCAAGTCTTTTTTCCTATTCCATGTTTCTTTGTCCTGTCCTTTAGTTTCTCTTCCCACAACCTGGCCCAAGTCTTTTCAGAGTTCCCAGCATTCCCCATTATTCCATTGGTTCACCCTTGAAAGATGGGAAGTTGTGGGAGAAATGTTTCTAATCCTCCGGGGAACAAGTTTGTCCATGTCCTGTACCCCCTCCAACCTGACTCTCTTGAGAATCACAGTGTGTATGTGGAGCACATGGAGCACTATTAATCATCTTTCTCAAGTGTCATTTTGATTTTATCATGCCCCTTTTTAGGAGCTTGCAGTCATTTTTAGTTGTCATTTGAGTCAAATTGAAATGGATAATCTTTTAGATTTTTGAAGAATACTTTCTCAAATGCACAATACCTAGTTATTTCAAGAATATTTTAAAAATAGGTCTTATTAGCACTTTTCTCATCTGAAGATATTTTTATTTTCCCTGGCAAATCACATACAGTATCACTGAAGTCTTAAGCACTTAACTCAATTAAAACATAAATGTTAGATTTTTTTTTTTTAACCCAAGATGTTATAATGGAAATGTTCACTTTTCTTGAAATGGAAGACATTCACAGGAAGCTGGAGATTTCCTTTGAATGAGTAATTATGTTTTTAAAATACTCAAATTAGTGCTGCATTGAATTATAAGTCACTTTGTTCTGACATTTGTACATTAGTGAATTGTATTTCTGGAAAAAACTAGTGTCTAGGGAGAGCATTTTATCATTGTCCTTGTAAAGTATTGGAAAAAATTCTGCCTAAGATTGTGTTTGTTTTATCATCAATGTAACATGTTCAGTGACATTCAGAGGCAAAAAAAAAAAGACTTTTTAATATTCAGGAGTCATTTTTAGAAATATATTTTACATTATAAGCATAAATTGTTGCTAATATTTTTTTCTTATTTTGAAACTAACATTCATCAAAGATGAAAAAGTATTACATTCATATGATGAATTTCTCCCTTGGTAAGAGCATAGAAAAAAATGAAACCAGGTTCATGAGAATAGTCTTCAACTAAGTGTTTTCATCAAAGTTGTATTTCTATAACACAAACTATGCTTGTTTCTATTTGTGATTTGTTCCAGTTATCTATTGCTGAATAACAAACCACTCCAAATTTAGTAGCTTAAAACATCATTTATTTTGATCACAACTAGAAATGTGAGCAGAAGTCAGTGGCAACATCTCATGCACCATCAGCTGGGGGAGTGAGAGCAGGAAGCCGAGGATGTCCTAGCTGGGGATGGAACCATCTGAATGCTCACTCACTCACACATCTGGTGGTTATGATGACTGTGGGATGGATGGGACTTCAATGCTCACTCACTCACACATCTGGTGGTTATGATGACTGTGGGATGGAGGGGACTTCAGCTGCTGCTATTGGCCAGAACACCTATATGTGGTCCTTCATGTGGACCTTCATGTGCTTGCCTTCCTAATAGCATGGTGGTTGACATCTGAGAATGAATGTCCCAAGGGGACAATGTGAACATGCAAGGCACTTTTATGACCTCGCCTCTGAAGTGACATAGCGTCACTCAACTGCACTCTATTAGTTAAGGCAATAACAAAGGTCTTCCCAGTTCAAAGGGAGGGGAATGGGCCCTACAATTGATGGGAGACCTGTCAGTCTCACAATGTGGAAATTGCATGTGAGATGGGATAATTTGTGGAGACCATCTTTGGAAAATACAATCTGCCATATGACTGTACAGATATGGCTAATTTCAGAAGATATAGCTCCCCTACAATATATGTTCCATAAAATACTCCTGCTAAAGCTGTTCTTGCCAAATACATTCCCTTTGCAACAAGGGGAATTTTTATTTGGGGGTACAATAGGAATAGCTTCTAGACCGAATATTACCCAAAAAAACCTTCCTTCTGATGAGAAGCACACTCATCAAATTATCATTTTCTCACTCAGTCAAGAGCCTAGGGTTGGGGTTAGGGCACCTTATTATCACTCTTTGTGGAATATACAACTACTTTGATTCATCCAAAAGAAGTTCATTGTACAATAAGTAATAAACTATCCTTGGCTGGCCTAATCCGTTACCTTTAAATCAATCAGCTCCTTTGTCTCAACATCCAATAGTTTTGAGCCCTGGCACCTTTGCTTTGCTCGCAGTCTTAAGCACTAATGTTCTCCCATTTTATATCTTGTTTCATGACCTTATCCTCAGCCCCAGACCTCTTGCTTCAACCTCCTGACTAGAGTGTCACACACAATGTCTTTAAATCTGATGACATACAGGACAAGTTCATGGTTCATTTCCTTGCAGATGATTCTCACTTTTCCTCGGGCTACATCTCCTTTCACTATTCCACGCAACAGGCTTCTGTCACTCCTGGTACCCAGCAGCTCAGCCTCTGCAACCCTACCTGAGTCCCAGCCATTTCTGGGGCCTGGGAAAGCTGAAAGAATGATGCCCCAACTGTGAAGAATACAAGCATTAATTAAGCAGATGCTCAGCTCCAGTTAGTTTAGCGTCTAGTTGAAGAAACATACATGTAAACAGCTAAATAGAACACAGAGCAGGATAAAATGAACCCTATAACAGAAATACAAAGCACTTAGCAATATTATTTGAGAGTGCAGATAAATAAACAACTGCTTACTTTTCCTAGAAAAATCTTTGATACTGACAAATAATTATCTATAATAAACATAGCTCAGTCAATGTGTTCCTATTTTAATCCAGTTAGTTGCCTATCCCAAAGGAAGATAGAAGCACCTATTGCTGAGCACCATAAGAATACAGTGTCTTGCTGGACATGTCTTAACAATGATTGACAGCTTCCACTATCCCCAACCCATGGTGCAGTGTCACTTAAATTTCTACCCTAGAGGACAAACCCCAAATAGTTCAACACACTAAAAGTTCATGACTGATAGCTCTGTTGGAGCAGAAGAAGCAAGTGTTGCAAGTGCTGAAAGATATGCTACATACCCATGGGAATGTTTCTGATCCCATTTATACTTGAATATTTGCTTATACACAGCTCTGGCAGTGTTTGGTTGTTACTGCCTATGCTGTTGTGCCCTAATATAAGGCAAGTGTGCCCACTTGTTTATTTTGGATATTATTTAAAGTTCCTCTATGTGTTTCTTACCAAAGTTTTAAACATTGTCTTTGATCTTTTCTTTTTATTCAACTAGTTTGACTCCCTGAAATTGCGAGATATACTTTGGCACAAGACAAAAAGAACTGAATAGATTAAATATTTTTCTGATTCCCTTTTAAACTTTGGAGTAAACACAAGTTAAAAGTTATTGTCAATACCATGTGACTGAATGAAAGGTGCTGAATGTGTTTTTATGTGCACTTCAGAAGAATATTTGCTACTAATATCCTTTAGATAACATAGTTGAATCTCTTAGCACATTTTTCCTTTGTCAAAATTGTTAGGCCAGGATCATTTTTATGCTTTATCTTTAATTGCTGGAAAAAGCCTTGAGCATTTCAAGAAAGTAGGATTTGAAAAATAAAAAGAGAAAGAAAGGAAAAACAAAGTGAACTTCTCTTTGCAAAAGCTAACCCCTTTTTTTTTTTTTTTTTTTGCGGTACTTGGCCTCTCACTGTTGTGGCCTCTCCCGTTGCGGAGCACAGGCTCCGGAAGCGCAGGCTCAGCGGCCATGGCTCACGGGCCCAGCCGGTCTGCGGCACATGGGATCTTCCCAGACCGGGGAACGAACCCATGGCCCCTGAATCGGCAGGCGGACTCTCAACCACTGTGCCACCAGGGAAGCCCAAGCTCACCCTTTTAATGTGGATGACTAATGTATGGGGAATGAATAAGCACTGCATAAAATTGTGGGTGGTAGTTTCTTTACAGTCTGTGGACTATTTTATAATCAAAGTATAATTTTATTTCTGTATCTTATATAACCCAATATAAATTATTTGGAATATTGGAAATGTAGGTAAAATTTTAATAATAATAAAAAATAACAACAACAAACAACCAAAAAAACCAGTACAGGAAAGAATTCTGAATAATGAAGTCATTCCTGTGTCCTTAAAGCAGCCTATACTAACAGTGTTTTGTTGATCTGATTGCTGCCAATCAGCAGTTATTTACTTTGTCCCCTGTCCCTGTTATAGTCAATCTCTTGAGAAAGTATTTGAGTGTGGACTCTGCAATCTGGTATGAGAATGGGAAGCAGATCACCTTTTCTTGTCATACTTTTCCCCTGGCTGTCTCAGCAGTCATAACAGACGCCTTCTATCAGCAGACTGGGCTCCAGTCTGAGCTGGACCAGAGCTCTGGAGCCCCGGCCCCACTCGATAGTGGGAGCAATTAGTGGGGCTTCCATATATCCAATCCTGATAGGAAGGCTACTAATCTCCCTTCCTAGCATTCCAGCTGCCTTTTGGAACTTCAATATTCACTTATTAAATTTTATCTTTATATAAAAGGTCCTTGGAATTCTCCCCTTACTAGATATGTCTTATATCTGTATAGTTACAAAATAGGCTGCAACAACTTGATTATATATAGCAGGGTACCTTCAGATGTCAATGCTGGATTTGAAATCCAAGTATGTATTTAGTTTTTTTTTTTTTTAATTGATGGTTTTCTTTTACTGAGCAGCCTGGCCTCTGAAAGACCTTCACTGTCATTATACAGCTCAAATCTTCAGCTGTGAATACCCACAACGCCTGGCACCTAAATGCCTGGTCATTCACAAGAGTCAGGATTACACCTGGCCAGGCCTATGAAACAACCACTTACTCACCTGGTTATTTTTCCTCTAACCAAACAAGTTTATACCAGGATTTTTGAGGATCTATAGGTTCTCAGAACATCCTCACCTTCCCCTGTCCATCATCAGCATGTACCAAACACTGCCTGGAATGTCAACTGTAACCATCAACTAATTCCCCTTTTGGCCCATGCTAATCCCCTTTCTTATATGTTATTTTTATGCTACCAAGTCTTTGTCTTGATATAAAGAAGCACTCAGCTAGAGGAAAAAGAACCTGCTTCAAGCTGCACATCTAGAACCAGAACATATCCCTATTCTGAATAACACTAGTATGCAATTTCTGCCAAGCGTTGATAAAATGGAGAGCAATATATATGAGATTCTTACCCTCATACAGTTGACAACGTAAAGAGCCTAAGACTGAAGATGGATGAACAACTACGAAGGAAGGAAGGAAGGAGAGAAGGAAGGAAGGAGGGATGTTAGACAAGTACATAGTGTAACAGACCTGAGGAGTGGCAGGGCCCTGTGGTACTCCCAGTGGGTGACACAAGCTGTGATCATGTACTGAAATGTAAGAAGTGCCAAATGTAGCGGCATGGATCCCCAGCGCTCACCTCTCCCTTTGCCATAGTGCTGGAAATCGCCAAATTAATTATTTTTGCTTAACCAGTCAAATCGCCCAGCACATGGTAAGAATTCAATAAATAATTACTGAATGAATGTTATACCAGGAGCTCTTTAGCTCCAGTGCCTTTCACCATACTGAGCCCCAAGGACCCAAGCCATGGGATTTGGGAATTTGTTCTAGAACACCATTGCAAGCACCAGAGTCCCAGAGGAATGAGCTAGATGCACCCTTAAAAACTTGCTCACAGCCAACTCTGCTAAAGACAATAATTTATTCTGATTTACTAAGCTAGACTTTGAAAATTCAGTGTGAATGACTAACCATCCTCTAACATGTCTATTTTCATAAAAGGAAAACTAACAGTTATACCATAAAAACCTATAATATCAAACTCTGGTAACCACATTCAGAGCTGACCTACTTACACTATCAGCCCTGTTAAAAGAGAAAAATCTAAACAGATGTGCCTTGATAATTCATTCCTTTTCAACGAAATAGACTTCAGCAACTGAATCTCAACTACAGTGCTAAGGAAGACTTATTATAGTGATTTCCCAGTCTTTAGTTTAAATTTTCCTCTAGTAGTTTTAGAGAAAGTTAGAGATTAATTTTGTGGAGGAAGACTCTTAGAATGCTGAGGTTCAAAATTTTGAGCCAGGGCTTCCCTGGTGGCGCAGTGGTTGAGAGTCCGCCTGCCGATGCAGGGGACACGGGTTCGTGCCCCGGTCCGGGAGGATCCCACATGCCGTGGAGCGGCTGGGCCCGTAAGCCATGGCCGCTGAGCCTGCACGTCCGGAGCCTGTGCTCCGCAATGGGAGAGGCCACAACAGTGAGAGGCCCGCGTACCGCAAAAAAAATAAAAAAATAAAAAATTTGAGCCATCTATGGGTCAGTTCACATCACTTTGTGAACTGCATACATAGTTCTTACCAGTTCTTGGTTATAAAGGGAACCGTTCATTCATTTATTGCATTAATATTTAAGGGTCTGAATATTTGAGAGAGAATTGATGGCTGACCAAAAAAAAAAAAAAAAAACCCAAACTACCATTCCTTGCAAATCCAAAATCAGTGACATTTGATTTCATGAAACCTTAATTACGTACCTATGCTGTTAAGCAGACTGGCAAACCGTCACCTGCAACACAATGTGATAAGCATTATAATACAGATATGCAAATGGTGCTCCCCGAATGTGAAGGAAGAAGCAGACAAATGCTTTATGATGACAGGAATAGATTTGTTGATGTTGTTTATTTCTCTTTGTGTGTATGCGCGTATGTTTAATCTTTTATTGAGCTTTTATTACATTCTAGGCACTGTACAAAGTACTTTTAAGGAATTTTAATTTGATACAGCTCTAGGAAGTGAGCAATTATCTTCCCCATTTTCACCTTGGAGGATTAGGGTTGAGGAGGGGCGATGGTGGGATATTAAATCTGGCCAGGTAAGAAAGACAGGCAGTAAATGGTCTTATAGCATCTGAGGGCAACAGGGAACTACTGAAGAATTTTTATGTAGAATAGTAGCATGGACTCTTCTCCTGTTATAAAAAGCACTCTACCTTTACTTTAGCATGGTGGAGATATGCCCTCAAGAGCTTTCTGCAGAGAAGCTTTGCTGGGTCACAAACATTAGGCAGGGATAGCTTCATCCACAGCTGTTGTAGAATGCGTCACGTTGAGGAAGCAGTGGGAGCCTGATTAAGACAACTCTACCAAGGCAAGGTAGGGTGCCCAGCCATTATGTCAATAGCTCTGGAAACACTGTTTCAAGTGTTGGCTCACTCGTTCAATGGCATTGTTTTTCTGCTGATGGTATGTTATAGGGATGTGAAAAGCAATGATTATCTATAAGATACATTGCCAGTTTCTTCCTGATGAATGTGAAGATACTCTTAGAGAACAAAGAGTTGTATCCAAGGTTGGGCATTAATGAAAGAAGAACACTCAATACCACCTCCCCCCAAGCGTGCATGCACACACACACACACACACACACAGCTCTGCTTGATGCATAGATGCGTTGTATATTGTTACGTTTAGAATATACTAATATCAGCTTCCCCACACACACTAAGTGCTCATGGATAGAGCATAGTGGTTCTTCATCCTAGCTGCAGATTAGAATCTCTGAGCAACTTTTTAAAAATAGTCACTTTGAGGCCTCACCTGAGACCAATCCAATTAGAATTATTCTGGGCAGGGTCCAGGTAATGTTTTCTTTTCTTTTTTTTTTAAATTTTATTGGAGTATAATTTCTTTACAACGGTGTGTTATAGTTTCTGCTTTATAACAAAGTGAATCAGCTATACGTATACATGTATCCCCATATCCCCTCCTTCTTGCGTCTTCCTCCCACCCTCCCTATCCCACCCTTCTATTTTTATTTTATTTTATTTTTGCGGTAGGCGGGCCTCTCACTGTTGTGGCCTCTCCCGTTGCGGAGCACAGGCTCCGGACGCGCAGGCTCAGCGGCCATGGCTCACGGGCCCAGCCGCTCCGCAGCATGTGGGATCTTCCCGGATCGGGGCACGAACCCATGTCCCCTGCATCGGCAGGCGGACTCTCAACCACTGTGCCACCAGGAAAGCCCCTATCCCACCCTTCTAGATGGACACAAAGCACCGAGTTGATCTCCCTGTGCTATGCGGCTGCTTCCCAGTAGCTATCTATTTTACATTTGGTAGTTGTATATATGTCAATGCCACTCTCTCACTTCGTTCCAGCTTACCCTTTCCCCTCCCTGTGTCCTCAAGTCCATTCTCTACGTCTGCGTCTTTATTCCTGTCCTGCCCCTAGGTTCTTAACAAACTTTCTTTTTTTTTTTTTTTTTTAGATTCCATATATATGTGTTAGCATACGGTATTTGTTTTTATCTTCCTGACTTACTTCACTCTGTATGACAGACTCTTGGTCCATGCATCTCACTACAAATAACTCAATTTTGTTTCTTTTTATGGTTGAGTAATATTCCATTGTATATATGTGCCATATCTTCTTTATCCATTCATCTGTTGATGGACACTTAGGTTGCTTCCATGTCCTGGCTATTGTAAATAGAGCTGCAATGAACATTGTGGTACATGACTCTGTTTGAATTATGGTTTTCTTAGGGTATATGCCCAATAGTGGGATTGCTGGGGCATATGGTAGTTCTATTTTTGGTTTTTTAAGGAACCTCCATACTGTTCTGCATAGTGGCTGTATCAATTTACATTCCCACCAACAGTGCAAGAGGGTTCCCTTTTCTCCACACCCTTTCCAGCATTTATTATTTGTAGATTTTTTGACGATGGCCATTCTGATTGGTGTGAGGTGATACCTCATTGTAGTTTTCATTTGCATTTCTCTAATGATTAGTGATGTTGAGCATCCTGTCATGTGTTTGTTGGCAATCTGTATATCTTCTTTGGAGAAATGTCTATTTAGGTCTTCTGCCCATTTTTGGATCGGGTTGTTTGTTTTTTTGATATTGAGCTGCAAGAGATGCTGGTAAATTTTGGAGATTAATCCTTTGTCATTTGCTTCATTTGCAAATATTTTCTCCCATTCAGGGTTGTCTTTTCATCTTGTTTATGGTTTCCTTTGCTGTGCAAAAGCTTTTAAGTTTCATTAGGTCCCATTTGTTTATTTTTGTTTTTATTTCCATTTCCCTAGGAGGTGGGTCAAAAAGTATCTTGCTGTGATTTATGTCATAGAGTGTTCTGCTTATGTTTTCCTCTAAGAGTTTGATAGTGTCTGGCCTTATATTTAGGTCTTTAATCCATTTTGAGTTTATTTTCGTGTATGGTGTTAGGGAGTGTTCTAATTTCATTCTTTTACATGTAGCTGTCCATTTTCCCCAGCACCACTTACTGAAGAGGCTGTCTTTTCTCCATTGTATATTCTTGCCTCCTTTATCAAAGATAGGGTGACCATATGTGTGTGGGTTTATCTCTGGGCTTTCTATCCCGTTCTATTGATCTATATTTCTGTTTTTGTGCCAGTACCATACTGTCTTGATTACTGTAGCTTTGTAGTATAGCCTGAAGTCAGGGAGCCTGATTCCTCCAGCTCCGTTTTTCTTTCTCAGATTGCTTTGGCTATTCAGGGTCTTTTGTGTTTCCATACAGATTGTGAAATTTTTTGTTCTAGTTCTGTGAAAAATGCCAGTGGTAGTTTGATAGGGATTGCATTGAATCTGTAGATTGCTTTGGGTAGTATAGTTATTTTCACAATGTTGATTCTTCCAATCCTAGAACATGGTATATCTTTCCATCTGTTTGTATCATCTTTAATTTCTTTTATCAGTGTCTTATAGTTTTCTGCATACCGGCCTTTTGTCTCCTTAGGTATATTCCTAGGTATTTTGTTCTTTTTGTTTCAGTGGTAAACAGAAGTGTTTCCTTAATTTCTCTTTCAGATTTTTCATCATTAGTGTATAGGAATGCAAGAGATTTCTGTGCATTAATTTTGTATCTTGCTACTTTACCAAATTCATTAATTAGCTCTAGTAGTTTTCTGGTAGCATCTTTAGGATTCTCTATGTATAATATCATGTCATCTGCAAACAGTGACAGTTTTAGTTCTTCTTTTCCGATTTGGATACCTTTTATTTCTTTTTCTTCTCTGATTGCTGTGGCTAAAACTTCCAAAATTATGTTGAATAAGAGTGGTGAGAGTGGACAACCTTGTCTTGTTCCTGATCTTAGCGGAAATGGCTTCAGTTTTTCACCATTGAGAGTGATGTTGGCTGTGGGTTTGTCATATATGGCCTTTATTATGTTGAGGTAGGTTCCCTCTATGCCTACTTTCTGCAGGGTTTTTATCATAAATGGGTGTTGAATTTTGTCGAAAGCTTTTTCTGCATCTATTGAGATCAGGTATTGGTATTTTTAAAAACGTCCCAGGTGATTGTGATACACAGCCAGGGTTGAGAACTAAAATTCATCAGGCTGCATAAGCTGCTGACTATGGTGTGGTGAATTTCAGTTCTTGCCAGGGTAAAGCCCTCTTTAGGCCTTCCGTGTTTTGAATACAATCCATCACTCTATACCCTGAACAAATTATTTGTTTGCTTGTCTCAGCATACCTGTCAGGACATCTGCAGAGGTGAAAACCAAATTAATGCAGAAACTGTCAAGACATGCTATTGAATCCCACGTAGTAATGTTGGCCCATTTTATCCATTTTAAAGAATCGTGTTTTAAACTATCTTCAAAGAATAACTCATTTCCTCATATATTTTACGTATAATTAGCATGTTACCTCCAAAAGAGCAATGATGACTGAATTATTTATAAAATGGTATGCTTCTAAGGAAACTGTTGAGAGAAACTAGATCCCTTTTCCTACAGTGATTCTGTCATAAATCAAAGTAGACCCCTTGTTAATACAGCTAAATATAATAATATAATGATAGTCCTAAAAGCCAAGTTATTATTTTAAAAAGAATCTAGATATTATCTAATGCCTTTCTTATTGATCTGAGCTGTTCCAGTCAACACCTACTACAACTCTATTCTTCTTTACAGGATTTGAGTGTTATGTTTTTGTTGTTTTCAACTCATCCTGAACCTTTTAAGGTGGAGCTAAACCTCCCTAAGGAATACTTGTCTCTGTGAAGCTTTCAGGACAACATGATTCAACAGCCTAGAGCTTATCAGCATCTGACAAATGAGAATCTTCTCTAGGACTGCTTTTCTGGAAATGGGAGCAGTCTGTAGTGCTCTTCTATCCCCTATCAGGTGGATAAATTCCCTTCCCCTTACCAAAAAGCATACAGATGTTTAGTAGATGAGGCATAATAATGCTGTTTGCCTGGGAGAAATTATAAGAGAAAGCTCTTACCCAGAGAGTGAATGGTAAGGAAACAATTTTCCAATGTCAATCTTAATAAGGAGTGAAAGTCTCCCACTTTCAAAGGCCACCAGCAGCTAAGTGGCCCTTTTAGAAACCAAATCTAAAAAAGTAAATCTTTTCCAGATATAGCTTAGTCATAAAATGTCATATTAAACCCTACATTTTAAAAATGAGACCATCTATTCTAGAATACACAATTATGAAACAACATGTAAGAATCTTTAAAGTATGTTTTAATAAAAATTCCAAGTACATTTATTATTTCACTTTCTTCAATGTGGATCAACTGAATCATGATATAAAGCCTAAGAATTCAGGGTTTTCTAAACGAGTTAATCCCTTCCCTAAACATATGAAGAATGTTTAAATGTTAAAAAATACTCAAAATACATATAAGAAATATGAGGTATCTTCTTCCACTCATCTCACCCCCATCAAACAGCCATCAAGTTATAAGTCCCTACCTAATTCATGTGGTTTTACACAGCCGGTTGACACAAGCCTACCAGTTTTTAGTGGTGATGTTACAAAGCACGAATAACTGGCAACACCAGAGCTTCTCCAATTTTTATTCTCAGTATACAAGGGTACACCACTCAACATCACTGAAGATCTAATAAAGGCTTTAAGTTGTTATTTTAGTATTGTTAAGTCACTAGGAGCTCTGTCTCTAAAAGAATATATATGTACTAATTATAGGAAAGGATTTCCATAAATATTAAGAAAATGCAGCAGACTTTCCATAAGGGAAAACTTGTCTATATCTTGAGGATATTGATCAGATCAGCAAGGCAAAAATCTCTGCCTTCCATGAGCTTAGTCATGTGGGGGGATAAAATGCATACACATAATGGAAATTATAGACAACATGCTATATATTCTATACTGCAGATAGGATTGCAATAAAGGGACAAGTGGTAAAAGTTATTTTTAAGCAAAGGAAGTAAACTATAAGTTGATATTTAGGCATATAACTTGGGGACCTGCACAGTCTTTGTCACCTGTTTCTTGCTGGCTTAGATGGTGGAGGAGGGAGTAGGGGGAGGTTGCACAGGCTCCTCACAAGGGGTTAAACTGACGTTCATAAAACAGACTCCTTTTTTCTTTGGCAAAAAAAAAAATAAAATCCCTCAAAATTTTAGTAGAATTTATATCTACTTGCTTCATATCAATTTCCTATGCATATAACCCATGCCAAAAATCTCATCTCAAAATGTATTTTAAGTCTGGAATTCTGATCTTATATTCACTGGCTTCATACAATAAATATTTCCCTCTCACTCTCTTAAAGGCAGATCCCTAAAGCCAATGGAAATAATAGGCTCAAGTGGAAAGACAATATCTAAATCTGATCCCTGCTGCAATACTGGACCTCATTTTCTGGCACAGAACTCCTACTGAAAGGTGCTTGAATAGGGCTTGGAAACACAGCCTCTCTTGGAAGAGTTCTGTTTCAACTGTACTTGAAGGCTAGCTCACTCTAGCCTGAGTTTATCACCTTTTTAGCACTAGGCAACAAGAAATAACCAATAGATACCAGAATTTTGAATTTCTCTTACCACTTTTCTCAATGGTATAGCTTCAGTCAGCCCAAAGATTACCTTCCATAAAATTATTGGTGAAATTTAATTAAATATTTTGCCATGATGTAATTAACAAAGATCACCAGATTTCTAGGCTTTAATATCTGAGTCCCTGCCATTCTCAAGCAGATTAAACCAATGTCTCATTTTAGATTTTTCATATGTAAGACCTGTCTTTTTTTTTACCAATTTCTGTATTAATAATAATTAAGTTTAGCTCTAAGTGACATACAATAAAAAATAGGAATGACTTAAACAAAAGGCAAGCTAATTTCTCTCTCCAAATACATGGGGAGTCCAGGACTGATACAGCTTAGGGACCTGGGTCCTTCTGTCTTGCTATTCTGTCATCCACAATATATGGCAGCACTTCATAGCCCAAGAAGGCTACTCCAACTCAAGCCATCATGTCTGGACTTTCTCACAGAAAGATGGGCTAGGAGGAAAGACCCTCATGCTTTCCATGAAAGTGGACCATATGGATTCCAGTTATATCCAATTGAACAGATTTTTTTCACATCACTAGATGCAAAGGAAGCAGAGAAATGAAGTCTTTTTTTAATTGAAGCATAGTTGATTTACAATGTGTTAGTTTCAGGTGTACAGCAAAGTGACTAAGTTATACATATATATTATTTTTCAGATTCTTTTCTATTATAGGTTATTACAAGATATTGAATATAGTCCCCTGTGCTATACTGTAGGTCCTGTTGTTTATCTGTTTTATAGATGGTAGTGTGTATCTGTTAATCACAAACTCCTAAT
The DNA here is from genome assembly GCF_963455315.2 of Globicephala melas. Classification (NCBI taxonomy): domain Eukaryota; kingdom Metazoa; phylum Chordata; class Mammalia; order Artiodactyla; family Delphinidae; genus Globicephala; species Globicephala melas. Next base: position 39,515,231 of record NC_083320.1, on the reverse strand, counting down.
TTATCCCTTCCCCCTTTCCCCTGTGGTAACCATAAATTTGTTTTCTATGTCTGTGAGTCTGTTTCTGTTTTATAAATAAGTTCATTTGTATCATTTTTTTAGATTCCATGTATAAGTGATATCATATGATATTTGTCTTTCTCTGTCTGACTTACTTCATTTAGTATGATAATCTCTAGGTCCATCCGTGTTACTGCAAGTGGCATTAATTCATTCTTTTTTATGGCTGAGTAATATTCCATTGTGTGTGTATACATATATATGTATATATACATATATTTATATTTATACATACATATACATACCACATCTTCTTTATGCATTCATCTGTTGAAGGACATTTAAGTTGCTTCCATGTCTTGGCTACTGTAAATAGTGCTACAACAAACATTGGGGTGCAAGTATCTTTTCAAATTAGAGTTTTCTTCAGATATATGCCCTGGATTGCTGGATCATATGGCAACTCCATTTTTTTTTTTTTTTTTATTGAAGTATAGTTGCTTTACAATATTATCTTGGCAACTCTATTTTTAGAGAAACCTCCATACTGTTCTCCATAGTGGCTGTATCAATTTACATTCCCACCAACAGTGCAAGAGGGTTCCCTTTTCTCCACACCCTCTCCAGTATTTATTATTTGTAGATTTTTGATGATGGCCATTCTGATTAGTGTGAGGTGATGCCTCACTGTAGTTTTGATTTGCATTTCTCTAATGATTAGTGATGTTGAGCACCCTTTCATATGTTTGTTGGCAATCTGTATATCTTCTTTGGAGAAATGTCTATTTAGGTCTTCTGCCCATTTTCCAATTGGGTTTTTTTTTAGTATATATATTAAGCTGTTTGAGCTGTTTTTATATTTTGGAAATTAAGCCCTTGTTGGTCCCATCATTTGGAAATATTTTCTACCATTCTATAGGTTGTCTTTTCATTTGTTTCTGGTTTTCTTTGCTGTGCAAAAGCTTACAGATTTGATTAGGTCTCATTTGTATATTTTTGCTTTTATTTCTTTTGTCTTAGGAGACTGACCTAAGAAAGCATTACTACGATTTATGTCAGAGAATGCTTTGCCTATGTTCTCTTCTAGGAGTTTTATGGTGTCATCTTCTATTTAAGTCTTCGAGCCATTTTGAGTTTATTTTTGTGTATGGCATGAGGGAGTATTCTAAATTCATTGATTTACATGTGGCTGTCCAGCTTTCCCAATACTAGTTGCTGAAGAGACTATCTTCTCTCCATTGTATATTTTTGCCTCCTTTGTGGAAGATTAATTAATTGTAGATGTGTGGGTTTATTTCTGGGGCTCTCTATTCTGTTCCATTGATCTATATATCTGCTTTTGGGCCAATACCACACTGTTTTGATAACTGTAGTTTTGTAGTATTGTCTGAAGTCTGGGAGGGTTATGCCTCCTGCTTTGTTCTTTTTCTTCAGAATTGCTTTGGAAATTCTAGGTCTTTTGTATAGTTCTGTACAAATTTTAGGATTATTTGTTCTAGTTCTGTGAAAAATGTCATGGGTAATTTGATAGGGATTACATTAAATCTGTAGATTGCTTTGGGTACTATGGCCATTTCAGCAATATGGATTCTTCCAATCCAAGAGCATGGGATATCTTTCCCTTTCCTTAAATCATCTTCAACTTCCTTTATCAGTGTTTTATACTTCTCAGCATATAAGTCTTTTACCTCCTTGGTCAGATTTATTCCTAGGTTGTTTTTTGTTACTCGATTTTAAAAGGGTTTTTTTTTTTTTTTTTTTTTTTTGAGAAATGAAGTCTTTATTTCTGGTAGCCCTATACTCACCTAAAGATTAAGAGTCCATTACTACGAAAGAGGAGAAAAATGTTGAGAGCAGCTAACAGTATCTATCAAAATGTAGCTAAGATGAATTACATTTTCAAAGAATAGAAAATTTTAAAAAACACCATAGTCAACTCTGCTTCAAATCATCCTAAATATATTTAAATGGAAGAGTAATTGTGCTTGAATTCTTTACTACTCACTGCAAAAGTCAGTTCTTCTGACAAATCTTCATTTCTGCAACAATATCAGGTTAATGGTGCCACATTTCTATGTATTATGTATGTAAAATGGTGCCACATGTGGAAGGAATGCATTACTGTGTAAAAGAGATCAAGGATTGAGCTCTGAAAGGGAAAATTCATGTCAGCCATATAACTAGGAGTGAGCATACATTTTGCTTTTCTTAGGACAGTTCCAGTTTTCTTCTGCTGTCCTACTGCTCCAGTAATTATTAATAGAACACCCATACATCCATATGCTCGCAAAAGCTCTTTGGTTCAGCAGATGAAGTATATGGTCACCCCAGCTATATTACCAGGTTTGATAAACTTCCACATTAAGTTTAATTGCATGAAAAATGCTGTCTATGTACGTTAACACATGCCCCTTGTTTTCCGTTTTAGTAAGAATGTTTTCTTTTGTCATAAAAAATAATAATAATACCTGCCAGTTACCCATTTCACCTCAAGTGAGAGAAATGTTAAATTCACAGTCCAAGTGTTATAATATGATGGTGCCAGAGAGAATCTGCTTCAATTAGATGGACTCTTCCTCTGTATCTTTAAATGTTTTATCTTGAAATTATTCCTTAAACTGCCTCAAGTAAAGTAGAAACTGTATTTGCCATACTATGAATAAATACTTACGATGTACAATTAAGTAAAAAGATCAAGATATAAAATTGTATATATAGTCTCATTCCATCTATGTTGGGGGGAATCTGATGCATAGAAAAGAAAGCTAAGGGAATTCCCTGGCAGTCCAGTGGTTAGGACTCTGCACTTTCATTGCCGAGGGCCTGGGTTCAATCTCACAAGCCATGCGGTGTGGTCAAAAAATTTTTTAAATAATAATAAATAAAAACATAGTAAAAGAAAGCTAAGGGGAAAAATACTCAACTTTTAATAATGATTGTTTTCAGAGGATAAGATTACAAACAATGTCTTTCTACTTTTCTCTATTTTCTAAATTTACTTTTATTTCCAAAAATTGTTAATTAATAATAAAAATAAATGTCACATATAATTTCTACTGCTGTTGATTATTAGCAATAATCATAACAAATTATAGTGCAGCCATGATATTCTTGCTTCAGTTTGGTTATTCTATACAGGGAAGCAGATATATAAAGTGTAGTTATTATTGAAAGTGCAAAGACTAAATCTTAGACTAAAATTCATCACAGCCATTACCTATGAGGGTAAGTATTGCACCATTTATTGAAGAGTCAGAGGCATCGAAATATGGAAATATCCATGCATAACAACTCACAATTTTAAAAGATGATAAGAAAGCATCCTTTTTTGGAAATAAAGAAAAGGGTACAAGTTACACAGTCTGAGATTAATAGCACATCTTAATAATTAATATCAGGGGAACTTCCCTGGTGGTTCAGTGGTTAAGAATCCACCTGCCAATGCAGGGGACACAGGTTCCATCCCTCGTCCGGGAAGATCCCACGTGCCGCAGAGCAACTAAGCCTATGTGCCACAACTACTGAGCTTGTGCTCTAGAGCCTGCGAGCCAAAACTACTGAGCCCATGTGCCACAACTAATGAAGCCCATGTGCCTGGAGCCCATGCTCCACAACAAGAGAAGCCACCGCAATGAGAAGTCCACGCACCACAATGAAGAGTAGCTCCCACTCGTTGCAACTAGAGAAAGCCCACACACAGCAACGAAGACCCAACACAACCAAAAATAAATAAATAAATTTAAAAATAATAATTAATATCAGGGCAAAAACAATGTTTTACAAAGATCATAAATACTTTTTAAGTATTTAAAAATGAGGAATTTATAACATCTTAAGAAGAATGAAATAAACTCCACAAGTTGGGAAAAAATATTTGTGACACAGATAAGCCACAAAGGAGTAGCATGAGAACATATATTTTTAAAATCCACAAATTAATGGACAGAAATTCAATGGGGAGGGTGCAGGAGCGAAGAGAGAAAATGAAGAAACAATTAACTGAAGAGGAGACTAAAATGTCTAATATGTGTTTATAAAAAGACGGTCATATCATGTGTAATCAGGGAAATAAATGCACACTGACAAACAATGAAATGCCACTTTATAATTATAAATAACTTATTTGACAAATTTATAAATAACTTATTTGACAAAGAATTTTTATATCTGATAATACTTTTTAAAAATTTTTTTTATTAGAATATAATAACACAGCTTTACAATGCTGTGTCAGTTTCTGCTGTACAGCGAAGTGTATCAGCCATATGTATACATATATCCCCTCTTTTTCGTTTTGTTTTTTTTTTAGACTTATGGGATTTATTAATATTGATACCATAGGAAAGGAAAGGAAAATCTCATTCAGAGAGTGTTGGCCTGAAAACCCAAAAAGATGCCCTAAATAGGAAGTATATCCCCTCTTTTTTGGATTTCCTTCCCATTTAGGTCACCACAGAGCACCGAGTAGAGTGCCCTGTGCTATATAGTAGGTTCTCGTTAGTTATCTATTTTATACATAGCAGTGTATATATGTCAATCCCAATCTCCCAGTTCATCCCACCACGCCTCCTTTCCTCCTTGATATCCATACATTTGTTCTCTATGTCTGTGTCTCTATTTCTGCTTTGCAAATAAGATCATCTATACCATTTTTCTAGATTCCACATATATGCATTAATACACGATATTTGCTTTTCTCTTTCTGACTTACTTCACTCTGTATGACCGTCTCTAGGTCCATCCACGTCTCTGCAAATGACAGTTTCGTTCCTTTTTATGGCTGAGTAATATTCCATTGTATATACGACAATACCTTATTATTGAGTCTTTTTGCTGTCGTTGCTCCACTCTTTCATTACGAGGTGTTGGAGAGGACAAGAGGCCAGAGGTACTGCTAGTGGGAGTACAAATTGGTACAACTATTTGGAGAACAATTTAGGCAATATCTAGTAAAATTGAAAATGTAAAAATGCAATATATCACCCCCAAAACAACTGGAAATATTGCATAAGTTATAACAAATATGCTTTGAAAAACATAGATACATTCATAAGTAAATAACGTAAATCCCTCAGGGCCCCCCCAAAAAAGGAAACTGAAAACTAGAATTATGTTGTGTGAGTTGTCAGTTTGGCATCTAAGGAGTTCTTCCAATCCCTATAAATGCAGAGACTTGGATCTTCATGACTGCAGGGGAACAGAGCAAGAGGTCTTTGGCTTGAGGGAAGCTGAAAGTTAGAACTGATACCCCTATTTCCTCACCCCACTAGACACCACAACACACATAAACACACATACAGTATGCACACAGACACATAGAATGCTTGTATTCTAGAAGTTTACACCTTTAGTGAAATAAAAATATATCCATCCATCAGCACTGGGAAATATATATAGTTGGTTTTGTAGGGCTCTGGATAGAAAATTTTCTCCTCTGAGAAAGTGTAGCATTCTGTGCTATATACACATTTATTTTTTTTAATTTAGGTGTAGTTGATTTACGTCGTGTTAGTTTCAGGTGTACAGCACAGTGATTCAGTCATACATACATATATATTATTTTTCAGATTATTTTCTATTATAGGTTATTACAAGATATTGAATATAGTACCCTGTGCTATACAGTAGGTCCTTGTTGTTTATCTATTTTATATATGATAGTATATATTGGTTAATCCCAAACTCCTGATTTATCCCTTCCCTCTTTCCTCTTTGGTAACCATAGATTTGTTTTCTATGTCTGTGAGTCTGTTTCTGTTTTGTAAATAAGTTCATTTGTATCATTTTTTTAGATTTCATGTATAAATGATATCATATATTTGTCTTCCTCTGTCTGATTTACTTCACTTCATATGATAATCTCTAGGTCCATCCATGTTGCCGAAAGTGACATTTCATTCTTTTTTATTTTCATTCATATATATATATATATATATATATATATATATACTCACACACATACCACATCTTCTTTATGCAGGTTGCTTCCACATCTTGGCTATTGTAAATAGTGCTGCTGTGAACACTGAGGTGCATGTATGTTTTCAAATTATAGTTTTCTCCGGATATAGACATTTCTCCAAAGAAGACATAGAGATGGCCAAAAGGCATGGGAAAAAATGCTCAACATTGCTAATTATTAAAGAAATGCAAATCAAAACTACAGTGAGATATCACCTCACTCCAGACAGAATGACCATCATCAAAAAAGTCTACAAATAATAAATATTAGAGAGGGTGTGGAGAAAAGGGAGCCCTGCTACACTGTTGGTGGGAATGTAAATTGGTACAGCCACTATGGAAAACAGTATGGAGGTTCCTTAACAAACTAAGACTAGAGTTACCATATGATCCTGCAGTCCCACTCCTGGGCATATATCTGGAGAAAATGATACATTAGGATTTGAATGTACACTACCACATGACCTGAGAATCCCTGATTTAAGAACTTAACCCTGAAGTGGTCTAGGCTGGATGCATGACACAAACAAAAGCAAACCTTCCCAGAAAAATTACCTTGGCTCTGTCACTATCCTTTTGGCAAAGGGGATGCTCACAGAGTTATGGAAATAAGGGAACCCCTAAGGAATAAAAAGTAACCCAGGGCTAGTAGTGGCAGAGCTGTTATCACCCATAGCAAGAAGGGATTAGGAAATAGAGTAGATGCAGGAATCCAGGGGAGAATTGGGTCAAGAAGGTCATCCTGATGGAGCAATGGCCTGCACTTGAGAACACTTGAGAATATGTACATAGTAGAGACATGTACAAGAATGTTCTTTGTATCACTGGTTTTACTTATTTATTTTATTAATATTTTCTTGTTTGTTGAAGTAGAGTTGATGTATAATATTATATAAGTTACAGATGTACAATATAGTGATAGACAATTTTTTAAAGTTATACTCCATTCATATTTATTATAAAATATTGGCCATATTCCCCCTGTTGTACAATATATCCTTGTAGCTTATTTTATGTATCACTGGTTTTAAATGAAAAAAAGGGGCATATTTTAAATGTCCATCAACAGAACAATAAATTAGTCAATTGTGGTATAGCTGTCCATTCATTGGAATAATATATAGTAGTTTTCATAAATGGAAATATGCTACATTTATTAATATGGATATATATCAAAAATATAACAAGTAAAGAAAGAGTAGCTTGTAAAAGATTTCTATAGTATAACATTTATATAAATTTTTAATTTGTTAAACAATATTTGTGCTATTTATATTTACATATGTATGTAATAAAAGTAAAAAAAATATGAAGGGGAATAATAAAAACAACTTTGAGATAGTGAATAACTTTTTGAAAGGATTCAGAAAAGGGGAATTGATTTGAGGAGGAACATAAATATTAACGTACATTTATAGGGTTTTTTTTAATCTGATAGGAATATGGTGAGTGGTTAAGACTTCACAAGGTGGGCAGTAGATACATGGATATTCTTCATATTATTTCACATACTATTCTATATTCTTGAAATATTTTATCATGAAAATTCAACTCTCCTAATGGTTAATTTAGGTCATTAGCCTTCAGAAGGGATGCAATGCCTCACTAAGCTAATTAAAAATAAAGCCATGTGAAATTACAATAAATCCAACTCTGAGGAAAGATTTCTGTATATTTTGTGTACTAAGGTGGGGTTTTCTAATACTTTAAAGTACAGGGTCCAATTTATAAGCAAAATTATACATGTTCCCCTTTAAAGAATTCTAACAATTTATAGCATTAGAGCATTCAGGGAGATACAGGAGGAAGTGTCCACATTACTCTGTGGGAAAAAAGAGGCTCTAAAGAAAAATAATACAGTTATAGGCACAGGGAGAAATCTTTGTGTCGGATGGATTTACCTTTATCAGAATTAGAACATCTCTTATCTAGTTGAAATTATTAGGCTTTTAATTCTGTTTTCTTACTGATGTATATACTTGACCTCATTCCAAGTTTATTGAGGAAATTAACTGAATATGTACATATATCTCATATATATGCATATAAACACAGATATATAAATATATGAGGACAGGAGAAAGTGACTGACTAGACTGAGATTAAAAAGATCCATTTTGAAATGATAAAAGTAAATATATTAATATGTGACAGGGACAAAATATTAAAATTAATAACATGCCTGTCTTTGCCCTTCTTGCCTTCCAAGCAGAAGAGCTCACTTGCTGCTTGAGCAAATCCTCAGCCTGGGCCTTTGCCATGCTGGCAAGCTGGGCTACAGAATTGCTGATTTATGTGATTACAATGTATTATGTGAGTTCACTAAACTGAGGGAGTCAAAGAAATCCCCATGTGACGTTCCAGGCTGGGGAGTCCATCTGCACAGACATCCAATTTCTTATTTAGAATCCTTTCTGAAAAAGAGGACAGTGACAGAGAAAACTGGAGCGGTTCAGAGCCCTCACTCTATTCCTCTGGCAAAGAATGGGTCCCCTGGAGGCCACGTTGCTGCCAGGGCACACCTAGAACCTTGGGGAAAGACTGCTTGCTTCCAGGAATAACCATGCCAGACTCAGAAACACAGGTCTAACATACATTCTAATCTTGGACTCTGGCATACATTTACTTTTCTTTCTTATTTATTGCCTGTCTCTCACCTGCAATTTATAAGATCCCTGAGAGCAGGGGTATATTTTGATACCTTGTTGGAATTCCGTAAATATTTGTTGAGTGAATAAGTGTGGATGAACAATTGACCCATGCCACCAAAACACTACAAAGATGACAAACCTTTATCACTGAAAAAGTTCTGAGTCTGAGTAAAAGTTGAAAGATCTAAAATTAGGAATTATGTGTGGGCCCACAGACATAAAGACACCTGTTTTTTATCAATTGTCTAGCTGCCCAGAAAGAGTATACTCCAAGGTGGAGAATTGTAAAAATTCATGTGTAGGATGGATGAAATACTACTTAAACATGAAAAGGAAATATAGCTCTGTTATTTTCCAGAACTGATTTCACTTTTTTATAAGCTCCCATTGAATAGTGGAGAACTTGGCAGAGTGTGGGTTGTGGGGAACCTCATGTCAGTATACACTATTTTATGCTTTTGTAGATTTTAAATTATTTGGAATAATTCATCTTTTAGGTAAATATTTTGTCTTTCAGAAATTCTCTTTTCTCCCTGCTTCTACCAGCATGGCATCTGGCTTTGCGGTAGGGCTTACTTGACTTCATGGTGGCACAGGAGGGGTCCTCAGGATGTTGAAAACAGGTCTAATCCATCCTCTGGTCCACCACTGCTCTCTGCTGCAGGGTTGCTGGCCAAGCCCTGCTTTCCTGAAGTGCAGCTAATCTGTCTGTTCCAGACCAAAGTTTATGGACCCAGCCATCTACCTCCGTTCATAAAATTATCATACCCTTACATTCACTCCTGACTTCACTAGCCCCACAAATTCTTTAACACTTCACATTCTACTTCTTCCTCCATCATCCACCAGGATACAGAGATTCAAGATCCCAGCCTCCACATATAGGTTATGGGAGATAGGAGCCCTGACTTAGGCTCAACTAACTACCCATCTCCCAACCAAGGCTTCACTAGCTCCCCGACTCTGCACTGGACATAGCTCCAAGTCTCCTCTGAAGCTTCTCCCAGATACTCATTAGCCACACTCCACCACCCTCCAAATCTAACTTCTCAGCTTATCTCTCACTCATCTTCCCTCCCTTCATTCCACCAAGTTTATAAAGGGAAGGCTATCCTCCCTTCCTGCATAGCAGAAAATTGTCTTTGCTCCTGGTTTATAGAACCCTTGACATTCAAGCTCACCAGACCTATATCTTAATATATTAATGGAAGTTTAAAGAATTTAGAAAACTCTACAAACTCTAACTTTGGGGGACTATGGTTTTAGTGTGGATTCAAAAATCCAGCTAGAAATGTTAAAAATTAACACTCTTTTGCTTTTATGCTATATCAATGATAATCTTCTCAGAGACAAATTGCACTTGTTTCTAGTAAGGAGGTCAGATAATGAAGCAGCAAGCACAATTTTGGTGCAGCACAATTTGGATAACCAAAAGCAGCTGAGTTAGATCAGTGTCAAAGGAATGGACAGTGCAGATTTACCATAGACTTGAATTATCATGGTTAATAAAGCCAATTAGAAGTAGGAGAAAGAGAATGGCCACCATGGCAATCCTCAGGAAGCACAATCAAATTTTGATTTTATAATAAACTTGCCAAGGTGTCCCTGGAAATCCAAAGTAACAGATGTGATTCAATCTCTTGATATCAGATTCCCAACTGTCACAATTCAGGTGAATAGAAATAAGTGATTCCTTTGGCCCCATTTAGAGGATCGTCTTGAAGCCAGCCCAGACTTTGGTCCTATTAGGACCTGTTTCTCCTAATCTGCTTCTAGTATGTAGCAAGATTTACAAACAGGATTAATCCATCAGCTAGGCACTAATTTTCTGGCTCTTTAGGATGCTTCAAATTGTGGTTTAACATGTGTAACAGAACAGGACTGCCCAGAACTTTGGAAGGGTAGAAACAGATGTGTCTGTCTTGACTGTGGAATGGAGGATTACCTGGTGACCCACTGCAGCCAGGAGTAGTCAATGAACACTTTTGATTCCTTCTCTGCAATAAACATATCCTCCTGGACAAGAAGAGAATGATATTCAGATGGACTTTTGGCACCTCTTCCTTACAAACAGTTCCAAGTTCTCTGGAACCCAGATTTAGTACAAGAAATTTTGACCCACAGACTTACTGAGCCAATCCTGAAAGAAAAAAAGTCCTGATGGCTGAAGAGGAGTTCTAAAGAGCAGGTTGATGTTTGGGGTAAAGACCTAGAAAAGAAAATGGGAAGAGCTAATTTCCATTAGTGGAAATAGCTATTTTGTGATCTGGAGGTAAAATGGTTAAAGAGTATTTTTAGGACTTTTTTATGTGTATTAAGAAAGACAACTCCATCATTTGACTTCTCTCAATCTTCAAGAGTTCTGGTGTTGAAGTCTTCCCTCAGTGTGTGTCTGCATGTATGTGTGTGTGAGTGCGTATGCGGCTGCATGCGTGTATGTGCGGGTGTGTTTTAAACACAACTCCGTGCTGCTGCCAGCACCAAGATGGCTCAGTCTATTCAGGTTACATATATTAAAGGTATATGTTTAATAAAATTTACTATTTTATGTCTTTTCCATTTTTTATCCTATCCATATAATAGTAGTCATTATTTTTGTTACTTTATAAAATTACAGAAATTTAGAGCTAGAAAACATTATAAGATGTATCTAGTCCTGTACCATTATTTACTGATAAGGAAGCTGAAAGATAGCAAAGTTAACAAGTTCCCAATATAATACAGCTAGTGAGTGAGGCATTGAGAACCAAAGATACGTCAAGAATCAAGTTTTTTGATTCCTACTGTCTCAAACCTGGTATGTAAGCCAATCTTTTCTTCCTTTGGGGAAGAAATTAACAGTTCTGGCAGAATGCTTAAGCAAATTTCTGATGCAGTTTAATTTAAAGTCATGTTATGGGACACTATTTCCTTCCCGCACAGCTGTCAGTCAAGAGTGACCTTTAACCAGATTTTTTTTTCATTTATACCTAATCCAGTGGTTCTCAAATTTTGTTGCACATTAGAATCACCTGATACAGTTTTTAAATTCCCAACATCCAGATCAAACCCCATACCAATTAAATTAGAATGTCTGGGGTTGGAAACCAAGCATCAATATCCAATATCTTTTAAAGATACTTCCCTAGGTGAGCCCAATGTGCAGCAAACCACTGATGTAACCTAACAATGATTAACTCTCTCCCTCTCCCTCTCTCAAATGGCCTTACTAAGAGTGAATCTTGGAATTGGCCTACTAGGTGCTTTTTCTTCAGCATGGATTGTCTGTTTTTCTACAGTTTATCCCTGTTTAATTATCTTTCAAAGTTAAATGATATGCTTGGATAATTTTAAAATAACTTTTAAAATAACTTCTATAATCGTTCCTTAAAATCGTTACATTTACATTAGGAAAATCTAAGAGAATCTGGTTACTCTGGGTAAATAAAATCACAACTAACAATTTACTGTCAGAAAAATAGTCTTTGATTAACACCAAATAACTATTTAATGAAGCACCTTACATTTCTTCCATGATTGTGGAAGCACTTGCTTGCTCTTCATTATATAATTATTGGACTGCTAATCCCTTTATGAGCTCTAATCATTTTTTTTTGGCCTCCTCCCATACATGGATGTAGCTCTAATTGAGTTTACCAAGGAAGAAAATCATGCAATTGTCCATAATAAGGTTAAGAGGCCAATTTTCCTACTTCCTAAACAGCTAGTCACAGAACCACAATATCTGGCAGAGAATACTAGAAATCAGGAAAATCCCCTTTGTTGAGATTCTTATTTTTCTGCCAGATTGTCTAAACCTTGTTCCCTATGCATTCATTACCTTGCAATATTAAATTATATGCTTAAACTATATGAAAGCAGCCAAAACTAATACTATTGAAAAAACAGAAAGACATATGTATTGAACTTTCAGCGTGTGCCAGGCTCTAATTGAACATTTTATACACATTACATGATTTAATCTTCACCAAAATTCTAAGACACATCTTTATTTTACAGTGAGGTAAATGAGACCCTGTAAAGTTAAGTAACATGTCCAAGGCAGATTCTGAATTAATACTGTCAAAAGTTTTTAAAAGACCACTAGATTGTTGTTATTGTTGTTAAATCCAAATGTATTGACTTGCCAGGCAATGGAACATAGGTCAGTAACACAATTCACAGAGTAGTTGGTGAGGGAAAAAGTCAGGGGGTTAATTGCTAAAAAGAAGGAAGAAGTTCATGGTGCTTATTCTAGTTAAGCACTGAAAATTTGCCCTCTGGATAAAATCAAATAAATACATATTGTCTGTACATAGTTTCTTAAATTCCAATTTTCCCAAAGGACTTGTATCCAGAATTTATATTTTTCTAAAACTCTCAAAACTCATTAATAACAATCCAGTTTTTTAACGTTAGGCAAAATATTTGAACTAACACTCTACCAAAGAAAATATACAGACAGCAAATAAGCACATAATAACATGCTCACTAGTCTTTAGGGAAAATGCAGATTAAAACCATAATGAGTTATCTCTGCAAACATATTAGAGTAGCTAAAACTCAAAAAATTAACAGTACCAACTGCTGGTGAATACACAGAGAAACCAGAACTCAAAACATTATTGATGGGAATGCAAAATAGTACAGATGTTCTGGAAAACAGTTTGGTAGTTTCTTAAATAATTAAACCTATGTCTATCATATGACCCGACAATCCCACTCGTAGGTATTTATTCTAGGGAAATGAAAACTTATTTCACACAAAAAATCTGTACATAAATACTTATAGTGGCTTTATTTATGATCTCCAAAAACTGGAGAGAAAAAAACAAATATCCTTCAATAGGTGAATGGGTAACAAACTGTTATACTCACTCAATGGACCACAGTTCATCAATTAAAGAAACAAATTATGACAAGTGCAACAACATGGATCTCAAAGCATTGTGCTGAGTGATAGAAGCTAGCTTCAAAGGCTCCATAGCTATGATTCTGTATATATAATATCCTATAAAAAGCAAAATTGTGAAACAGAGAAAAAATCAATGGTCAGCGAGGGTTGAGGTGAGAGAGTATTTGACTACAAAAGGGCAGTAGGAGAATTTGGAGTGTTATGGAATTGTTTTGTGTCCTGGTTATGGTGGTGATGGCACAAATCTATACAAGGGTTAAAACTCATAGACCTATCCACACACATATATATGCACACACATACACATACAAAAGAATTTTGACATGTTAATATTTTTTAAATAAAATTAAATCTTGGCTTCCCTGGTGGCGCAGTGGTCGAGAATCTGCCTGTCAATGCAGGGGACACAGGTTCAAGCCCTGGTCTGGGAAGATCCTACATGCCACGGAGCAACTGGGCCCGTGAGCCACAGCTACTGAGCCTGCGCGTCTGGAGCCTGTGCTCCGCAACAAGAGGCCGCAATAGTGAGAGGCCCGCGCACCACGATGAAGAGTGGCCCCCGCTTGCCGCAACTAGAGAAAGCCCTCGCGCAGAAACGAAGACCCAACACAGCCAAAAATAAATGAATAAATAAAAATTAAAGAAATAAAAAATAAATAAAATTAAATCTTCAGTCAGAGGAAAAATCCCATTGCTCATTCATCAAGAAAAAGTCTTCATTTAGATCTAATTGGGGTCTGGTGTACTGAAGACCTGCAAAGTTCATGGTCATTTATCAGCTTTAGTTAATTGGAGTCAACTGTGATGAAGCCCATCATTCAGCTTTCACATATCCTGGAAAAGTGCTGTTGTAAGTTAAAAAGAAATCTTTTTCCAGTCGCTCTTCTTGTGCTCCTTCAGCCTGATGCAGCAAGATGAGCACAAAGAGGATAAGTAAATCCTCAGATTTTAGAGTCTACACCACCATATTGGTTTTGAGTGTCATTCTCACAAAATTCCATTATATTTACTCAGGTTATTCAAGTTTTTTTGATGTAGAATTATCTTATATATGAACCTACAGGATGATGGCTGCTCAAAAGAATTTAAGGCCCTATTAACAACACACTTGACAGTGGCAACAAGTAGAAATGACATAGCAAATGTTTATAAAGCAACTCTTGCACAAGTTTCTATTTGGACCAGCCCAAAACAAGAGCAATATCCAATGGGTTGGTTTTTCCCATCTTGGACATCCAACTGGCTTATTACTGAATTTCACTTAAGGATCCAAATGCAATAGGGTTATTAACCAGCACACAAATGTTACCTTTTTAGTGAGTAAAATACCTAAAGTGATTCTGTGGTCTAGCACCTCTAGACAAGCAAGTCTAAAGCTTTTTTGTTGAGTTTGTATAGCATACACAGTCTATACAGTGTCATTTGCCATTATTGCAATTGTAAAACTAGTTTCAAATTCAGCATTTAAGGACCTAAAGCCAAGAGAGAAACCTGTGCTCAAAGCAATGGAAACCAGTATCTCCACCCTCTCCCAGTAGATCTGCATGTCAATAGCTACATGGGAGAATAATTTATCTCAGATACTACCAATATAGAAATATCACATATAAACCCTTCCCAGATGGCATCCTCCTACCTCTCTTCAAGGTTCCCAATGTGAATTGATATTACCACCACATAAATATACCAAGTCACATGCACACAGCCTGAAATTTTGGTAAGTTTTGTCAGTATACATCTTGGGTATCTCAGGTTACAATAGAAGAAGTATAATTAACCCAAGTAGTGCCAAAAAAATGTTTCCTTGATTGATTTGTTGAGTAAAAACATGTTATTAGTTATTTCCTGTGATGTGGTACCATCAGGAATATTTTATACTCTGCAGATTACAGAAAAGCCTTTATCCTTTATAGGGGGTATTCGTGTCATATTTATAAGGATTAAAATAACACTAGGAAAAAATTTTTTACCATTATAACTAGTTTTGGGATTTTTTTTCACATAACTAGTAGCTGTATATTATCAACCTGCATGTTACAATTTTTATAGATAAGATTATTAGTTGTGGGATAATCAGAAATTAGTTTCCATGGGTGAACCTTCCATGCTGATGGTATTATTTTTAGTGGAATATTCTAATAGATTGAAACCTCCCTGGTATTCCAGAAGGATGACAAAACTCAAATTAATTAACTTTCTTGATACAATTATGGTCTTGCTGAATTCAACAAATAGTCACCTATATAAAGGGTTTGTCCTAAAATTAGGATGATCAGAAAAATAAGAGATAGCAGTTTCAAGATTTAAAATAGTTAATAAATTAAAATGTAAATAAGTAGTCCTGTTAGTAGGCATTGATCTGAATATCTGGTTATCTGTTTTAGATAATTCAGAGTAAAATATAAGTGAATTAAACCTTGTAAACCTTGTCACTAAGGGAGGAGTCTCTGAAATATTGAATACATTCTCTTGGAGGGAAAAATAAAACAAACAAATTTAAAAAGTGAAAATGATGAAAACTAAAGGTTGACAATAAACACTGCCCAATACAGAAATCAAAAGGTCTGGAACTGAGGCACAGGCAGAAAGGATTCTTAAACATTCTTAAATGGGACTTGCAAGAGAAGAATTGTCAAGAAAGATTTCTAAGATCAAAACAAAAGAATCATATCACTATTTCTGCCTAGACATTGAATCAAGAGATATATAGCAGTATTTAGAACTACTGAGATGCAAAATTCAAGGGTGGATATAGGGGAGGAAAAAATGGGAAATAAGCAAAATGCCCCAGGTTAGGCATGGAACTGGTAGAAGCCACTTGGGTTCTGAGTACAGGTGGTCCAGGATGAATCTCAAGATGTAGTTCTTGATGTAATATCCCTTACACACAGGGTGACCATATAACTAATTACCCCAGCTAGAACTTCTCAAAGAAAAATAGGGCACTAAAAATAATTTATTGTAAATTATATAATTTTTTGAAATGTTATTGACCAACAAATTATTTGTAATATATTACTGGATTGTTTAATACTTTAAATAGTACTATCCAAATACCATTTTTGAAAATAAAATTTTTCTAAAAACTAAAAATAACACATATCTAGCACATTAAACAATATTTTAAAAACCCATATTGAGAATTTGAACATTAACAAATAACAAAAGCAAAAAATTATTCTGTTAACCTGTTTTTTAAATAATATTTTTCTCTAATACTGTATCCTAGTACTTTTCTGAAGAATTGGTTTTTCTATATAATCTTATTCTCTTTCCATGGTTTTCATAAAACTGCCTGCGATTTTCTTAAACATTTTATAATTATTGACATCTTCAATTGATACTCCTTATAGATACTCCTTATAATATTTTAAAATATTATATCTGTATGGGTGCTGAGATGCTTGGTAAACTCCAAGCAATTTCTGCTAAAAAAGGATATTATCAATAATAATTTTGAACTGAAATGTGTCAATTTCAACCCAAATATTTTCACAAGTACAGCTTTTTTTGCTTCATTCAAAGTGTTTTCTTTAACAAATATTTTTACAAGACAAATCTCATCAAATAAATCATCTCTTTTTATGATTCTCTTTACTGCTTTGCCATACTTGGATGCTGCAAAATTATAGTCCTTCTCAGTTTCATTTCGTTCTAGCATAGAATATAAATTTATCTAATTAAAAATAGAAGCTTCATCAAAAGAGTTTCCTTACAAGTCAAGATACTTGAATATGAAATTATAGAATTTCAAATTTAAATCTTATACTCCATTTGAAATCATAAGTTCAGTTTTGTCATTGGAAAAAGTTCTATGTCATAAAGTTTTGCAATGATTGAAATTTGCTAAAAGTTTTAAATGCTGACATTTTGGGAACTATGTTCATTTACATTGATTAAAATTTTCCACTTATTTTGACAAAAATGCAATAAAAATTTAGAACTTGTTTAGATAAAATTTCTATATCATTACAGTTAAACTTAAGTTGATTTACAAAGAAATTATTCAAAGCTTTAAACGTTCTTAAAATCTATTTGATAATGGACAGCAAAAAGAAAAAATAGATAACCCCATGTTACAGTGTTTATTTAAAATTTGAATTTAGCTACATCACAAAAAATTTGTAGTTCCCTATTTTTATATTAAGATATTTGTAAATCTGTGTAACAATTACACAAATTTGTAGAATTTCAGCTTCTCTTATACAGAATGTTGCACTACAAGAAATCCGGTAATCAATTTATTTTTTATTTTTATTTTTTTTCGCGGTACGCGGGCCTCTCACCGTTGTGGCCTCTCCTGCTGAGGAGCACAGGCTCCGGACGCACAGGCTCAGTGGCCATGGCTCACAGGCCCAGCCGCTCCGCGGCATGTGGGATCTTCCCATACCGGGACACGAACCCGTGTCCCCTGCATCGGCAGGCGGACTCTCAACCACTGCACCACCAGGGAAGCCCCAAATTTTAATTTAATGAGAACATTGTTTTTGCCATGACCTTGTGCTCCACCAAAATTCATATGCATATTACATGAAAAACAAATGATTTTACCAACAATGTTGAATTTTTTAACTGAATTTATGGTAATATTCAGAATAATGTCGATTGTTTCACCTTTGACAGAATAAACTTCCAAAGTTTTGCTTTAACTTCTATAAATTGCATAAAAATATCAAACAAACAATTTTTTATTTGAAGTATCTGATGACAGGATATAAAACTGACATTATTTAACTGATCTCAAACTTCTACTTGTAGAACTGACATATAAACAGAATTGTGTCATAGGTGTACAATAAAATTGAATTGAAAAGGGGCAGAACTAATTTAGAAGAGTAGTCATTAGATACAAATTAAATGCCATGCCTCCCAGAGTGATATATAAAGGCACATTCCGCAGACTCACATGTTAAATTGTGGTCTTCAGGCATAATGTTCTTAAAGGAACTATTAATATTTGAAGTATATAGTTCAGTTTTCTGCCTTCAGGTTTTCATGTGGTCAGTTACGTTGCTCTGCCTGTGCCTCCATAAACTTTGTTGGTTGGTAAGTGTCCACAAACATCCTGTATGAGTTATGCTTAAGAATCAGAAATTCACTACTTAATTTGTCATTTTTAATGCACTTTTTATCTTTGAAAGCTATTAAACATTAAAAAGTGTTACCAAATGCCAAAACGTATAAATAGCTTTAGATTTATAACTTAACAATAAATGGCAGTACCACTGTAGGGAGGGCAATTAGATCTCTCTCCATACCCTATAGAGCAGGACCGGTCAGCCTCTTTTTCTTCATACAGTTTTTTTCATATCCACTTAATCTAAAATCCCCATTCCCTTTTGATCCCAATGACTGAGAATAACTTTATGAATTTCACAAGCTATGGCAGGGACCATAGCACAATCGGCTTGTACCTCAAGAGGTTACCTCCCACCCCTACCTGACACCAAAAGATTTAGCTGTTCTCACTTCATGGCCTAGTGAAATCTGTTTTATCAACAAGGGCCCTGCCTGCTGTCTTTGAATGGGAGGTGTTGGATACATGGCATCCAAAAGGGGGCAGATTATTGCTGGTTATCTTTCAGATTTAACTATAATACATATTAGTGAGAACTCTAGCACTAAACAAGTATTGCATAAGACTTTGATAGAAGCTGAAAGTACAAAATGGATGCACAAACCCATCCCAGTTTGTTTTAATGAAAATAGTAATAATATAATACCTTATTAAAAAATAAAAACATCCAGTATAATCAGTCAAGACATGAATACTACAGATGGAAACTGGCACTGGCATTCTTACATGGACCCTATCATATATGCTTGGTAGTCTTCAAGTGATGATCCTACCATAATATCTACTATTCAATCCATAGAAAAAGTTACCATATGCATCCTACAAATGTTATTAAGCCTTCACTTTATGAGGAAAAGCCTTCTTATGTACAGAGGTAAATATTTGAACAAGGCCATTTAGTATGACAGTCCAAGTTTTACTCTGCCCTGAAATACACACACCCCCAAACTCAATATTATGGAGGTTGAAGTAAGTAAAGATAAAGATAGTCACAGAAACTCAGGAACTACTATCTAGATGTACTGACCAACTGACACATCAAATTATCAAATTATCTTTTGGCAATACTTCTAAGTTTGAAACCTAAAAGAGATTTCCTAAAACATTTTAAATGAGCAAGTGTACCCCAACAATTCCCATCTCTCAAGTAAAAACAACAACAACAACAACCCAACAACAGTGTAGATTCTATTAAAACAAAGACATTTGTCACAAAACCCCCAATGCGAATACATAACGAATTTTGTAAAACCTCATTTCTCACCAGTAATAACACCCTTAATTCCTAACTTGGTAAGAGCCTATGGTAAATTTTCAACTCACATTACTTTTATAGGTAAGGATTCCATCAACACAACTGACTAATGTAGATCTGTAACCAAGTTGTTTTAAACTGAAAAAAATAATGTTCCAAGGAGCATGTGTTGATTCAATAATAATATGATAAACTCCCATTGTGCGCAAGACCTATTCTAAGGGCTTCAGGTATACCCTGATGAATAAGATATGATTTTATCTATGAGAGGTTTATAATCACCTTAAAAATTTATAGCATCACTTTAAATCAGCCAGGACTCAGCTATCACATAAATTTTTCTGGTAGGCATCAAAATAAATGAAATCTATTGAGCTCTATATATGAGCAATGAACAATCTAATAGTAAAATTAAGACTACAATCCATTCACAACAGCATCAAAAAAAAAGGTTTAGGAATGAATTTAACAAAAGTACAATACTTGTATAGAGAGAGTTACAAAATTTTGCTGAGAGAAAGTAAATGGAGAACTCCACATTTGTGGTTTAGAAGACTAATTATTGATTGCAATTCTCCCTACATTGACCTATAGATTTAATGTAACCTTATGAAAATTCAGGCAGGCATTTTTGTAGCATTTGGTAAACAGATCCTTAAATTTATATGGGAATGGAAAACTAGCATAGTCAAAACAATTTGAAAAAGAAGAACAAAGTTGGAGGTCTTTTACTTTCCAATTTTGAAACTTTCTGTAAAGTTTTGGTCATCAAGAGAGTGTGATACTAACATAAGGATAGACATATGTAGATCAACAAAGCAAAATTAAGAGTCCAGAAATAAACTCATATTTATAGTTAACTGATTTCTGAAAAAGTGTCAAGGCAATTCACTGGGGAGAGGATAGTCTGTTCAAGTAGGTTATTGCATCCCCACAAAGGCCTGAACGTGAATGTTCATAGTAATACTATTCATAATAGCCAAAAACTAGAGATGTCTTAAATGTCCATCAACTGGGGAAAGGATAGGCAAAGTGTGGAAATCCATACAGTGGGATATTCTTCAGCAATATAAAAGAACCAACTGCTGGCATCTGCTATATCAGGAATGCACCTCAAAAACATTGTGCAAAGTGAAAAAAGTCAGACATGAAAAGACACATATTGTATCAAAAAGGGCAAATTTATAAAAACAACAGTAGAGCAGTGATTGCTTTAGGCTGAGTGTGAGAAAGAGGACATGTAAATGGACATGAGGGATCTCATCAGGCAGATGAAAATGTCCTAAAATTGATTTATGGTGATAGTTGCACCACTCAGTAAAATTTATAAAGATCACTGAACTGTATGCTTGAAATGGGTAAATGTTATTATATGGAACATATATGCCAATACAGTTGTTTTTAAAAATAAAGGAAGGGAAATATATCTTTAACTGACAAGAAGGTAGGTGGGATAGCAGTTAAGAATATCTGATAATGTATTTTACATTGTGTTCCATAATATATTTCAAATCAATTTGAGATGTAGACAAGTTCTTTCGAACTGAAAAAAGCATCTGACCGTGACCTGATCACTATTATAACTACATAAGAGATTCAGTATGTGATTTTTACTCCAATAAAATGACAGCAACAATGGAAATACTGAGTTACAAGTAGAAGACTGAATTTACCCTGCAGCTCACCCAGAAATAGTCAAGGCTGTGTGAGAAGAAAAAGGAAGGAGACACTCTCCAACAGTGAATGTTAGATGAGACTGACTTGAGAACAAAAACATTCCCAGGTGGTTTTCTTTTTTTTTTGGCCATACCACACGTCTTGCAGGATCTTAGTTCCCTGACCAGGGATTGAACCCATGCCCATGGCAGTGGAAGCTCAGAGTCCTAACCACTGGACAACCAGGGAATTTACCCAGGTGCTTTTAAAGTGTTCATGACCTTCCCAGGCTCAGTCTCTGTTACAAATTGACTGCAGAGTCTGACATTCAACTGTTTCCCTCCTTTAAACATATAGAACCCAAAGTATTATGACCCCTTGAAACGTTATTAGAATATGATAGACTGATCTCAAACTTAAAAACGGTTCAATAAAGTCAGAAATGATTTGTGCTTAGAAAGTGAATCCACAGTAAAACATTTTAGATCTTTATAAGTGTGTACAATAGAAGCTTTCTTGATGTATCTATTTAGCTACTCACAAAAACGAAACAAAACAGAAACTATCTAGTCCCTCCCTAGAGCACACTGATCTGTCCATGGTGTGCTGAATATTCAAAGTCTGTAGTTCTCTCACATAATCCTGGGCATGTCTGCTCCCACCAACTGAATCACAGGTTTACCCAAAATCTGCTACTTACTCTCAAACCATTATTGTAATAATTATATTATTTAAGTAAATAGTATTGATGGTGGAGTAAGAACCCTTCAAAAATATTCTATCAAAGCAAATAAGAACACTGAAAAAATTTGTTGGAATCAACTTTTTCAGAGCTCTGAAAATCAACTAAACGTTTTTAGCAGTACAAGGAGTGTTTATTTTTTTAAAAAATTGTTGAATTTTAGTAAGAACAAGTTTTGTGGCATTTGAACCTGAACTTGCTGTATCTCCCCACCCCAGCTATGCAGTAGCCTTCAAAGCCAAGAGCACCTAATAATCATGGAAGGAAAAAAAGAAAACCAGCAACCTAGAAGCCAATAGACGAGGCAGAATGGGTTGAAGATCTTACAAAGCCCCATTTCCAGAGAATGGGCATTTGACCTATCTAGTGGTTCCCTGGAAGATCTCATTCACAAGCTTTATCGATCTGACTGAGAGCTTGCCCTGTGCAGTCTTTTCCTGAGAGCATTAGTGAAGAATAATCAGAGGAAATTGTTTAACATAGCAGTTGCCTGAGGTGGTGAATTAGAGTTGGGGCAAACAACAGACTAACCAAAACGTTTAAAAGGAAAAGCTGGGGAAGGAGACATCCATTAGGGGGCTTTGAAAACTCTGACATATTCCTGGGAATCTAGAAGTCCATGGGCATGTGTAGGTCATACCTCTTCTCTGAACTTCTGCTGTAATTATTGTCAAAACCTCATCACTTAACACTTGATTATAGGGTATCACTTGTGACTTATAATTATAGGTTACCTTCTTCTCCCCAATATTACGTTAACAGCTAACTTTTATATAACACTGACTGTGTGCCAGGCATTGTTCTAAGTGATTTAGATTTGTTGGCTCATTTAATCCTCATAATAAGTTAAATATTATCATTATCCCCATTTTACAGAGGAGAAAACTGAGACAGAGTACTTAAAATCCCAAGGTCAAATAGCTTTTAAGTGGTGGAACTGGGATTCAAATTCCAGTCTTTCAGCTCTACAGGTCATGTTTCTTAAAAGCAAGTAACATCACTTCTGTATGGCCTCTAGCTTATAGAAAGGGCAGAGGCGAGAAGACTTCAGACCTCCCAAAAGGCAAGAAACCCCCCACGTACCTGGGTAGGGCAAAAGAAAAAACTAAACAGAGACAAAAGGATAGGGACGGGTCCTGCACCAGCGGGA
Source organism: Globicephala melas (assembly GCF_963455315.2). Lineage (NCBI taxonomy): Eukaryota > Metazoa > Chordata > Mammalia > Artiodactyla > Delphinidae > Globicephala > Globicephala melas. The sequence goes on along the minus strand of NC_083320.1, from coordinate 39,491,845 downwards.
GAGAGCTGTGAAGGAGGAAAAGTGTCCACACACTAGGAAGCCCCTTTGCGGGTGGAGGCTTCGGGAGGCGGAGTGGGGGAGCTTGGGAGCCGCGGAGGAGAGCACAGCAACAGGGGTGCGGAGGACAAAGCGGACAGATTCCAGCGCAGAGGATCGGGCCGACCGGAACTCGCCAGCCGAGAGGCTTGTCTGCTCGCCCGCCGGGGCGGGCGGGACTGGGAGCTGAGGCTCCGGCTTTTGTCGGAGCGCCGGGAGAGGACTGAGGTTGGCGGCGTGAACACAGCCTGCGGGGCGTTGGTGCACCGCGGCTGGCCGGGAGAGAGTCCGGGGAAAAGTCTGGACCTGCCGAAGAGGCAAGAGACTTTTACGTCCCTCTTTGTTTCCTGGTGCACGAGGAGAGGGGATTAAGAACGCTGCTTGAGAGAGCTCCAGGGACGGGCGCGAGCCGCGGCTAGGGGCGCGGAGCCCAGAGACGGACGTGGCTAGGGCCGCCCAGAGCGGCTAGGGCCGCTGCTGCCGCCACCGGGAGGCCTGTGTGCGAACACAGGTCACTGGCCACGCGCCCTTCCGGGGAGCCTGTGCAGCCCGCCACTGCCGGGGTCCCGGGATCCAGGGACAACTCCCCCGGGAGAACGCACAGGCGCGCCTCAGGCTGCAACGTCTCGCCGGCCTCTGCCGCCGCAGGCCCGCCCCACACTCCGTGCCCCTCCCTACCCCCGGGCCTGAGTGACCCAGAGCCTCCGAATCAGCGGCTCCTTTAACCCCGTCCTGTCTGAGCAAAGAACAGACGCCCTCCGGCGACCTACACGCACAGGCGGGGCTAAATCCAAAGCTGAGCCCCTGGGAGCTGTGAGAACAAAGAAGAGAAAGGGAAATCTCTCCCAGCAGCATCAGAAGCAGCGGATTAAAGCTCCACAATCAACTTGATGTACCCTGCATCTGTGGAATACCTGAATAGACAACCAATCATCCCAAATTAAGGAGCCCTGTGGATGAAAGGCTCTTGGTGCTGCAGCCAGGAGTCAGTGCTGTGCCTCTGAGGTGGGAGAGCCAACTTCAGGACACTGATCCACAAGAGACCTCCCAGCTGCACATAATATCAAACAGCAAAAATTTCCGAGAGATCTCCATCTCAACGCCAGCACCCAGCTTCACTCAACGACCAGCAAGCTACAGTGCTGGACATCCTATGCCAAACAACTAGCAAGACAGGAACACAACCCCACCCATTAGCAGAGAGGCGGCCCAAAATCATAATAAGTCTACAGACACCCCAAAACACACCACCAGACGTGGACCTGCCCACCAGAAAGACAAGATCTAGCCTCATCCACCAGAACACAGGCACTAGTACCCTCCACCAGGAAGCCTACACAACCCACTGAACCAACCTTAGCCACTGGGGACAGACACAAAAAACAACAGGAACTACGAACCTTCAGCCTGCAAAAAAGGAGACCCCAAACACAGTAGGGTAAGCAAAATGAAAAGACAGAAAAACACACCGCAGATGAAGGAGCAAGATAAAAACCCATCAGACCTAACAAATGAAGAGGAAATAGGCAGTCTACCTGAAAAAGAATTCAAAATAATGATAGTAAGGTTGATCCGAAATCTTGGAGATAGAATGGACAATAGAATGGACAAAATGCAAGAATCAGTTAACAAGGACCTAGAAGAACTAAAGATGAAACAAGCAACGATGAACAACACAATAAATGAAATTAAAAGCACTCTAGATGGGATCAATAGCAGAATAACTGAGGCAGAAGAACGGATAAGTGACCTGGAAGATAAAATAGTGGAAATAACTACTGCAGAGCAGAATAAAGAAAAAAGAATGAAAAGAACTGAGGACAGTCTCAGAGACCTCTGGGACAACATTAAACGTACCAACATTCGAATTATAGGGGTTCCAGAAAAAGAAGAGAAAAAGAAAGGGACTGAGAAAATATTTGAAGAGATTATAGTTGAAAACTTCCCTAATATGGGAAAGGAAATAGTTAATCAAGTCCAGGAAGCACAGAGAGTCCCATACAGGATAAATCCAAGGAGAAATACGCCAAGACACATATTAATCAAACTGTCAAAAATTAAATACAAAGAAAACATATTAAAAGCAGCAAGGGAAAAACAACAAATAACACACAAGGGAATCCCCATAAGGTTAACAGCTGATCTTTCAGCAGAAACTCTGCAAGCCAGAAGGGAGTGGCAGGACATATTGAAAGTGTTGAAGGAGAAAAACCTGCAACCAAGATTACTCTACCCAGCAAGGATCTCATTCAGATTTGATGGAGAAATTAAAACCTTTAGAGACAAGCAAAAGCTGAGAGAGTTCAGCACCACCAAACCAGCTCTACAACAACTGCTAAAGGAACTTCTCTAGGCAAGAAACACAAAAGAAGGAAAAGACCTACAATAACAAACCCAAAACAATTAAGAAAATGGGAATGGGAACACACATATCGATAATTACCTTAAATGTAAATGGACTAAATGCTCCCACCAAAAGACACAGATTGGCTGAATGGATACAAAAACAAGACCCATATATTTGCTGTCTGCAAGAGACCCGTATGCTAACACATATATATGGAATTTAAGAAAAAAAAAATGTCATGAAAAACCTAGGGGTGAAACAGGAATAAAGACACAGACTTACTAGAGAATGGACTTGAGGCTATGGGGAGGGGGAAGGGTAAACGGTGACAAAGCAATAAAGAGGCATGGACATGTATACACTACCAAACGTAAGGTAGATAGCTAGTGGGAAGCAGCCGCATAGCACAGGGAGATCAGCTCGGTGCTGTGTGACCGCCTGGAGGGGTGGGATAGGGAGGGTGGGAGGGAGGGTGACGCAAGCGGGAAGAGATATGGGAACATATGTATATATATAACTGATTCATTTTGTTGTGAAGCTGAAACTAACATACCATTGTAAAGCAATTATGCTCCAATAAAGATGTTTTAAAAAAAAAAAAAAAAAAAAAAAAAAAAAAAAGAAAGGGCAGAGGCTTTGGAGTCAAAGACTTATGGATATGACTTGCTAATTTAGGGAAATCATTTAATCTCTATGAGTCTCAGTTTTCTCCTCTTTAAAATCGTTCTGATAATACTATTTCATTAAAATTATTATGAATATTAAACAATACTGTGTATAAAAATACACTTTGTATCTTGAAAACTGCTAATAAAAATATTTACTCATTAGATATTCAGGGAGAAATCAAGAAGAACAGCATGGTAGAGCAGAGTCAACAAGACCTGGGCTTGATTCTGACTTGAACAGTCGCTACCTCTGAGACCTTGGGCAAATCATTTAACCTTCATGGATCTTAGTGTTGGCATCTATAAAATAAGGATGATACACCCTGACTTTCTGGGTTCTGAGGATTAACATAAATAAATAAACAAACAAACAAACACCTAATGAATACTGTGTACTCAACAAACATCATTTCCCTTCCTACTCCACTTCATCATCATAGAGCAATGCCCCATTTCCATTCATTTACTCTGCTATATTTTGCTTCACAACACTTGTCAGATCTGACATATAGTATCAACACTTGTCAGATCTGACATATAATATATCAATTTGTTTATTTCCTGTCACTCCCATCCAGGATGTTAACTCCTTGAGGTGAGGTCAAGGACTTGTCATTTTCTCCACTGCTGTATTCCCAATATCTAGAACAATGTCTGGAAAATAGTAGGTGCTCAATAAACATTTGTTGAAAGACTCATTATTATCATCTATCATTATCATTGTCATAATTGAGATCAGGGTTTATATCACTGAAATCAATATAACATGAGGCAAATATTCATTAGTATATTTAAGGTATATAATCTGCTCTCAATCCAGTTTTCTCAAAGATTAATCACCAAAATACCCATATCAGAAACACCTTGGATATTCATTACAGTAGAATTGCTGAATCAATGATGTTCCAGGATATTATCTTTTAAGCAAAATCCACATGGACTTTTTCTTCCTTTTTCTCTTTTAATCCAGACTCCTGTTTACCAGCCATTTAAAGCTCTATTACTTAATATAATTTTTTATTATAATTTGGATAAAGGAAGTATAAGGCTTTTAAATTTTAAATTCAAAGTCTCTGAAACTAATTTATTTTCCTAACTGTGTGCTTATAGATTAAAGCCAGAAAAAAGAATTATTTCCTAGTTACCATATATGTAAAGTCCAAATAATTTTTTCTGATCCAGAATATTTGTCATAATTTTTATGAAATGATTTTTCTAATTTTTTTCTGGACTTCAGTGTTTAGAACACATCTTGGATAATTTTGAATTCATTAGAGTTTATAATTTTTGGTTAGCTAAGAGGGTATCATTCAAAATATGACTATGAAACCATCCATATGTTACAAAGAAAAACTTTCACAGTGGGAAAATAAAAAGCATAGTATTTAAGTGACTGCCCCATTGTCATCCCAAATGATTTCACTGAGCTGTGGACCTACACTGTATAGATATGGTAATAATTCCAAAGCTGCAGCAGCTGTCAAGACCACTTAAGTACTGGAGAGTTCAGAGGTACATTCTGAAACTTCTGCCACAGCTTTTTTTTTAAATGAAGTATCATTGATTTACAATGTTGTGTTAATTTCTGGTGTACAGTAAAGTGATTCAGTTATATATATATATATATACACACATACACACACAGATATATTCTTTTTCAGATTCTTTTCCATTATAGTTTATTACAGGATATTTAAGCTCCCTGTGCTATAGAGTAGAACCTGGTTGTTTATCTATTTTATATTCATATATAGTATTTTGTATCTACCAATTCAAACTCCTAATTTATCCCTCCCCCTCTTCCCCTTTGGTAACCATAAGTTTGTTTTCTGTGTCTGTGAGTCTGTTTCTGTTTCTATTTTGTAAATAAGTTCATTTGTATCATTCTTTTAGGTTCCACATATAAATCATATGATAATATGATATGCATCTTTCTCTGTCCGACTTACTTCACTGAGTATGATAATATCTAGGTCTATCCATGTTGCTACCAATGGCATTATTTCATCCTTTTTATGGCTAAGTAATATTCCATTGTGTGTATACATATGTATATGTATATTATAAGTATATATATAATATACACACACACACACATATATATATATATACTATATCTTCTTTATCCATTCATCTGTTGATGGACATTTAGGTTGCTTCCACATCTTGGCTTATTGTAAATAGCTTGCCACAGCTTTTAAGGTGTTCAGAGCTCTTGCAACTCACTAGGTCATCGACACTAAATACAGTGGTGGTTGTACCTCCACTCCATGTATGTTCTGGGGTTCAAAATCTGGAAATACAATCTCAAAGCAGATTATATATTTACTCAATTAAATATTAGGTATCAATAGTTGTGTACCTTTTGTCCACATGCTATTACAAGCTCAACAGAGGGATGAGTGAAGAGACCATGGGAATAAGCTCTTCCAAGTTGCTCCAAATGACACCTGGAAGAATGGCAAAGAAAGGAGGTCAAGGGAAGCCCCAGCCAATGCCTGAGCCAGTTTTTATCCCCTTTTACTCATTGACCATTATTTCCAGAGAACAGAGAGGTGGAAATCTGTGAGTGATGCTATGACATTGTGAAGTGACTTCTCTGGAATCAGAACTTTAGGTACATTGAAAGGAATTAGCAAATGCCAATTTTTAGCTCAGCACTACTACAGGCATACAGTGAAAGACAGAAGTAGAATATATGGACTTGTTACATCTTAGTTGGAGAGAGTGTCATAAATGGCACTAATTAATATTTTAAAAGACCAACATATAGTACACAGTCAAGAAATATTTGTAAACAGACCCTAGGCAATAAAGCACAGTGGTTAGAGAGCAGCTTTCAGAGTCAGCCTAGCATTTGAATTCTGGCTTTACCATTTACTAGCTATGTCTTTGTGTCTGTGTCTTAATGTTGCTAAACCAGAATTTCCATATCTATTTAATCGTGATAAGCCTACTTCCCAGAGACTTTTTACATGGATTAAAAGCCAGGTGCTATATGTACTCAATAGTAATAAGAATATTAAAAGTAACAAGTATTGAGTGTCTGCTAGGCACTTTTTAAAGTATTAGCTCATTTACTTCTCTTAGGAACCCTATGAGGAATTACAGAATAGAAAACTGAGAGAGAGATTTTATACCAGACTCAACATCACACCTAATAGGTGGTGGAGTTGAGATCTGACCCCAGAGTCTACACCCTTAGTCACAGTGCCCTTCTGCCTTTCATAAATGGTAGCCAAAGTAGGAAGGTGGCCAGAGGCAGGTGATGTAGTAGATGCTTAGTCACACCTGTGGGACACCTGGCTACAACATAAAGAAGTCATTAAGTAGATGGTAAGCTTTTTATTAGGACACATATATGAAAAACCAGAATCTCTTTAAGGAAATGGGATATAGAGCAATTAATATTCTATTCAACCACCTATAAGAAAAAGAGAAAAAACCTTTTTAGGCATATGAAAGAAATATTAACTTTGAACAAAAATGCCGTGATAAAGATCAAGATTTTGTCCCCACAATAATGCATGCACATTTATGGCATTCCCACAGACTAGACTTTGTTTCAGTTGCTATTACTTAAATCAAGCAGCGTTTCCTACCCTCACTTTGGAAGCCACTTGGAAGCCCACAACACCACTATCTTCAGCAGCTTGCCTCACTATTCTTGGAGGCAGCTGGTACCTAAACTAGGAGGGAGCCTCAGCAAGTGTTATAGCAGCCTTTAATCTCTATAATGACAGCACCAAGACCCTAATTATCCAGGCAAATAATTCATGCTACAACAGTGGGAGCAAAGGCCACTTTTGGTCTTTTTCCTCCCACTGTTTTCCTCAAACTAAACTCAAAGAGAAGATCATGGCAGTTATCCAAGGTGGACTTGCCATGAAACAGAATAATGCCTCTCTGGGGAAGTCAAGACTACCTTAAGGATACATGATCACAGAATGGGAACAATTCCCTGCAAGTCCTGCAATTTAACCAAGCCTCCCTAACTACTAAACAATAGTCACCTGGTTGCTGCTAACTCCAACGGTTAAAATCTAGTCTTCTAAAAAACAGAACATTTTTATCTTAATATGTTCTTTTGAAACGTAGAGCCGGACTTCCCTGGTGGTGCAGTGGTTGAGAGTCCGCCTGCCGATGCAGGGGACGCGGGTTTGTGCCCCGGTCCGAGAAGATCCCACATGCCGCGGAGCGGCTGGACCCGTGAGCCATGGCCGCTGATCCTGCGCGTCCGGAGCCTGTGCTCCGCAACGGGAGAGGCCACAACAGTGAGAGGCCCGCATACCGCAAAAAAAAAAAAAAAAAAAAAAACCCTAGAGCCATAGTTTTCATAAGAGCCTGGGCCGGCCTAAAGACAAGCAAAGAAAAACATAAGATATCATACCATTACGTGTACAGACCAAGGGGAACAAAATCAGAAAGCAAGGCTTCCCTGGTGGTGCAGTGGTTGAGAGTCCGCCTGCTGATGCAGGGGACACGGGTTCGTGCCCCGGTCCGGGAATATCCCACATGCCGCAGAGCGGCTGGGCCCGTGAGCCATGGACGCTGAGCCTGCGCGTCCGGAGCCTGTGCTCCGCAACGGGAGAGGCCACAACAGTGAGAGGCCCGCGTACAGCAAAAAAAAAAAAAAAAAAAAAATCAGAAAGGAAAATATCCCTGTGGGCTAGTGTATATGTGAAAGCTTTTATTATAACATTTTTAATCCCCATTTCACAGATGAGTAAAGTGAGATTATACAACTTGTTCAAGGTCATATAACTCGTAGTTGAGAATTCAACCCCAAGTGTTCTGGGATGAGAATCTAGACTCACTCCACTATACTGAATTATCTCTCCTGAAAATGGTAGGATTTGAACAGGCCCTTAAACAAGTATAGAATTTATCAAAGTTAAGAGAATGCAGAGCATTTTAAAAGAGGCAGGAAATAAACAACAAAGGCACAGAAGTAAACTGGAATGTCTTGGAAGGATATAATAAAGAGATGGTGGAGACAAGCAGAAAATTTTGCAGAAAATCAGTTAGAAAATATGGGAGCAGGAAAAGACCCTCAAGAGAGCAAAATGAAGAAAGTGGTAGTATAGGGAAACTGATCTGATAACTATATGTTTGAAAATAATGCCATTTATTGAAAAACTTCTATGTTCCAGGTAAACATTATCTCATTCAACCTTCATACCTTTGGAAAATAATCATTATTATTGTTATTATTATTATTATCATTTCTCTTGCTCTGACAGCAACGCTTCTCTGGATATGGAAATCCCATAGTACTTCTCTAAATCTAGATACAAAGCAATAAACTAAACAATACCCACCCACATAATGGGAACCAGTAGAAAGACCTTCTTTTGCGTTTATGTTTTCCAGCCTGACAGTGATCTTCAGAAAGAAATTCTAGACAAAAATTATTCAATTTTTAAAATCTAGAGCTTAAAATATCTAAGTATACACGATTTAAGAAAAACTATCATTCACAAATCTTGATGCATCTAACATGCAATCTCAAAGCTGTATATGAATAAATTGATTTTATAAATAGAAAATGATTAAATAGTGAATTAACTTTGAATGGGTAAGTACTTAATGAAGTATCTTACTCTAAGCATGCTCTTTGAGGAGAAAAAATATTGTGGTGAGAGTTGAACCAAATTTTATTCACATTAGGTTTATATCTATTCGATTCAATAACTTCTTAGAAGACCTACTGTGCTAAGCATTTTCCAGAGGCTTTGGAAGAATCAGTCCCTCTACCAGGCCCTGTGACACTAATGGTCATGTTTTCTATTTGTTCGCCCCCACCCCCTTCCTCTCCTTGCACAGGTCTTTAGATCAGGGCGCACACCTGGCTCAAGAGGAGCCAATCTTTAGTCTTCCCAGGAACCCACAATAAATTATGGCCTGGCTCTAAAATAAGAACTATAAGAATCCTCCCTTGGAAATTTGAACTAAGGGACTATGGAGAAAATTGCTAGATAGTGATGAAAGCTGAAAGATGAAGTCATGTACAGTCCATGCTAGAACAGTGTGGGCATTGTGCCATCAGATTTAGAGGAAGTTGATCTGACAGGGAGAACATGAGGCAGAAATGAGAGAGGCCATGCACCCCCTGAGGGAGAGAGAGAAAGAGATAAAAACAAAATCCTTAGTTTCTAATGTTTTCCCAGTTCCATTTCCCAAGAGTCTTGTACATACTCTGGTGCCTGTATTTAGATGTCTGTGTGATTTCACTAGCTGTCCTTACAATAACCTTCTTGTTGAGTGCTTTTCAAGGCTTTTCTGTTCCCTGCCAGAAAGATATTCTTGCCTAAGTTGCCTGCTGTGACTCCAGCTCCAAACTATCTATCATTCCAAGGGTTCAAAGATGACTTAAGGAGAGTCCTGCTCCTAAAAATCTGGCAACCAGGTGGAAAACAAGTACAGAAACATATCACGTATACTACAAGACAGACTGTGTAAAAGAGTACAAAGTACAATCAAGGTACCATGGAAAGAATGTCTGATTCAAATTAGTTGTATCTAAGAAGGCTTCTTGAGGAGGGTGAAATTTTCACCTTCTTAAATAATGTTAGGACTTCGAAAGTAAGGAAAGGTGGAGAACTACATTCTAGTGAGGGCAAACAGCATTAACACTCAGTAGCAGAACAGGGCCACTTCTGTGAAGAGCAGTTTTTCTGAAATGAGTTTACTATATGGTGCACATAGAATGGGAGAATTTAAGAGGAGATAAAAAATAAGCATGGTATATGCCATAAAGTGTGAAAATTATTGTGTAGCCCATGGAGACTTTTAATTGGAGAAATTAGTTTATTAATGTACATCTCTAGTAAGCTTAAAATTCAGTATTTAGTGTTTACTAGAAGGAGAGAAAGGCAAGATGAGATACCAGTTATTAGGCTAACTGATTCTTGTAGGCTTGGTCCTAGAAGGCCTAAAACTGACTTTTCTGAGTTAAATGTATAAGCAAGATTCAAGGAAATTTGTTTAGAAAACAGAGTTCCACAGATCACATGGAAAGTGTTGCGAAAGAAATCAATAGTAAGAGGGTAAGCCAAGAGGAGAGGATGGACAAGGCAGTGCAAAGCTTAAAGTATGAGAGAAAATAGAATGTGAATGGCATGAGAATGTGCAGGATGACAGAGTTGAGAAGCATGGTGAAATTAGTTAGTCTCAAGGTTCCAAAGGAATTCATTTGTAAAGTAATTGTAGTGGTTTGCATTTATCAGTGTGTCATGGTGACTCAATAAGTTAGTGAGTAATCAGACCATGACAACCAAAACACTGAACTGGATATTTAGAACTCACCTTAGCTACACTTCTAGATCCTAGGAAAATTCCTTCATAACGTGACTCCTATGAAGGGTACTAACACCCTTGTAACCCAAACTAAAATAAGTATCAGATATTTATATTTCTAAAAAGGTATTAATCCCTTCAAAGTGAAAAATATTATTATTTCCCCTAAATAGACCATTATAAATTTTATAAATGAAATACTCAAGCAGTCTAAAATTTAAAATATCCATCTAGGTACCATATTATTTATGAAGCAGTCACTGGAAATCACTTGACCTCTTTCTGCCTTTTCCAAGTGACTTGAACAAGCATTTGGTGAATGGTAGTGTTTAACTCACTCAGAAATTATTCAATGAGCTCTGTTAACATGCTGTAGACTATGGGGGAATCAGGTGTTGATAAGGGAGATAGTCATTATAAGAGGCATTCCTTTATTTCCACCTCTTTCATTATTTTTTTCTCATTAGATAAAATAGTAGTTATTGCCTACAGAATAATCCTAAGTACGATCTTAAGCATTGTGTTCTTTCTGGGATGGAGAAAGAAAACAATATAGTCAATATATTATGCTTGATATTTTATATTATTTGAAAAATTATGTTCAGGATGTGAAAAAACTAAACTAGTATGTGATACAAATTATTAAGAACATGATGAACTAGGAGAATCATGAGCAAGTACTTAAATAATTCTGGGTATTTAAAATCAAAATAAAGAAACCTCCTCTAGGATAAAATTGAGGAATGGTGAAAACTCATACCATTGTCTATGAAAAATATCTCCTCAACCAAATCAAACATCTCCAGCTGAGTACAAATTTCCCAAAATATCTTATATGAGTCTCTGAAGGATCCATCTAACAGTATTTCATTTAGAAAACTGAAATGAGGAAGAGGGCCTATGAATATTGGCCATGGGAAAGTAGAAAATATAGTGTCAATGGGCATGTAAGGAACTGGATAGAGTTGAGCAGATGTCAGTTTTGGAATCAGAGCTAAGCTTAGACGTCCCTTCTTGTTAGTTGTATAAACTTCAAGAAGTGGCTTCATCTCACAAGTCCCCATGTCTGCTCTTGTGAAGTAGAAAGTAGGGATGTTAATATCCTTCTCACAGGGTTCTCACAAAGATTATTTGAAATAGGCAACGTTGGAAATTCCTGGCACTGAGTGAGTACTCAGAACACTGGTTCCCTTCTTCTTTCACCTACTACATCATCATTTGGTCTTCTAGGATTAGGCCTACAATTATCACACTCTAGAATTAAGGAATTTTAGCTGTGGGGAATCAACTCATGAATTACATATTCTAACAACTCTCTTAAAATCTCTGATGTGTAAAATATAGCTTTCATTAGAAACATGACACAATATGAAGATATTATCCTTTGGGGCTAATTTAGACAATCAATGAGTTGATATTTGAAGCATTTCACAAGTAAAGGAAAAATGATTAAAGAGTTATTATCTATTGTTTTCAATTATTTAAAATCCAAGAGGTAGCTATAATTTAGAGATGACTGAAATTGAATTGTATTCCTGTGTTCTGTAGAAGGTAAGAAATGTGTAGATTACACCCCAACCACTTTAAGAAATTCCAGTCACGTTTATTCAAAATGAGAGTAATGTTCAGAAAAAGATGCAGATATCATTTTACACATTGCATCGAAAATAAACATTATCTAAAAGAGTGATACCACAGCCTATCAAAGTTAAGTGGGCCTTGAGAGGCACACACGCCTAGAAACACCTCCAGGTCACACTTAATCCATCACTTATTTTTGAGGTGGTTAATTTTAAAGATATATAATTTTCACCACAACCCCAAAAAGTGAAAGTACTTGAAAGCACTTTCTTATGCATGAAACATTCTGGAGACAATTACAGGTTATGGAATTGGTCACTGCATTTTGTTAACAATCAAAACATCCTAAGTTGCAACCCAACTAAGTATTTATAAAGCAGATATGCAACAGAGTTGGAATTAGAAATAAAATGGCCTTGCCTCTAAACTCTACCTTAATTTGCCTCTTGTTAGGCTTCATTCCTCCAAAGTTGATGTACTTTATGTCAATCAAACTGATTATGTTTTTTAATAAATTGAAATCATCATCCCTACACCACAACCTGTAAATTATTTAAGACTATGATTTTGGAAGAATTGAGAAGTCTTGTCTTACAACAAAGTTGTCACTTCCTCAATATAATCTCTTGTGGTTTCTTAGTGTTTTTATTTCATTCTTTGAAAGTTCTTAAGCTCTATAATTGTATTATGTTACATAATTTGGTGATTGTAAATGATCAATTCATGAGTGCATAAAGACATTTGATTTAAATTAGAGTAAGGCTCAATCATAGTAAGTCCAAAATGATCGCTTTGAGTCCTATTATTTCCAATTAGTTTCATTCTTCCTCCATGGCAATAAGCTTTATGCATGGATCTCATTAGCGTTTTATATATATGAAAAAAAAAAAAACTGAGATGAGGTGGCAGTACAAGTCACCAGAAAAAAATTATCTCAAATATATTGTGGTTAATGGAGAAGTAAATTTGCCTAAAATTATAAACAAGGACAGCATTAAAAATGACATTATAAATCCTTAGTATCTAGAACCTCATTCATCTTTGCCATTCCAGCCTCCTGGTTTATGGTCACAGATCACATGTTCCATCATGAGATCATGAGAGTGTTGAAGGTATCTGGAAGCAGTGAAAAAGCTATAAACCAGGTAAGGCAAAAATACACTACACGTGCTACCACCATCCTACACCCAGAGCAAACATCATTAATCATGCTGCTCTTTTTCACTGAATTCATCAAGAGATTTTATATACAATTCTATTAAATGATAAGTGGTTAAATTTATATTTTATAAAATGCTCAATCCAACTCATTTTCTTCTCATGTTAATAAAATAATTGAATGATAATAATTCCTCAATTAAAATATTTCAGTTTTTTAATTGAAAAAAGTTTTTGCTGTAAGGGTCAAAATAGACAATAAATGATGTTATGTTGCTAATGGCCTATTGCTGTCTGTCTAAAATAGATTACTGATCATTTAAAGTGGTACGCAAATTGATCATGCTGAGTGCTATATATTTTAACTTTTTATTATGGAAACTTTCAAATATTAAAAAAAATAGAACTCTTACGTACATGCCATGCAACTCTCTCCAACAGTTATTAACTTTCTGCTGGTCTAATTTTACCTCACCCTTTGCCCTTTTATTCTATTTTAAGGCAAATTCTAGAAAGCATGTAATTTTACATATAAATACCTCAATATGTATCTCTAGCAGAAAAGAACTTCTAAAACATATCACAATATCATTACCACACTCAACAAAAAAAATTTTTTGCAATAATTTAAAATAATTCCTTAATGTCAACAAGTAACCATCACATGTTTAATTGTCCCCAATTGTCTGAAAATGTCTTTATGAATTTTCTGGTACAAAGCAGGAATCAAGATTCAACTGGTTGATAAATCTCATAAGATACCTTTTTTTTTTTTTTTTATGCGGTTCACGGGCCTCTCACTGTTGTGGCCTCTCCCGCTGTGGAGCACAGGCTCCAGACGCGCAGGCCCAGCGGCCATGGCTCACAGGCCCAGCCTCTCCGCGGAATGTGGGATCCTCCCGGACCGGGGCACGAACACGTGTCCCCTGCATCAGCAGGCGGACTCTGCATTGTGGTTGTTATTCTTTTGTCCCATCTTTGACCAGTTAGAGCCCTTCAGGTTGACTCCTGTGTAATTTTAACATGATCATAATACACTTGGATAGATTTCTTTTATTTGCCTGACAAGATGTCCCAGGCTCATTCCTGCCCTGACTTGCAATCAGTCATTTCTCTAAAGAGCCTTGGTTTCTTTTAGTGGGAAATGGGATTTAGAAGCTTCTATCTGATTTCTGGAATAGTCGTTGTGACTATGTGGTCATTGCCACTATGGCTTCTCAGTGTACAAACCTAGAAAACATATATTGCTCATCCACCAGAGGGCAGACAGCAGAAGGAAGAAGAACTACAGTCCTGCAGCGTGTGGAACAAAAACCACATTCACAGAAAGATAAACAAGATGAAAAGGCAGAGGGCTATGTACCAGATGAAAGAACAAGATAAAATGCCAGAAAAACAACTAAATGAAGTGGAGATAGGCAAACTTCCAGAAAAGAATTCGGAATAATGATAGTGAAGATGATCCAGGACCTCAGAAAAAGAATGGAGGCAAACATCAAGAAGATGCAAGAAATGTTTAACAAAGACCTAGAAGAATTAAAGAACAAACAGAGATGAACAATACAATAACTGAAATGAAAATTACACTAGAAGGAATCAATAGCAGAATAACTGAGGCAGAAGAACGGATAAGTGACCTGGAAGACAGAGTGGTGGAATTCACTGCTGCGGAACAGAATAAAGGAAAAAGAATGAAAAGAAATGAAGATAGCCTAAGAGACCTCTAGGACAACACTAAACACAATAACATTCGCATTATAGGGGTCCCAGAAGGAGAAGAGAGAGAGAAAGGACCCGAGAAAATATTTGAAGAGATTATAGTCAAAAACTTCCCTAACATGGGAAAGGAAATAGCCACCCAAGTCCAGGAAGTGCAGAGTCCCATACAGGATAAACCCAAGGAGAAACACTTTGACACACATAGTAATAAAATTGGCAAAAATTAAAGGCAAAGAAAAATTATTTAAAACAACAAGGGAAAAACGACAAATAACATACAAGGGAACTTCCATAAGGTTAACAGCTGATTTCTCAGCAGAAACTCTACAAGCCAGAAGGCAATGGCATGATATACTTAAAGTGATGAAAGGAAAGAAGATACAACCAAGATTACTCTATCCAGCAAGGATCTCATTCAGATTCAAAGGCGAAATCAAAAGCTTTATAGACAAGCAAAAGCTAAGAGAATTCAGCACCACCAAACCAGCTCAACAACAAATGCTAAGGGAACTTCTCTAAGTGGGAAACACAAGAGAAGAAAAGGACCTACAAAAACAAGCCCAGAACAATTCAGAAAATAGTCATAGAGACATACATATCCATAATTACCTTAAACGTGAATGGATTAAATGCTCCAACCAAAAGACACAGGCTTGCTGAATGGATACAAAAACAAGACCCATATATATGCTGTCTACAAGAGACCCACTTCAGACCTAGGGACACATTCAGACTGAAAGTGAGGGGATGGAAAAAGATATTCCATGCAAATGAAAATCAAAAGAAAGCTGGAGTAGCAAGACTCATATCAGATAAAATAGACTTTAAAATAAAGAATGTTACAAGAGACAAGGAAGGACACTACATAATGATCAAGGGATCAATCCAAGAAGAAGATATAACAATTATAAATATATATGCACCCAAAATAGGAGCACCTCAATACACAAGGCAACTGCTAACAGCTATAAAAGAGGAAATCAACAGTAACACAGTAATAGTGGGGGACTTTAACACCTCACATACACCAATGGACAGATCATCCAAAATGAAAATAAATAAGGAAACAGAAGCTTTAAATGACACAATAGACCAGATAGAATTAATTGATATTTATAGAACATTCCATCCAAAAACAGCAGATAATTTCTTCTCAAGTGTGCATGAAACATTCTGCAGGATAAATCACATCTTGGGTCACAAATCAAGCCTCAATCAATTTAAGAAAATTGAAATCATATCAAGCATCTTTTCTGACCACAACGCTATAAGATTAGAAATGAATTACAGGGAAAAAAATGTAAAAAACACAAACACATGAAAGCTAAACAATATGTTACTAAATAAACAAGAGATCACTGAAGAACTCAAAGAGGAAATCAAAAAATACCTAGAGACAAATGACAATGAAAACACGATGATCCAAAACATATGGGATGCAGCAAAAGCAGTTCTAAGAGGGAAGTTTATAGCTATAAAAGCCTACCTCAAGAAACAAGAAAAATCTCAAATAAACAATCTAACCTTATACCTAAAGGAACTAGAGAAAGAAGAACAAACAAAACCCAAAGTTATCAGAAGGAAAGAAATCATAAAGATCAGAGCAGAAATAAATGAAATAGAAACAAAGAAAACAATAGCAAAGATCAATAAAATTAAAAGCTGGTTCTTTGAGAAGATAAACAAAAGTGATAAACCATTAGCCAGACTCATCAAGAAAAAGAGGGAGAAGACTCAAATCAATAAAATTAGAAATGAAAAAGAAGTTACAACAGACACCACAGAAATACAAAGCATCCTAAGAGACTATAACAAGCAACTCTATGCCGATAAAATGGACAACCTGGAAGAAATGGACAAATTCTTAGAATGGTATAACCTTCCAAGACTGAAACAGGAAGACATAGAAAATATGAACAGACCAATCACACGTAATGAAATTGAAACTGTGATTAAAAATCTTCCAACAAACAAAAGTCCAGGACCAGATGGCTTCACAGGTGAATTCTATCACACATTTAGAGAAGAGCTAACACCCATCCTTCTCAAACTCTTCCCAAAAATTGCAGAGGAAGGAACACTCCCAAACTCATTCTACGAGGCCACCATCACCCTGATACCAAAACCAGACAAAGATACTACAAAAAAAGAAAATTACAGACCAATATCACTGATGAATATAGATGTAAAAATCCTCAACAAAATACTAGCAAATAGAATCCAACAACACGTTAAAAGGATCATACACCATGATCAAGTGGGATTTATCCCAGGGATGCAAGGATTCTTCAATATACGCAAATCAATCAATGTGATAAACCATATTAACAAATTGAAGAATAAAAACCATACGATCATCTCAATAGATGCAGAAAAAGCTTTTGACAAAATTCAACACCTATTTATGATAAAAACTCTCCAGAACATGGGTGTAGAGGGAACCTACCTCAACATAATAAAGGCCATATACGACAAACCCACAGCAAACATCATTCTCAATGGTGAAAAACTGAAAGCATTTCCTCTAAGATCAGGAACAAGACAAGGATGTCCACTCTCACCACTATTATTCAACATAGTTGTGGAAGTCCTAGCTATGGCAATCAGAGAAGAAAAAGAAATAAAAGGAATACAAATTGGAAAAGAAGAAGTAAAAAAAACAAACAAAAAAATATTTTCAGAGAAAGAAAAATAAATAAGTACATGCATCTCCGATTCAAGTTAACAATTACAGAATTTTTACTTAATTTTTCTATTTTATAATTTTTTTCTCTTACTCTGAATATCTGGTTCCTAACATTAACATCATTACTTATTCACTTTATGCTATTAATCTGTGTATCTATTAAAATAGTTTTAAATAGTTTTAACAATCACCAGCAGCAGTACCAGTGAATGCAGTTTAATATTTCTTTGTGGTTCTTTTGTCTTTACAATATATCCCACTAGTCATGTAAAGTCAAAATACTATATTTAAAAACCACAGAACATTATTCTTCTTTGCATCGTTTTCTGTGACATAGAATTAAGTTCATTAATTTCTTTTTGTTTTCTATTTTACAGATTGATTTGCTTTTTTCTTTTTAAATTAACTCTGCTTTTAACTACATGAAATACGTACATGATTCCCAAGCCAAAACTATAAAACAAATCTAGCTTCCATCACTATCTCTTCCCCACTTTCTTCCACATCCCTATAAAGAATCATTTTATTAGTTTTGGGCACTATTTCTTTTTGAAAATATTAGCAATACACACACAGAGATACATATATATTCACCCATACAAGCCAATACTTCTTGCTTGAGAAGAAACTTACAGTATACGTTCTTCTGCACCTTGTATTTTTGTTTTTGTTTTTGTTTTTTGCAGTACGAGGGCCTCTCACTGTTGTGGCCTCTCCTGTTGCGGAGCACAGGCTCCAGACGCGCAGGCTCAGTGGCCATGGCTCATGGGCCCAGCCGCTCCGTGGCATGTGGGATCTTCCCGGACTGGGGCATGAACCCGTGTCCCCTGCATCAGCAGGCGGACTCTCAACCACTGTGCCACCAGGGAAGCCCCTTGTATTTTTAATTAATGGTATATTTTGAGATTACTCCAAACATTTTTATTTATTTATTTTTAAAAATAAATTTATTTTATTTATTTATTTGGGTCTTCATTGCTGCGCACAGGCTTTCTCTAGTTGTGGAGTGCGGTGCATGGGCTTCTGATTGCAGTGTCTTCTCTTGTTGTGGAGCATGGGCTCAAGGCACACGGGCTTCAGTAGCTGTGGCACACAGGCTCAGGAGTTGTGGCTCGCAGGCTCTAGAGCGCAGGCTCAGTAGTTGTGGCACACGGGCTTAGTTGCTCCGCGGCATGTGGTATCCTCCCAGACCAGGGCTCGAACCCGTGTCCCCTGCACTGGCAGGCGGATTCTTAACCACTGCGCCACCAGGGAAGCCATAGACGTTTTGATTAAATGTGCATATTCCTTTTTTGGTGGGTGGGTGCAGTTTAATCTGTGTGGATCCAGTAATCAACAGGCATCTCTCTCCCTATTCAAATTGAAGGAAACATCTAAATACCATCCAATACCTCATTTCTTTGTGCACAACAATGTCAATGATATGCAAACACAGGCACTTCACGGTGAAAGAGTGGTTTGTCAGAGTGGATAGTGAATGGGCGTCTCTTCTTGCTTCTGGTTACTCTGAGCTCTGCCTGGGAGTGGGGATCTTGCTGGGCGGCATCCAGGAGGCTCTCCCAGGTCAGATCTGCACACTGTAGACATTGCCTTTGTTGCTCAAAAGGATGGATCTGAGTCAGAATGGGTCCAGGAAACCGAGGTCAGCATTGCTCCAGTCACAGAAAGGACAGGGAGGCCTCCATGATTACGAGAATGCTGGTCTTCTAGGAGATGATGCGTCTAGTGGAGTTTAAGAAGCCAGTCAGAGTTAGGGAACAGACGGTTGACTCTGCCAGTGATTTCTTCCCCTTTAGTTCCCTATCACAGGGCACAGTCGCTTATATGCAGTAGGCACGCAATAACTGTTCATTGAATGAATGGATGGATGATTCGTTCCCCCAAATTGGTGCATATATATCTTGAACACGTCCCTAGATCAATTCTTTAAAATGATTTCACATGTAAGATCTTCAATCGCCTGCTCCCCCTGCTGCTTCTCGCGGCCGCATTGGGACGCTGTGGCGGCGCTGGACTCGCGGGCGGCTCCGCCGCCGAGTCGCGCCGTCTCCCGGCAGAGCTGCAGCCGATCACGCCAGCCCCGGCGCCCGCCCGGGGTCAGGGGCCACTCCAAACATTTTTAGAAACCTACTCTATTTAACAGATGTACCATCATTCTATACTGGAAGGCTATTTTTAATATCTTTTTTAAATAACTTAAAAAATAATTTTCTAATAATTTTGCAAGTAGTTCATTATTCCTAAAGAGCTTTTTAAAATTTTTAGTCTATGACACCTTATTTCTCATTGAAATAAAGTTAACACTGTACTTTTTTTTTTTTTTTTTCGGTACGCGGGCCTCTCACTGTTGTGGCCTCTCCCATTGCGGAGCACAGGCTCCGTACGCGCAGGCTCCGCGGCCATGGCTCACGGGCCCAGATGCTCCGCGGCATGTGGGATCTTCCCAGACCGGGGCACGAACCCGCGTCCCCTGCATCGGCAGGCGGACTCTCAACCACTGCGCCACCAGGGAAGCCCAACACTGGACTTTTTTGAAACATTCCTCTTTCAAGCACAAACTGGCTGACTCTCATATGAAAATGTATACATCCACAGTGGAAAAAAATGAATTACACTTTTCTTTAAAAAAGTGAAATTTGTGGTTAATGTTTCTCCTTTGACATGGATTGAAGTATAGCTTTTACTCTGTGGGTTATAGAACACAAGAAAATAAGGAATAAATTATTGGTTTAAGGTCATAAGCACTAACCATTCCTTATAAATTTTGATGATGAAAAGAACTTTCTAAAATGTATCACAAATTTGAAAAATAAAAGTGTTGAGTCAAACAAGTTCACATTTTTCATAACACATCTCCATTACCTCTGCCAACACAGAAATGGCATAAATTTTCAATTCATGTATGCAAAATTACTGAATACATAAACACATCACAAGAATATATCAAGTGAAGTTGTCGCCAAGGCAGGAGTCATCAAGGATATTCCATCAAACAATTCAACAATCATATATTGGGTCCCTATTGTACCCAGTCACATAGTAGGTCAAGCACTCCACTAGCCACTGGGAATACAAAGCTAAATGGGCTTCCTAAGTCTAATTTTTCTACTAACCTGTGAATTTTTTAAAGGGTTGACAAAAGACAGGCTTAATTTACAAATTCTGGAAGAGTGTGCTAAGGACAATAATTATTTTACAAACTACAGTGGAGGTAGCACAGAGGTGAAGTTCAGGTGATTAATTCATGGAAGAGCTTCCCATCAAAATGACAGCTGGGCTGGGCTGTGAAGGATAAATAACTCTCAGTGTAAGATGAGCAAAGGAATCCCTGGCAAAGGGAAAAGCAAAGAATACTACATTATCCATTAGAAAACTCTGCAAAAGACCTTTCCCAGAACCCAGTATCTCTAGCAGCTTCAAAAATATTCAGGTCTGGGTGCCACCCTACCCCCTACAAATGAACACTCAGATTAATTAGCCTGGGGCAAGCCTGAGCATAAGAATTTTTTAAAGTTCCCCAGGTAATTCAATGTGAATCCAAGGCTGACAAGCATTGCAATAACTGGAACTATCGAAAAAGATTTGAACACTGTGTGAATAGATCTTTTTAGTTCTAAGATAGAGGGATGTCCTTTTTGCTTATCGAAATCCTGAAATTGCTGTCTGACACTATAGCCTGGGTGTAATGTTCTTAATATTCCCCTCTATCACTTTCAAATCAAGAAATGGTCACCTTTTCCAATGCATATTAAAATCAACATTCTAAAATTATGTCTTTGTTTTGCTTGTCTTTATAAACATATAAGAGCAGTGACGCTCTTATCGCTTATAACAAATTAGGCTTCACCTTAAGTCAATATTTAGTGCAAGTGAAAGATTACCCATCTTTTTGGCCATTAATGCTTAATTATGCATTTCATTAAGTAACGTTTTTACTTTAAAAGGTTCATTAGTAACAATTAGTCTTCTCTCTTTTCTAATTTATATGCACCTGTTTCTAATTACAGTGCCACCATGTCAGCCTTAGAAAATGCATCATGCATATTTCTGCCTACCCAAGTATATTCACCTTCCTGTTTAAGAAATAACTCTACCTTTTTTCATCTTAAATGCATTTTCTGTTCTTTTCTGGTATAACTTGTGTGTGCTTCTCCAATATTTAAAAGGTAAATATGAGCATTTATATTTTGTTCTTGTTCAAAGGCCTACATCTCATTGAACGTGGTGAGCATGTCTGAAAGAAAAGGAAACAAGAAGCACCCCCCGAAACTGGTAATCATTAGATTTTAAAAAAATTCTGTGACCCTGCCATGACTGAATGTTTGTGTCCCCTCACCCCACAAAATTCATATGTTGAAGCCCTAATCCCTGATGTAATGGCATTAGGAGGTGGGAACTTAGGGAGGTAATTAGATTTAGATGAGGTCATGAGGGTGGAGCCCTTCTGATGGTATTAGTGCCCTTATAAAAAGAAGATAAGGCTAGAGCCCCCCCCTCTCCAATTTCAACACAAATTAGTCCTAACAAGAATTTTTTAAAAAAGAATGATGTTTAAACAAGATCATTTAATTGTTTTTAGGTTTTTATTATATAACATATATATAAGCTGGAGACATGAATTCTACTTCAGAAAAAAATAATCAAAATTAATTCCCTATAAACAGTGAAGGAAATTCTCTTACCAGGGTAAAGCATAAGGAAAACATGTTTTCGACATTCTCACTCTTCACCTGGGGCATTTTCTTATTTATCCCTCCTTGACCAACTGTCAAATTCCATACACTATCTATGACATTTTACCCCAAGCCTCTCTAGTCCCAACAACAAAACTTGGCTATCCTTTTTACCATCTCCTCTGATCTCAGTTTTCTGGCAAGGACTTGAACAAATTCTTTTTTTTTTTTTTTTTTTTTTTGCGGTACGCGGGCCTCTCACTGTTGTGGCCTCTCCCGTTGCAGAGCACAGGCTCTGAATGCGCAGGCTCAGCAGCCATGGCCCACGGGCCCAGCCACTCCACGGCATGTGGGATCCTCCCGGACTGGGGCACGAACCTGTGTCCCCTGCATTGGCAGGCAGACTCTCAACCACTGCACCACCAGGGAAGCCCCTGAACAAATTCTTATACATACATTCATGAATGATAGTAAGTTCATTTCAAGTACATTTATGAATCTTTGTAATTATTATCTACAGCATCTATTTTAAAATGGGTAAGTTATCCTAATGCTGAGAATTGAAGTGATGTTGTGGGGAAAAAAATGTACTAAACAATATGTCAAAAGACCTAGTTTCACAACTCTAACTCACTTAACCTTTCTGATCCTCAATTTTAACAACTGCAAAATTTATGTAATTTCCACTTTCTTTGTTGTGAGGATTATATGAAAGTTAAAAGTACTTTGAAGCTTTTAATATATATGGGAATATTACATTTGTATGTATATATGTGAATAAATATGCACATACACATATATAATTAGATAGTATTACTTAATATGGTGGACCACATGGACCTTTTATTCCTACCTTCCACAATTTTCAAACAAATAAATGACTGGTTAAGTTACTAGATGAAAAAGGGAAGAGAAATGACCTTTCAACAGAAAAGGGTTGCTATATTCCTTGGAGACTACCACTGAGATGCCCAGAGAAATAGCTTTTAGAAAAATAGTCACCATTGCATACCTTTAGCCTTCCAAGTCCAATAGAGCTGAATTTGACACAGTGGGAGAATACAGAATAAAAATGGCCCTGTAGGTAATTTCATCCTATTATGTTTATATGAAAGGAAGACTGTGAACTCTATGCATTTTTTTCAGTGTTCCTTCTTACAGTTTTAGTGCACGGATCAGAACCAACTGAAAGCTATGTGCTGAGCGTTATAATTTCATAGGAAGTAATGCAGTAAAAAATCTGATGGCTGTGTACCCATAAGGAGATAACCTAGGGAAGACATCAGAAGCAAAATAAGATTGTCTTAAGTACACCCATTTAGGACCTGCCTATCTCATAGACTCTACCACTACAAAATTATGGATTGGTCAGGAGCAGCTGAAAAGCTTGTAAGATATGCAGAGGAAACAAGTTCAGGCTAGTGTGTAATCTTAAAGCTGCTGAGGTGGGAAAATCACTAATTGCATTTTCTGAGCGACATTTTTGATCACCCTATCTTCTCATTAAAGAGGATTTTCTGAAAATTGAAAGGGTGTTAGGATGTTGAGAAATCAGCTAAGTGGCGATGTGTTTGCCCAGAATATCATTTTCTGTTTTTGTGGGGATTAGCAGGAAGAGTTGGTTTTGTTGTTGTTTTTCCCAGAAATCATCCTATGTCTGAGCAGTTATTTAGGAAGACCTTATATACAATATTTCCTGACATGACTACTAAAGTGGATAGAAATTCATGCCAACAAGACATAAATGTCATTGGTTCCCTTTCCTTGTAATTTTTCAGAAGAATCTTATATAAATGTACAGATGGGAACAACCAGTGATGGGATTACTCAGTGGGAAAAAGAAAGTACAACATAATGAATGGTGAGCTTCCGGGCAAGAACAACATCAGCAGGAGATAAAGAGAAGCTGAGCTGTGTTCAGACTGAAAAATTATTAGAGAAGAAACAGATTAATCTCTGCTAATATGTTAGTGGCTGGATGAATACAGTAGCTGTATCACTCATGTTGTGATAACTATTTGTTCTGTCTGAAGACAGAATCTAAATACTCAGGCTCTGGTGCTGCTGAATAGATGGAATTCTGGCACTTTAATAGAATCATTTAAGGGAAGGCAGTGGCCTTTTGGAAAGAGAGCACTTCTCATATCCAAAACGCCATGAGATCGCCTGGGGAAACTGACGAGCTAACAATGAAGTAAGTGGACAGAATAAGGGAGAGGACAAAAGGGTACTGCTAACCTACTTACAACAGAAAAGTTTATCTCCCTCTCACCTCCTTCAAGGTCATCTTTTCTGCTCTCAGCCCCAGAGCAGAAACTTGACTGTTTAAAAATCTCTGACACAGTGGGAGAATACAGAATAAAAATAGCCCTGCAGATAATTTCATCCAATATATGTTTATATAACAGTTTTTTTCAGACTATTTACAGTTACTTAATATGTATCTCAATAGCCCAGTCTACTTAAGATTAGACAAATGTTAGATTCATTTCAAACATTTATTTGATTCAACACTAAATTTCACTTATATGTGTTTGGTCTCCATGTCTGTTGATCACACGTCAAGTTCTTAGTCCACAACGTTTAAGCGTGAAATGGGAGTTTGCCACCTAACTATTTAAAAATACAAATCAAAACAAATAAACAAACAAACAAAAAAAAAACAAATGACACTAACTTCCATAAACTGCAGATTTGGGGCTCTTTCCCCAAATCCATATTCCCTACTAGTTGGTCAATCTGCATAAAATAAAAATGTTAAGAGGATTTAGTGTTGGAGAAAAAAGAAAAATGTAGAATATTTTCTCACAGTGTTAAGTAGCATACTTTGTTTCTAGACAATTTATTAAAAACAAAAAAAGATTTATTGAGCACCTACTACCTGCCCACCTTTGCTCAAAACTGGAAGATGCAAAGAATGGCAACAGAATCCTCAGGCTTATTTAGATGAAGAAAAACTCAAACAAAAAACAAAACAAACACCACCAAATATATATATACACAGTTGACCTTTGAACAACAAGAGTTTGAACTTTGTGGGTCCACTTATACTCAGATATTTTTGAATAGTAAATACTACAGCACTACATGATCTGCAGATGCAGAATCGATGGTACAGAGGAACCCCAGATATGGAAAGCCAACTATAAATTATATAGGGATTTCCTACCTCACAGAGAGTCAGTGCCCCAAACCCTACATTTTTCAGGGATCAACTGTATACATATTTGTTTGTTTGTTTGTTTATATTTGTAGGAGGGAGGGATTATACCCAAACTGTAAAAATTGAATTAAAAATATAACTTAATAAATTGTTTCCAAAAATAATGATTAGACAGACATAAGATGAGTATCACTGTATGCATCAAAATTGGAGTGACAAGCAATATAAAATTTTGACAACAATTATTTTACTTTTTGGATTCTCTTCCTTCCTGCATTGTTAAAGTAAGAAAGTAAACGGAAAAAAGTGAAAAAAAAAAACCCTATGGCTTTATTTTATGGTTTAATAATAGGTCCTAAAAGATTACATTCTGATTCAAAATGATGTGCATTGTCACATTCTCAGGCTTACAAAAGTTGCCAATAAAAGATCAGCACAGGGAAACCCAAGGCCAAAGTAAAAGGGTCATTTGGACACATCTAGGAAAGAAGATTTTCCCCTATTGATCAACTAAGCAAGATGAACCGTAAGCAGTAAGAGTGCTAGCCTTAGAGTGAACTTCAGGTAAGCTGGAACCAATGTAGGAAAATCCAGGTCAGGACAAGCCTGTACATGATGAAAGAAAGGCCATGGGGAGTAGAATTAGAGTTGAGGATCCAGGAGATGCACTTATGGCCCTGTCCACCCCTATTGAAAAGCTGGTGCTAAAAATCACTCACGGTTTTACATATTTTTATAACAGGTGCAGAAAAAAATGCTTTTGTTCACTGCTTCTTCCTCTGAACTACTGTTTACACTATTTGTCCCTGAGCTTATACTTCTTTCTATTGCTATTTATCATCTTGCAATACTTCCCCAACTGTTCTATAAAACTTTCTCAAATCTTCCAAAACCCAGTGCATAATTGTTATGTAACAGGGAAAATGTATTTTTAAACAGATTAGAGTGCTTTTCTTTTGCTAATGTCATTGTGTGTGATCTTTCTCTCATTTAACCCATTGCCCAAGGGAGAATTAGAATTTTTATAGCAGAAATAGAGTCTGTACCTTCTGCTTTTGACACCCAAAATAAAAATGTGAAGCCCAATTTTCTCTTAGCCTAACTTTATTAAGAAAGTAAAGGGTTTTCTACATTTCAAAACTGTTCCTTTATATATACAGACAAACCTGGCTAACTCAGATCAAAGAGCCATGCTGTAGAGATAAGGGAAGACACAGTGTGTGTAGGAAGTTTCTAACAGGAAGAGAAAATAAATAGGAAATCTTCTAAAATAGTAAGAATACGAGGCATTTAAAGAAGAGGAGATAAAATGAGGGTTATTTGGGTACTAGAGGAAAGATCTATTCCCTCTAATTCTCAGGGTCTCAACCAAAGGGAACAAATGTACAAGATTATAAAAATGCCAGTATAACCCGTGATAGATTTCAGAAAGAATATGACAGCATCTAACTTGGGCTATATCCACCCACCTTGTCCAGCATGGCAAGGCAGGTAGGACAGTAATGACCAATAGAAGTATCTATTCCAGATGA
This sequence comes from Globicephala melas, assembly GCF_963455315.2. Classification (NCBI taxonomy): domain Eukaryota; kingdom Metazoa; phylum Chordata; class Mammalia; order Artiodactyla; family Delphinidae; genus Globicephala; species Globicephala melas. The sequence continues at coordinate 39,464,983 of NC_083320.1, read as the reverse complement.
ATATGATGGTTAATATTATGTGTCAACTTGGATAGGCTATGTTGCCCACTTCTTTGGTCAAGCACCAGTTAGATGTTGCTGTGAAGGTATTTTTCAGATATGATTAACATTTAAATGAACAGACTTTAGGTAAAGCCTAATATGGGGGGGGGGGGGCGGCACACCTCCAATCAGTGGAAAGACTTAAGAGAAAAGACTGAGGTCCCATGAAGACAAAGTAATTCTGCATCCATACTGTCTTTGGACTTGAGACTACAACATCAGCTCTTCCCTGGGTCTCCAGCCTGCTGGCCTGCCTTGCAGATTTTGGACTTGCCAGCCCCCGCAATTGTGTGAGCCAATTCCTTAAATTTCTCTCTCTCGGTATGTATTTAAAAAATACACTCATACCCACAGTCATACATACATACATCTACTGGATGTAATATATATATATATAAAATATATATATATTATAGGCAGTATACATCTTATTGATTCTGTTTCTCTACAGAACCCTAATACAGTAGATAAGCCTAAAATAGCACCCTGAGCCTGCATTGTATGAAAATGCCATGCAAGAGGCCCAGGACTTCCTGCGTAGAGGACTAAGAGATGCAGAGAGAACAGGGGAACATCTGAGACTGGGGGTCAGGACCCTGGAACTGCAAAATACAGGAACTTCATGACCAAAGCAAATGGCAGTGACCATGGATTTCAGCAGCAGCTACCTAAGTGACTCCAAAAATAGCAAGTCACTCCTCAGACGATGTCAGCTCACAGACCCAGGGCCAGCACAAGCCAATCATACCACAAAAAATTTAGGGAGGATACTAAGAAGAGTATATGAGCCAGTCCACACCCCAGCCCTCCGTAGTAAGATCACGTCGCTTTCTTACAGAGCAACCTCCATGAGAAGCGGCACCTTGACAGAGCAGAAAAATAGCCTTGATATAAAGCTTGTACTTTGAATTGACTATTACATGAAATACACTGGGCTAATCCTAAATAGAACATATTAAACCGAAATGTACTTTTATTGTCAAGATTAAATTCATTCCAAGAGAGGTGACATCACCAAATGGTAGAATAGGAGGTTCCCTGATCATATTCCCCATTAGCAACAATAGTTTGGCAGCCATCTACAGACAAAAGTGCCTTTATGGGAGTTTTGGGATTCAGATAGGAGATGGAGAAACCCCAGTGGAGTCCAAGACAAAGGAGGGCCATTTTGAGAAAGTAGGTGGCTGCCCAGGTGGCAGGCTCCCTGACCAAGGACAGCTACAGACACAGAGACAGCCCTGTCCCTCGGTGGACTTGGCTACCCCCTCTTTTGGCCTTGGTCTTGCCACCAGCATCTATCTGTCAAAGGACGCAGGAAGAGTTTCACCCACCCTTGCGTCGGGTAACAGGCACCGCCCTGAACTTGAACTTGGGGCCAGCTGCGGACCCTGACGTGTCACATAACTCAGGTCTAGGTCCTCTCAGCTGTGGTCCTGGTTTGGTCTTGCCCACTCAGGAATGTGTCGGGAGATTGCCTATCAGTACCCTTGGGGGCAAGCCTGCTGCCTTGGTTCCACTGTGGATCCCGAAATGGCGCTGTGACTTGGCTTCAGTCCCTTTTGTGGAGCAGTCCTGACTGCCCAGGGCCCAAGAGGAGACATGCCCCTCCGTGCCCCTGAAGTCAAGCCTGCTGACATCAGTCCAGCTGCTGATCCTGAATCAGCCCTGTGACCAGCTCTAACCATACTCATTTGTGGTCTGAGAGCAGCCCTGCCCACCCAGGAGCCCAGCAAGATGCACACCCATCCATGCCCCAGGAGGCAGGCCTGAAGACCTCCCAGCTATGGAACCTGAAGCAGCCCTGTGACTGGCTGCAGCCCCACTCAGCTGCAGTCCGGGTTTAGTCCTGTCCAGTGATCTAGCAGGAGCCCTACCAGGAACTCAGTGGGAGCAACACTCCTCCATGCACCTGGTAACAGGCTTGCCCTCTGTGGACCCAGCTGAAGACCCTGAAGTGGACTCTTGTTGCAACACCAGCCCTACTAACTGGGGCTGTGGAGGTAGTCCTGTCCACCCATGGACCAGACAGGATTCATACCTGCCCAAGTTCCTGGCAAAAGGAACACAATTGCTGGATTGTGTGGTAAGAGTATGTCTAGTTTAATAAGAAGCTACCAAACTGTCCTCCAAAGTGGCTATACCAGGTTGCATTCCCACCAGCAATGAAGGAGAGTTCCCATTGCTCCACATCTCACCAGCATTTGGTGCTGTCAGTGTCCCGGATTCTGGCCATTCTAATAGGTGTGTAGTGGAATCTCATTGTTATTTTAATTTGCAATTCCCTAAGAGCTTATGATGTTGAGCATCTTTTCATATGTTTATCTGTCATCTGTTTATCTTGTTTGGTGAGGTGTCTGTTCAGCCTTTGTGTTTTAAGAATGTGCCTTTCTGCTCATTTTTCTAACTTAAAAGTATGGAGGGACAAATTCACCTACCTCCAGAATAACCTCAAAGTAGATTTACTTCTTAGATTTCTGCTATTTCCATCCTTAGATGGGACTGAAGAATCAGGGTTATTTAATTATGAGAAGAAAAAAAAACCTCGCTCATTCATAATCTTCTCTATAAAAAAGAAGGAAAAGTAGAACCGATATTTTTCTGAGGGAGGAGCCTAGACAACATTGTACCTGAAAATAATAATAATGCGCATTGTCCTGCTAGGCTGGAACATCTGTCACTTTACTTGCATTGTCTTAATTTCACCTTTAAAACATTGACAGGACACAAAGGCTATCACCATCCCATTCTGCATGGTTAATCTGAACATCTGGGCTGTTTTTGAATTGTCACTTTAGTTTTACCAGCTGAGCCTTCACTGGTTTTGAATGCCCTTGTATTTAATTCTTATCAATTTTATGGCCAAGTAAAACTGGGATCAAATTTACTATGCAAGCTCTGATTCATGAAATGATTTGAACAATATTAGCATTGGACTGTAAAGACTGTTACTTTCTAATAACTAATACATTTTCAAATAGGTAGCAAGTCAGGGATATTTATTTTCTGAAAATGTGTTATATCAAAAGACAATAATGGACTACTGGGAAAAGTCATAAGTACCTTATTAAACCATGTTTTGGCATGAGTATGGTTTAGAATATGAAAATGGTTGTTAATGGGTCTCAAGCAGTTTAAAATAGATTTATAGGCATGGCTACTAAGGGCACTAAAAGTATTGTATCATAAAAAAAGAAGCTAGGGAAAGTTGAGACAAATATAGGAGATGGCCAAAAATATCCTTAAACATCAATAATTTAAATAAAAATTAGACTTTACTTTGTAGTACATTTTCATTTATTGTACTAAATATATGTAATGATTCAGATAAAAATCCTATATTCTTTTAACATTTTAATTATAACATTAATGATTAATATATATGTACCTTATGCACTAATAGAATCTCTGTATTTTAAACTCTTGTTTGAAAGTGAATGTTCATATAGTGATAGTTATATCAAATTATATCATCAGGGCTTCCCTGGTGGCGTAGTGGTTGAGAGTCCGCCTGCTGATGCAGGGGACACCGGTTCGTGCCCCGGTCTGGGAGGATCCCACATGCCACGGAGCGGCTGGGCCTGTGAGCCATGGCCGCTGAGCCTGCGTGTCCGGAGCCTGTGCTCCGCAACAGGAGAGGCCACAACAGTGAGAGGCCCGCGTACCGCAGAAAAAAAAAAAAAATTATATCATCAAAGATAAAGTGAATAAATTCAAGGGTAAATAAAATTCTGAAACAACAACAAAAGCAACTATGATGGCAATCAGTCACTAAATAGACCTTCTAGAATATTTTTGGAACTGCAAGCAATTCAGAAGTTCATTTGGTCCATCTACCATACTGGATAAGTCAATATAATTGAAAGTTATCCTAAACAAACAGTTGTCAATCGTTCTTCTAAAGACGCTTGGAATATTCCTTGATTATCCATTCCAGGACCCAACACTTACTAATTCCATTCTAGAATGTCTTCCTTCTTTGTCTGAATACTCTCCTGCTGCTGTCTCCTCTGGTTTACCTTCTAAAAGAATTGCAAATAATCCTTCAAAAACTAGAAGTGCTGCTCAAACTTCAATCCAACCAGCATTTTTACTTAAATTAAATAGAAAACATCAGATTGTATTGGATAAAATAAGAGAAGTAACTGATTCATGAAACTTGTTTCAGTTATCCATATGCATGTGTGTGTGAACTGGATATTCATTTATATACAAGAATGTGTCTGTCAAGATAAAAATATAATTTTTGGGCTTCCCTGGTGGTGCAGTGGTTGAGAGTCCGCCTGCCGATGCAGGGGACATGGGTTCGTGCCCTGGTCCGGGAAGATCCCACATGCCGCGGAGCGGCTGGGTCCGTGAGCCATGGCCGCTGAGCCTGCGTGTCCGGAGCCTGTGCTCCACAACGGGGGAGGCCACAACAGTGAGAGGCCCGTGTACAGCAAAAAAAAAAAAATATATATATATATATATATATATATATAATTCTTACTAAGTGTAATGGTAAATGTCTTAGACCATCAAGAATTTTTCCTTGATCAAGTTTTAATTCCTTCTATAGTTGAAGAATATTTGCTGAATATATGTTTCCCCTCTTGTGATTCAAAATTTTTTTGTTGTTTACACAATTTTGCTTTGGGAAAACTCATAAAATATTTTCTTACACATTTTTTTCACTAAATTATATAAACCTAGAATTATAACTCTTGGAAAATTAGACTAATTTTAAAACTTCAGTGTATGATTTGTGGCTTGACTGCTATTTAGCCTTCGTGTCAATGAGAATAGCTCACAATATATGTATCAGCAAACTTAAATTTTTATTAGAATTGATGATATAGCTAAGAGAGTGTTTTCTTCTGTGTGTGGTGCAATTGAAGCATCAATTATGTGACAATAAATATCATTCCTTTGACATATAATACAAGAAGGCATTTAAGAAGGAATTTTTCCACACTAATTTGGCACAATTTCTCATTACTAGAAACAGAAATAACAAAACTTTGGATTAATTTCAAGCACTGATAATATAAATCTTTCCTAAAATAAAAACTGAAGAGATGAAATGTCATATTATAAAATCCAAAACTTTTCTTTGAGATTTTTTTCTTTATAAATCAACTTTATTCATGTATAATAGACATAAAATAAGGGACTTCCCTGGTGGTCCAGTGGTTAAGACTCTATACTCCCAAATGCAGGGGCCCTGGTTCGATCCCTGGTCAGGGAACTAGATCCCGCATGCAGCAAAGACAATCTAGCACGGGGCAACAAAGATCTCACATGCTACAACTAAGACCCGGCACAGCCAAACTAATAAATAAATAAATATTTTTTAAAAATAGACATAAAATAAAATGCCATACTTTTTAAAATATAAATTTATTTATTTTATTTATTTATTTTTGGCTGAGTTGGGTTTTCGTTGCTACATGCGGGCTTTCTCTAATTGTGGTGAGCAGGGGCTACTCTTCATTGTGGTGCACAGGCTTCTCATCCCAGTGGCTTCTCTTGTTGCAGAGCACAAGCTCTAGGCACGCAGGCTTCAGTAGTTGTGGCACATGGGCTCAGTAGCTGTGGCTTGCGGGCTCAGTAGTTGTGGCACACAGGCTTAGTTGCTCCATGGCATGTGGGATCTTCCCTGACCAGGCTCGAACCTGTGTCTCCTGCACTAGCAGGCAGATTCTTAACCACTGCGCCACCAGGGAAGCTCAATGCCATACATTTTTAAGTGTACAGTCTGATGAGTTTTAACAATGTATACACTTGTGTAAACATCACATATTTCAGCCACTCTTTACTCAACCATAGTGTATGAATCAATAATGTTGCTGAAATTCATTTATATTGTTCTGTGTACTGTTTCTTTTCATTGCTAAGTAGTATTGCATTATATTGATATATCGCAGTTTATGTACGCATCTATCGATAGGCATTTGGGTTGTTTTTTTGTGTGTGTGGGGTTTTTTTGCGGTATGCAGGCCTCTCACCGCTGCGGCCTCTCCCGCTGCGGAACACAGGTTCCGGACGCGCAGGCTCAGTGGCCATGGCTCATGGGCCCAGCCGCTCCGCGGCATGTGGGATCTTCCCGGACCGGAGCACGAACCCATGTCCCCTGCATCGGCAGGCGGACTCTCAACCACTGTGCCACCAGGGAAGCCCCTGGGTTGTTTTTAATTTAAGGTTATTATGAATAAAACTGCTATGAATATGTACAAACTTCTTAATTCACATATATATTTTATTCACATATTTTTTCACTTATCTTGGGTAAATACCAAAGATTAGAATTGCTGAGTTGTATGATAATTGTGTGTTTAACTTCATAAAAAACTATCAAATTGTACTCCAAAGTGGTTATGCCATGTTATACTCCCACCCAATGTATAAAAACTTATTTGCTATACATCCTTGCCAATATGCCAATACTTAGTGCTTTATCTTTTTGTTTATCTTTTTAATTTTAGCTATTGTATTAGTCAGGGTTCTCCAGAGAAACAGAACATATATATATATATGTTATATGGAGAGAGAGAGAGAGAGAGAGAGATTTATTGTAAGAAATTGGGTTATGTGTCATGTGATTATAAAGTCTGAGAAATCCAAGATCTGTAGTTAGCAAGCTGGAGACCCCAGAAAGCCAGTGGTGTAAGTTCCAGTCGGAAAGCCAGGAGGCTGAAGACCTAGAAAGAGCCAGTGTTTCAGTCTGAGTCTGAAAGCAAAAAAAGACCAATGTCCTAGCTTAAATAGGCAGAAGGAGTTCCCTCTTACTCAACTTTTTTTTTTTTCACTCAGCCTTTTTGATTGAAGGTCCACATTAGGGACAGCAATATGCTTTATTTAGTCAACAGATTCAGTATTAATCTCATGCAGAAATACCCTCACAGACACGCCAAAGTAACATCTGGCACCCTTGTGACCCAGCCAATCGACCCATAAAGTTAACCATCCCAGCTATTCTGTGAGTAATCTCCTATCTCATAGCACATTCTAAACACCAGAAGGAATTCCTGTAGTACAACACCACTAAGACCTGTGACAAAAAGTAAGACAAGCTGGGTAGTATATCATAGGATCTGGGAATGGCATTACATTGAGACCTTCACATGTTTCTTTTATACCATTAAAGAAAGTCTTCTCTGTTTTCCCAAAGTAAAGCAGATACACTACCATTTAGATACTACAGCTTTTAGGTATATTAATCAATGGTCTTCTTTGAAAGTCTAGAAATGGCATCAAGCAAACCTTAACTCCTTAAAACTTGATACCATCAATGATCTAATTTCTTTGATTTTCAGATTTCTTTTCTGTTCAAAATTTGTCATAGAATTTTATATTCCCAAAACAACCGATTCTCACGTGATTAGATAGGAAACCACCTCGTACTTAACAGGTAAGTCTCATCAATTCTGTGTCATTTTCTTCTGACTTTGGTGAAGAGAAAACATCTGGTTACCATTCTCTATATAATAACATTATGTATTTGAAGTTTGTAATTAAGCTTCCCCTGAAGACTTAATAACTATGATTCTTGAAACTCCCTTTCTAAACTCCCAAACCCTTAATCAGTTACTTCATGATGGATTTTTGCCAAGTTCTCTTCATTTTTTTCACGAGTCTTAAAATTGTTGAGATTCAAATTGGACACATCCCATAATTTATTATTAAAATATCTCTATCATCATATCACTCCATCTCGTGAGCACTGGTCTGGGAGTCAGGTGTCCAGCTTATTAGCTGTTTTGAATTGCCTAAGTCATTCAACTTATCTGCATCCCAGTGTACTTATATATAGATAGTAGGAACTAGACTAGAAGATTTTTATTGCCTATATCATTTATGCTATGATTTTATGACTTAGTCCAGTGAAACAATAATTTTTAATGGATATCTTTGTACAGCTAACTTTTGTTGCATTCTCTTTTGCAGATATTTTTTTTTCTTCACAAAGCAAAGTATCCTTCATTTGTCCCCAGTGAGCTTCGTTACATTTATTTTTTCAGCCTGTCAAAGTCATTCGGAATTCTAATCTTCTACAAGGTAAGGGATTCATCTAAAATATCAGTCCTTCAATGCCATGATGCAGTATCTAGGGGGAAAAAACTCAGAATATTATAGTGAATCAGTTTCAGGAATTTATATAAGATAAACTAATTTGTTTACACCTCGTCTCATAAAAGAAAAGGTTAACACGATAAAGAATAGGTCAACAGATGAGATTAGCCCATCTTTCCTGCTCCCCCTCCATTTTCTCCTCTTGCACTAATATTTATTTAACACTCCCAGTTACTGTGCTCGGTGCTCTGCCAAGAAAGCATAACAGATGTATTTCTTGTCCTTGCAGAACTCAGATCCGAAAATAGGTATCACTGAAGTGAGAAAAGGGTAAAAAATAGACTTAGAATATGCAGAGAATAAGTGACTCTTTCAAAGTATATGTACTTTTCCCAAAATGTGCTGTTTGGAATCTGGTAGTATAAGGTTTATCATTGTCAAGTCTGAACTTATAAATTGGGCAACGGCTTCCACCTTGCTCACCTTCATACAACTTTTAAGAAGGTTCTTGTCTGGAAATAGATATTGTCTTTATTCTTTTACAACTTCTGTTTTTCCACACCTACGCCTCCCCCTTCCTTCCCTGCTCCTTATTCTCTCCTCTCCCTATGCTGTCCCCACCACACACACGCGCGCGCGCACACACACACACACGCACACGCACACGGTATCTCCTCCGGTTTAGGTACTCGTATAGAGTGAGCCCCACGATCTCGTTGGAACCTGGGTTCCCAAAATTAGTCTCAACTTTTTTCTTATAATTACTCTCAAATTCTTTCTTCTTGAGAAAGAATTCAAAGGCTTCTTGAGAAATAATAATAACGATAAATCAAGCAGAGCTTCTTTCCATAAAGAGGCTTAGAATCTCTAATATAGGGACTATAAATAATTCTTGCTGGAGTGAGGTGTGCATATTCTTAAACTTGTGACCTCACAGTTGGAGAAGGTCATAAGAACTATAAAGGAAGAGTTGGAAATTTTCTGGGAGAACTGAAATGGGGAGAGATAAGTTTTAAAATATTCTAGCAATATTTGAGAACATGCAGAGTGTTTTAAGGATTAAATATAATAGAAGGAAGGACTAGTAGAATAAGCAGTCTGGGCATATCCTTATATTCTAATTTGTATCTGTGGATGAGGGTTGTACAGTAAAGAAGAGAGACAGCTACAGAAGAATTTTAATGAGTGGTTTGATAGTTGAAGTGATGAGTCACTAATGCACTCTTGATAAAACACATATACACCCACAACCTTCGTTCCTTTGTAAAATGTGGCTAATAGTGCTTCCCTACTGAGGGAATGTCAAAAATAACAATAAAAATCATTGAAATTTTACCAATAAAAAAATCCCTTAAATAATAACTTTTTTCCAGAATTTTTCAAAGCTTTATTCAACTTTTCTACAAACTTATTTTCACATGCCATTTTTTATTCTAGTAGAATACAGCTATCCTGTTGGGAAATCTAATTTTTTCCTTCGTCAACTGAAACATGTAATTTAAGTCTACTAGAGCAAGACTAGTAATGAGAGTGACTGTAATAAAAACATGATGGGACTTCCCTGGTGGCACAGTGGTTAAGAATCCATCTGCCAATGCAGGGGACACAGGTTCGATCCCTGGTCTGGGAAGATCCCACATGCTACGGAGCAACTAAGCCCGTGAGCCACAACTACTGAGCCTGTACTCTAGAGCCAGCGAGCCACAACTACTGAAGCCCGCATGCCTAGAGCCTGTGCTCTGCAACAAGAGAAGCCACCGCGATGAGAAGCCCGCACGCCGCAACGAAGAGTAGCCCCCCTGTTCTCCGCAACTAGAGAAAAGCCTGCGTGCAGCAACAAAGACCCAACATAGCCAAAAAATTTAAAAATTAAAAAAAACCAAAAACATGATAATAGGGAGATGCTGAATCAGCTGAGCAACAATATTTAATATAAACCTAATCATTTAAAATTCCTTTTACAGAAGCAGATGCATTTAAATTACCATTTAGGTGCTCTTACACATTACTGTTTATAGGGTATGGTTTACGTTCACTGTTCATTTATTTACAGCTCAGTTGGTAAGTGTGTTAATGAACAAGGTAGAGTTTGAGCCCTTTAAGACATGCTAACACTTTCAGACAAGGAAAAAGTGTCTTCCCCACTGCAGGGGCCCATATGTAGAAAAACACTGATTTTATATTGATTCTGGTAACAATGTTAGAGTCTATAAAAGTTTAGAGCTAAATGCTTGATGGGATTTGTATATTCAGTAGAAATAAAATTCAGTGCAGTTGTGTTCACAGGCTTTTTGGTTTTTGCTTGGAGTTTAAAAGATGCTTCTAGGGCTTCCCTGGTGGCGCAGTGGTTGAGAGTCCGCCTGCCGATGCAGGAGACACGGGTTCGTGCCCCTGCCCCGGGAAGATCCCACATGCCGTGCAGCGGCTAAGCCCGTGAGCCATGGCCGCTGAGCCTGCGCATCCAGAGCCTGTGCTCCGCAATGGGAGAGGCCACAACAGTGAGAGGCCCGCGTACCGGGGGAAAAAAAAAAAAAAAAGCTTCTCTAAGAGGTGAATGTTTTATTGATTAGCCAACCCAACAATTTTTTACTATGTATAAATAATTGCTAGGTGTTTCAGCAAATTCTAGTTGTAAAAGTGACTGGAGTCAACATTATTTGGTAAATTACTATAATTCCTTACCAAACATTTTTCATATTTCAGTTGTTTTTTTTCCTCCACTAAGTACTAAACAAAGTAACTGTGCAGTTAGAAATCATTTTGTCATGCCTGAACATTACTATTTCACAGAGCAGTCATTTTTGGATACATAAGCTGTCAGTAAAACAATTTCATTTACCTTTTAATTGGTGCATAAACCTCTTTAAGACCATCATTAATAAACCTCCTTTAATGATTAGCCAGGAAATGTCTTCATATAATTAGCACTTTTCTTACACCAAGCAGAAAAATTTTGTCCTAGAGGAGTAGAGGGTGGGAGAACTTTGAGGACATCCACCAAAAGACAGATCTAGGCCAGATAGTCCCAATGGTCACAGAGGATGAATATCTGGAACCATTTAACAAACCCCCCATGGGGAGACGGGAATGCTCTTTAGTATCGTCATCGTTTTGTAAACCTCGGAGGTGGATTTCAAACATTCTTCTTTCCTGTGTGTAAATGTGGAACATCTGTGGGAGCAAATGCCTGTGCAGGCTGTGCAAACAAAAATAGAAAGATTTCCATTTTGAAATCTCTTTCCAGAGTATAGTTGGGGATGAGAAATAAAAGACCAGATTCTTGTTATGACATTTAAAGTTGGTATTTACAGAGGACAATCAGGTTTGCCCATTGTTTCAGGATGGCGATCTTAATTCATAATTTTCTTAATGTCCCCAAGCATAGGATTCACCCGTGCAGATAGAGACAGGTTGATGTAATGCTTTTGGCAGAGACAGATTATGTTACTGTGTTCATTTCAAAGTCTCCATGATGGTTACAGATCAGAAAGTAATTTGAAAAGGATGAATTCTATTCCCCCTTGCTTTCTGCTGAAGTAGTTAAGGTTGCTATTCCAGAATACTTTACTTTTTAAAACTCACATGTTGACTTTATTCGAGTAATAATTAAAATATTTTAGTTAGATTTAGCTCATAACAATCTTTTCTGGCTATCACAATCTTAGACTAACTTCCCTAATCATACCAAGTTAACTTAGACTACATGATTGAAAACAATGGAGAGAAGTAGCAACTATAGCACTTTAAATCATTTGGGTTTTTTCCCCCTCTCAGGTGTTTATCGTATTTTTCAATGGACCAATGAACACATCACACTTTGAGGTTAGAAATTTTATACATTATGGTCCACATAAGAATCAGAAATAAGCAAATAGTCTATCTGTCTTTGTGGTTGAAGACAGAACATATTTTAAAATTATATTTAAAATATAATTATAAATATATATTTATAAACCTATTTATAAATTATATTTTTTAATTTCTCTGTAATTGCCAGTTTTGCTTGTCTTATAAGAAAGTCCACCCTGATTCTATTCACTATATAGTGTGAAATAAATTTCCTAATTTGGGACATTTTACAGACAATTATTAGGGGCTTCTTTTATTCCTGTCAGAGAAGTTATTTTAAAACCACTTTAGGAAAAACATGCCATATGCTAAAAAGTGCATGTTGTGAATCTTATTTAGTATATTCTATTTGGAAACATACTAAATTATATATTTACAAACTTTTGTGTCTCAAGGAAAGGAGGTATACTATGTCTCAGTTTAATTTAAATGTTACTTACTATAAAGCAGTAGTATTTTAATCCATTGAAGAAAACCCTTACGGTTATTGGCAAGAAACTACAACTGATTTGTAAAGAGTAGGGCAGAAACTTTTTTTGAGATTAGACACCAATATTTTAAGCTATGATGAAAGAATCACTTACCGCTATTGATATACTAATGATAAGGTGAGACTATACAAAGTGAAAAGCCTGAGATTGTTTTGAAAATTTTACTGGGTCTGTTCAATTGGAAAGCTGCTGATAATAGATTATATAATTATTCTAGAACTTCCAAGAAAATGAGATTAGTATTGTGTCACCCCAAACTGTCCTGTTAATTCCACATTAAAAAAGTAACTTTCCATATGATATATGGAAAATTCAAAATAGTATTCACTACATTCATTGAAATGCATTGACTAATTTTGCTGAATGGACAGAGGATTGTAAAACCCTGGGTGATTTTTTTCTGCATGTTTTTATTGTCCTTAATTTTATAATAGTTCCCTTCATCTCTGCTTTCTGCAATTTGAGAATGTGGGGGAAATTGTTGCTATAAAGTTTATACGTTTCATTGTGTTTTATTGGTGCAGAGCCTAACTCATCAAAAGTGTATCATGTGGGTCTGATTAGCTACCTTGCAAACGTCTTTTGGAATGCATACCCCATACTCTGTGTGCAACTGAGTAAGAACATGAATGAATACAGGGAAAACTGAGGTGGTATCTTTGACTATGCTTACAGAATTCCAGGATTGAAATGGAAACATGTTTTCTTAATTACCATTTATTTTAGCTTCATGTCAGCTTCTCACTGGATTCCTTTTTTTTTTTTTTTTTTTACAAATAACAGTCATGCACATAAAAACTTTAAAAATACAATTAGATGTTATGGAGGATATGAAACAAAGTAAGCTAGGAATTCTATTCTTGAGAAGCTAATGGTTTAATATAAGAGATAAGACATGTAAATAACCATAAAACAGAGGGATGATAGGTGAAATGAAAGGAATCGCTGGGATAATTTAGTGAAGAGGAAAATGACTTCAGAGAAGGCCTGGTGAGGAATACAGCCGATGAGTTAGGGAAATGAGTCTGGTAGAAATAATCAGAAGGTGAGAAAAGCAGGGAAGTTCATTGTGCATAAAATTACTAATAATGAGGGAGTGATCAAAATGTAAAATTACTGGGATTGGGGAACTGCTGCTGCTGCTGGAACAGGACAGGGGAGACCTGGGGGCTGTGATTCTGTTCATTTTCATCTCTTCCACATTCTCCTTTTCATATTTCAATAGCCAACTCTGTGAATATTGTGAATATTGAGGGCAGCTAAGGGACTCCTTGCAATTTATTTTCTCCTTTTGCTATTCCATTTTTAATGAACAGAATAACGCATAGGGGAGACTCACTTCCTAACAATGTTCATTTCACACATAAACAAATTCCAAGGCAACATCTGAAGCTGAGTCCTCGATTTAGAGCATTGGAGGGCTGTGCAGATGACTGCAGAAAAGCAGTTTTTCAAATGAGGCACAGCGGGGCCAAGCTAACACCAGGAGAACTTCGGGTCATTAGGGATTCCCATGCCATTTGCTGCCAAAGGATTAATGTTGACCTCAAGTGCTGGGTAGATGCCAACAAGGATAATTGCTTGTGGAACAATTAACTTGGATAAGTTGAAAACTGCTCTTTGCCTGTATATTAAACAATCTGGAAGCTCTCATTTTTTCTTTGTTTTTGTTGTTGTTTCTGAGCAGCCTGATTACAGATAGCGGCTATATTTTTTATATTCACTTGATGGACACTGGGCAAATAGAAAAGGTTTAGACAAGTGAGTTAAACTGTGGGTGGACTATTTGAAACGTGTAGGTATTGGGGTGAGCTGCATTCCTGAGCCTTTTAAGGCAGTCATTAACAAGCACATTGTGGCCACCACAGATGAAATTCATCTCATTAATTTTAATTGGGGAAAGCCATCCTTACTTCCTTTCCCTAAAGCCCACACTTCATTTTATGGCTTAATTATGTTATTAATGCACCTCACCAAAAGAAGCGGTTCATCTCTTCCTGATGTCCTAATAAGCGTCTTGCAACAGTTCGTCCGAAACTTCCCCACTGTTTCCAAGCCCTCCTTTCTCCACACTCCCTCATTCTCAACAAGTGAGCTCACTCATATTTTACAGAGGAGCTAAAAGTCACTTAGCATAAACTCCCTCACCTGTTCTCTTCTAGGGCTTGATTTCTATACCTATCCTGTCACTTTCCTTCATTGAGTCTCAGAGTCTTACTTCCATTGTAATACATCACTATAATATATCTTCCTTTCTCTTCACTTTTTAAATGCTTTTCTTCCCCCTGTCTTGTCAAGTCCTTCTGTTTCCACCTCTTCTCACTCAAATTACACTTTGCAAGATTCTTAGCTCGTTCTTATCCATTGTCTTGGTTCTTACCCCAATGTCTCATCATCCTTTCATAAGGACTCCTGATGTTTCACTTCTACGCGTACACTTGAAAGTGACCATGATCTCCAGTTCCCTAATCCAACAATCTAGACTTAGTCTTCAGGACTTTAATTTTTGTAGAATTTGGCATTGCTCGGCAATTTCTTGAAACTTTCTCCTCTGGCTCCTATGACACTAGGCTTTCTCCCAGGCTCTAGGGCATGGTGTTGGCTTTTTTTTCTTCCCTGTTGCCAGCTGTGGTCAAGGGACTGGCATGGGAGGATGCTTGGCTGTAAAAGTGATATATTTTAGAATTGGGACGCTATTATTGCAGCATTCAAGGGTAAATAAAAGTGAAATCCAGAACTTGAAAACGTATTTGTTCAAAATAAAAGGGATGAAGGAGACTTATGGGAAAGTTCTGGGACTAAAAGTGCTACAGTCCCCATTAGATTTTTCCAGATGCCATCTTCTAAGGGAGGCAAAAAATGAGCTGAACAGCCTTTAGACTTCTTTTTATCATGATGTGGAGATTTTGGTATCTTAATTTTTCCTTTGATGGGAAGTCTTTGGCTGAGTTCTCCCTCCTCCCCCAAACTGGTGGAAATAAATTTAGGAATCAGAAAAAATTTCATTAATACAGGAATTTAGAAAGAAAAAAATGATCCAGAATTCTACCCTCTAGAGATAACTACAGTTAACATTTTGGGGTTCATCTTTCTAAATTTTCATTCATACATAGAGATAGATAATGTGTGTGCATGTGTGTATATACATATATATATGTATATACACGTACGTGTATATGTATAAACTTCAACTTTTTAAATTATTTTGTCTACAAAAAAGATGAAAGCTACTCCTTTCAGTTACTTATATAGTATGGCTCAAGTTTCTATGTAAAAGTATATATATCTACATCTTTTTAATTGCTCAATATTATTCTGGCAAGTGGCTACGGAATAAATCATTTGAATAATTGCTTATCCTTTGCAAAGTTTTGCTCTTTTAAGCAATGTTAAAATGAGCATTAATGTGTTGATATCTTTATTCATTTATCATACTGTTTAATATAAATTCCCCAAAGTGGAATTTTTATGTCAAGGGCTATATATTTTTCTTTCTTTCTTTCTTTCTTTTTTAACATCTTTGTTGGAGTATAATTGCTTTACAATGGTGTGTTAGTTTCTGCTGTATAACATAGTGAATCAGCTATATATATATATATGTCCCCATATCTCCTTCCTCTTGCATCTCCCTCCCACCCTCCCTATCCCACCCCTCTAGATGGACACAAAGCACTGAGCTGATCTCCCTGTGCTATGCGGCTGCTTCCCACTAGCTATCTATTTTACATTTGGTAGTGTATGTATGTCCATGCCACTCTCTCACTTCGTCCCAGCTTACTCTTCCCCCTCCCCATGTCCTCAAGTCCATTCTCTAAGTCTGCGTCTTTATTCCTGTCCTGTCCCTAGGTTCTTCAGAACCTTTTTTTTTTAGATTCCATATATATGTGTTAGCATACAGTATTTGTTTTTACCTTTCTGACTTACTTCACTATGTATGACAAACTCTAGGTCCATCCACCTCACTACAAATAACTCAATTTCGTTTCTTTTTATGGCTGAGTAATATTCCATTGTATATATGTGCCACAGCTTCTTTATCCATTCATCTGTTGATGGACACCTAGGTTGCTTCCATGTCCTGGCTATTGTAAATAGAGCTGCAATGAACATTGTGGTACATGACTCTTTTTGAATTATGCTTTTCTCAGGGTATATGCCCAGTAGTGGGAGTGCTGGGTCATATGGTAATTCTACTTTTAGTTTTTTAAGGAACCTCCATAATGTTCTCCATAGTGGCTGTATCAATTTACATTTCCACCAACAGTGTAGGAGGGTTCCCTTTTCTCCACACCCTCTCCAGCATTTATTGTTTATAGATTTGTTGATGATGGCCATTATGACTGGTATGAGGTGACACCTCATTGTAGTTTTGATTTGCATTTCTCTAATGATTAGTGATGTTGAGCATCCTGTCATGTGTTTGTTGTCAGTCTGTATATCTTCTTTGGAGAAATGTCTATTTAGATCTTCTGCCCATTTTTGGATTGGGTTGTTTGTTTTTCTGTTATTGAGCTTCATGAGCTGCTTGTAAATTTTGGAGATTAATCCTTTGTCAGTTGCTTCATTTGCAAATATTTTCTCCCATTCTGAGGGTTGTCTTTTCATCTTGTTTATGGTTTCCTTTGCTGTGCAAAAGCTTTAAAGTTTCCTTAGGTCCCATTTGTTTATTTTTGTTTTTATTTCCATTTCTCTAGGAGGTGGGTCAAAAAGGATCTTGCTGTGATTTATGTCATACAGTGTTCTGCCTATGTTTTCCTCTAAGAGTTTTATAGTGTCTGGCCTTACATTTAGGTCTTTAATCCATTTTGAGTTTATTTTTGTGTATGGTGTTAGGGAGTGTTCTAATTTCATTCTTTTATATGTAGCTGTCCAGTTTTCCCAGCACCACTTATTGAAGAGGCTGTCTTTTTTCCGTTATATATTCTTGCCTCCTTTGTCAAAGATAAGGTGACCATATGTGTGTGGGTTTATCTCTGGGCTTTCTAACCTGTTCCATTGATCTATATTTCTGTTTTTGTGCCAGTACCATACTGTCTTGATTACTGTAGCTTTGTAGTATAGTGTGAAGTCAGGGAGCCTGATTCCTCCAGCTCCGTTTTTCTTTCTCAAGATTGCTTTGGCTGTTAGGGGTCTTTTGTGTTTCCATACAAATTGTGAAAATTTTTGTTCTAGTTCTGTGAAAAATGCCATTGGTAGTTTGACAGGGATTGCACTGAATCTGTAGATTGCTTTGGGTAGTATAGTCATTTTCACAACGTTGATTCTTCCAATCCAAGAACATGGTATATCTCTCCATCTGTTTCTATCTATGTATTTTCAACTGTAGATGTATATTGCCAAATTGCCCACTAACTTAAAGTGTATATGAGTGTTATTTCTCCTGATATTTACCATTATTTGCAGGGCCAGGATTAAGGTCATTTAAATTCAGGGATGGATCCTGCCTTTAAAATTTTGATATCTTGTTCATCATGGAAATTTTGGAATATTTTTCATCAAAATATTATTTATTTTGATTGCTAAGTTTTTTGTGCCTAAAACAAGTAACTTATCTCACCATAGTCCCGGCCCTGAATATTGGGTCTGACATTAAAAGAAAAAATAACAGTATGATTGGTATAAAGTGATTGTTAGTTGTTACTTTTACATTTTTAACATTTCTAATGAGGGTGAGCAATTTTTCACCTTTAATGATAATTTGTGTTTCTTCCTCTAGATCACTTGTTTGTGCTCTTTGACAACTTTTCTATGGGATACTGTCTTTTTGAATAAATTTATTTACTCATTTTTTTTGGCTGTGCTGGGTCTTCATTGCTGTGCATGGGCTTTCTCTAGTTGCGGTGAGCAGGGGCTGCTCATTGTGGTGGCTTCTCTTGTTGCCAAGCACGGGCTCTAGGCATGCAGGCTTCAGTAGTTGTGGCATGTGGGCTCAGTAGTTGTGGCTCGCGGGCTTAGTTGCTCCATGACATGTGGGAATCTTCCCAGACCAGGGATCGAACCCATGTGCCCTGCATTAGCAGGCAGATTCTCAACTACTGCGCCACCAGGGAAGCCCGGGATACTGTCTTTTGCATTTTGATTTGTTAAAAACTCTTTCTGTTTATCATGTACATTGTAATAATTACCCCAGTTTTTTTTCAGTATTTTGGGGCATGATTTTTTTCTACATAGAAGTTTGAAAAAAACTGTAGTTATGATGTGACTGCAGAGACTGTTTAAAATGGAAAACTAATCTTTTAGTCTTCCTCCCTTTCTCCAAATGTTTTTTCCTAACAGAATTTGAAGACCAAATCTTCCTTGCCCTTGAGGAAACGTTAACTGTTTTTGCAATTATTAATAATTTGAGTAATTTGAAATGCACCATCAAAGTCCATTACAGCAAAAAAAGAGGGAGCACAGGTGGGAGAGGAGAAGCAGAGTGGAGACAGGAGTTAGAGTGAGGTTTTCCCCACCACTATAAAGAACTTTTAAAAAGAGATAGGACTTCCAGTTTCAGAGATGCTTCTGGCAAGGCTCTGGAGAGGTGGCAGGATCCCAGAGAAGAAGGTTGCATCACACATCAAGGCAGAGGTGGCTAGTTCCCTAATTCCCCGTGTGACACAGAAACTACCTGACTTCAAGGACCAACCATGGACTTGGACATTGAGAATGGTAGCATGAGAAATTCCCTGGAAATTAAAAGCACTGACATTTGCATCCTGTCATCCCTTCCCACTCCACCCCCAACTGGCCTAATTTTCTTGCTACCACATAAGCCTCTCTGATTTCATGCAACTTGAGGAAGAGAAGATGGCATCAACTAAAACAAGCCTGGAATTTCCTGACAATCTGTTAGAAGACTGAATGTAGAGAAAACAAAATCTTATTGGCTGTATACTCAAGTTTGGAGTCTGAGATGCATACTTGCTAAATGACTAGATTTTAAAATATTTTCTTAGATATATTTTTGATTTTGATATAATGCTAAGAATAGGCTTTCCCAGTCAAGGATGTTTTTTTATTGTCCTATAAATTTTTCTAATACATTAATGGTTTTATTTTTAAATCTTTAATTCATCTCCAGTTCATTTTGGTGTTCTGTGTGTAGTAGGAATGTAATTTTAGAATCATTTCCAAAATGGTTAGCCAGTTTAATTATCACCTCAAATGTATATAAAATTCCCAATGGTATAAACTGGACACCCTGGGAAAGTGAAGCCAGAAGTTTTACCTTTTTTCCCTTCCCTATAATTTGTTGGTCAGTGTCTTTCCCTAATTTCCTTCTGCTTTATTCCTTTCAGTCTTTTCCACCCTATAGCCAAAGTGAGCTTTCTAAAACAAATCTACTCATGCCATAATTGTTGCTAACAAACATTTGAAGGGCTATGTTGTGTAAGAGGAATCTGCACTGCCAGGCAGAACCAGGACTCCTGGTAGGAAAATTTGGTGCAAATTTAAATTGTCAAACTTTGAAATGTTCTGTAATATAAGGAAGTGGATTTCTTGTTTGGGTTCTCTGTGAAAATATTTCAGACTGGTAGAGTGCTCATCAGGAATGCTGTGGAAGAGATTCCTTCATAGGCAGAAAGTTGGAATAGATGACTTCAAGATTCCACAACTGTGCTAAGTGTGTGGAGTTCCATAGAACCAGAGCTTGAAATGCAACAAATTAAGGAAAAAAATTTCAATTGTTAAGATATCTCCTGTTTAAACATATGTACTTTTCTGTTAAGCACTCTTTGTTCTATTAAGTTCTATTAAGTGCTATTTCTATTAATGGTTTTATAGTGATGGAACTGAATTTTCCAATTATCTAATATATTTATTTATAACTATAATTTTCCTTTGCTATTGGTATAGTATTTTATTGCAAAATAATATTCTTATGAAATGTTAATGTATATTCTATCTTTGTTTTAGATATCTAATTAATTAGATGGCTTAAATATATTGAAATATCAATATATTAGCCAGAATTTTATCTGAACATATTCATTAAAATGATTTCTTTCTTTTAGTATGAAATAATGTTATTGAACCATAGTTTGGTTTAAAAAAATGGGAAAAAGAAGTTTATTATAATTTTTATCAATATCCATCAGCTAAACACCTATTATCATATGAAATGGGGGTATAGAGAGTATCAGAACTCCAAGTTTCAGTGATTTAGTCTCTGAACCACAGTCTAATTAAGAGTAGAGCCACAGGGTTACTAATACATTAGGACAAAGGTCACAGAAGGGAATCAAGTGCCTTATTCCTTGACTTGATTAAATGTTTCCCTTCAGGAAGATTACATTAATTTTTTCATTTCAGAAAGAAAATTACTTTTGCAATAGTTAGAACAGGGCACTAACTAGGCTCCTCCAAAATCTGGACATTTGCCAACTTCCTTGAGATATTGTTGATAATTTCCTCCCCTGTCCTCCACACATGCACTACATTCTAATTGTCTAGTAGGTGGGGAATATAATTTGGTGCTAAATGAATTTCCACAGATGCTATTTGGAATACCTATATGATCTAAATGCTAATTCACAAGGGACCATTTGCCTGGATAAAGGCTTTAAATATATGGTGGTTTTGTAGTTCTTCGTATTTGCCTTAAATATATTTTTAGTAATATTACTCTATTTTTTTTTTTGGCTGTGTTGCATCTTCATTGCTGTGCACGGGGGCTACTCTTCGTGGCAGTACACGGGCTTCTCATTGCAGTGGCTTCTCTTGTTGCAGAGCACGGGCTTTAGGCACACAGGCTTCAGTAGTTGTGGCACTTGGGCTCAGTAGTTGCAGCACGTGGGCTCAATAGTTGTGGCTCGCAGCCTCTAGAGCGCAGGCTCAGTAGTTGTGGCACATGCACTTAGTTGCTCCGCGGCATGTGGGATCTTCCTGGACCAGGGATCAAACCAGTGTCCCCTGCATTGGCAGGCAGATTCTTAGCAACTGCGCCTCCAGGGAAGTCCCGATTACTCTATTTTTAAGATGTATAAGATTAAAAATGTGATAGTGCTTAGCAAATAGAGCAAGGGCACATAGAAAAATAACAGCTCATCCAATCAGCAGATGTTTGAGGGTCTACTCTATAAATAACTCCCTCAAAACTTTTCATCTTTCAAGGATAACGTACTTGTTTATATTGTGTGCAAATCTACTTAATAAGTTTTCATTGGACAAAGGAGGATTAACATTTGTTAGGACATTACAGGCTTCGAAAATTTTACTTTATTTGGCACCTATATGCATACTTTTTGTGTTTTGATAATATTTGGGACTGTTTCCAAAAATACTGTATGTTTTGTATCAGTATATATATGTGGTCCAAGTTGTTAATTCCTTCACTCTTTCAAATTCCCAAATGCCACTTTATTATGAGATTAAAATACAGCTCCTTAGAATTATCTGTATACGACTTAAAATCATAAAATTGTATTTTTTTTCCTCTCCAGGTATACACTGTGTTGTAGATAATTCAAACAACGCTGGTCAGAAGACAGGGTTGTGTTTCCATTTGGTCTCTGTTTTTTCAAAGTAGCAAATGCTTTAAAATTAGTTTTGCTCAACCCCAATCCAATAAATGAAACATTTCTTGAGTGTATTTCAGTTGTAGTGTATCAACTAGTAACGAATTACCTAAAAAGTCAGTGACTTCAAACAATCACCACTTACTATTTATCACAATTCTGTGACTTGACTGGGAGAGTCTTCCGGCATTCTCAGCTGGGGTGGCTGAATCTCTCTCCACCCTCTAGGAAGTAGAACCAGGCTGCTTCGAAGGTTTGGCTTCTTCACATGGCAGCTGAATTCAAAGGGTGAAATTGGAAGAAGCGAGGCCTGTTGATGCCTTGGCTTGGCAGTCACACAGTGTCAATTTTGCTACATTCTACTGGCCAACGAAAGTCTCCAGGCCACTTTAAATTCAAGGAGATAGAGAAGTAGACTCCCTTTCTTGATTGGATAAGTGGTGGTGTCACTTTCTAAGATTAGAGAAATTTGGGACCATGTCTTGCAGTCTACCACCTCTGGGAAGTAAGGAAGTGACCATGGCTACAATCTAATCCATCCCATAATTAAGTCAAAATCCCAAGAAACCAGAAAATATAGATAGCTCATACAACCCATCGAAACAAAAAAACAATTTTAATTGGCAAAATTTGAACAGACACTTCACAAAAAAGACCTATAAATGGCCAATAGGGACAAGCAAAGATGCTCAACATCATTTGTCATCAAGAAAATGCAAATTAACACCGGAATGAGATAATACACAAAACACTCTTTACTCATCCTCTCACTCATTTATTCAACTAATATGTATTATTTTCTCAGTGCCAAGCATTGTGATAGGTAACAGTTTTATAAAGATGAATCATGTTTCTTGAAACTCCCAATAAAGAAGAACAAATTGTTGGCAAAACAGAGTAATGACTATTACAATAAAGAGTACAGAAAATTTATAAAGGCACAGAGGAAGCGGTGACCAAACTTTGGGAGACTAGAGGAGGAGGCAGAGTGATTTCTAGATAGTCTTAGAGGGAGGGTGAGCATTTACATGAAATCATAGGGGAAAGAGATAGTCCAAGAAAAGAAACAAGCCTGTGCCAAAGCACAGAGGCATGGCAGAGCACGGCACTTTTGGAAAAATATAAGCAAGCTGGACCCCCAAGGGAAAGGAGTGAGGTTAGTTGTGACTGGTAGATGGGTGAGCAGCACACAGGGTACTGAGAAGCCCATGATACCTTTCGTGCTCTAGCTACTGTTTCATTCTTGGTGGACTGGCACAAAAGACAACTCCTCCACGGAGTTCTTTAAATTCTTCCTCCTCCCTCCCCCCAGCAGAAAAAAAAAATTCCCACCTTCCTTTGAGCTTCAGTAATACTTTATTTGTATACCTACCACATTTTTTTTTACAATGGTGTGTTAGTTTCTGCTTTATAACAAAATGAATCAGCTATACATATACATATGTCCCCATATCCCCTCCCTCTTGCGTCTCCCTCCCACCCTCCCTATCCCACCCCTCTAGGCGGTCACGATGCACCAAGCTGATCTCCCTGTGCCATGTGGCTGCTTCCCACTAGCTATCTATTTTACATTTTACTTACCACAGTTTTGCCTCATATTTATATTATTTTTCTCCATGTCTAATTTTCTCTGTTAGACTGACAGCTCCCGTTAAGGCAGAACCTAAGTCATTGCTTTTTTCTTCAGTACTTTGCCAGACCTTTTTCTTTTACAGGTCACCAATAAATGCTTGTTTAATAAAATTGTATTGTATCTATCAATTATTTTTTGGTATATGATGTTGACATGTTAAAAAGAGAAGACCAAATATAGACTAGTTTACTGCAATTGTCTCATAGGTTTTAGGTGAAAATGAAACTCAAATTGTTAATCTTACACATTGTAGGCTTTCTCTAAAGTCAAGTGATTTCACGTGTTTTTTAAATGGTTATTTTTTTCTTGTTACATATTTTTTTAATTCTGAAATATTTATCACTTAAAATATGGATTCCTTTATGCTATATTTTAAGTGGAACTCAGCTTTCTTGGTCTTACACACTAGAATTTGGTCTCAGTACTAGCTCTTTGTCCTGGAATCACTTTCTGATAGTAATTCATGAAAGATATTGATATATTAAATACATTGGCAATGTAAGATACAAAATGCATTCATATATGGACTAATGATAAACTCAAAACACACTCTAGCAACTCTCAGAGGGTGGGTTTGGGAATACTGGGGAATAGTTTATTTTAGCATCTCAAAGAGTGGAATGTGGACAGTTAGAAATTTTGCTTTAAGTATTATGTATAAATTATTTTTAGACTAAAACTACATAAAACAAGGCTTGGCTGATACATGTGAAGATCGAGTGAGAAAAAATGTGGAGAGGTAAGAAAGTAAAGTTGTAATACATAGTGTGTACTGAACTTACATGTATTAAGTGAGAACTATCTGGATAATTTAAGAAAAAGAGGTTTTTTTAAATTCACAAAATTAAAAAAATTCATTGAGCATCTATTATGTGTGGGATGCATGGGGGCTTTAATTATTTAGCTATGTTCAGATGAAAGCTTTCACTTTCTACTTTATATTACATGTCTAGACAGAGCCCTAGTTTCTACTCAGAACTAAAGGACACAAATAATTTATTCCTAGGTGCAAGGATTTATCCTCTAACTCCTGTCAATCTTTCCCCATCAATCAGGCCGGTTCCTAACTAAACAGATGGGATTTTCACCAAGCTCTGATGGCCAGTATGCATTGTTGAGCCAAGAATGAAAATTAATTCCATAGACAATGACCTTCTTCTGAAAATCCTTACATAGTCAAGGTTTGCATTCAATCACTCAAGCAAGATGTATTCTACTTGATTTAAGAGAAGCTTTTCCTTCTATTACTATATTGCTTGCTACTGAACAGGAACTCGTAGGGAGGGTGTTTGTCAGAAGACAGGGTTCTCTGCCTCTTTCTAAATGACGAGGTTCACATCATTTAAAATACGGCTTTGCCATTTGTGAAGGAAGATAGTAATGCTCACCTCCTCTCCAACTGCAACAATAACGTTCAGTGCATCAAGAACCACAGTAATTTGTAATGTATTTTGCGTGTCACAGACGCGAATATCCTTAGCATTTTTATATTGCCTACCTTGTTAGACAATATATTAACTTTATTTCAGTGGATCCGATGAGGAAGTGTCATAATTCCCATTTTACAAGCAAAGAGACCGAGATTCAGTGATGTTAAGTGGTTTGGCCAAGATAACATTTCAAGTTAGTGCTAGAAACAAGATTTAGAATACTGTGTTTTGACTTCAAGTCCAGGGCTCTCTTAATTCTTCCACCTCTCTCGTTCTCTCTCTCTCTCTCTTTTTATTTATTTATTTATTTATTTATTTTTGTGATACGCGGACCTCTCACTGTTGTGGCCTCTCCCGTTGCGGAGTACAGGCTCCAGACGCGCAGGCTCAGCGGCCATGGCTCACGGGGCCCAGCCGCTCCGCGGCATGTGAGAACTTCCCGGACCGGGCACGAACCCGTGTCCCGTGCATCGGCAGGCGGACTCACAACCACTGCACCACCAGGGAAGCCCTCTCTCTCTCTCTTTTTTGCCTCTTCTTTTCTTTTTTTTTCCAGTTTTATTGAGATATAATTGACATATAGCACTGTATAAGTTTAAGGTATTTAGCATAACGATTTGACTTACATACATCATGAAATGATTACCACAATAAATTTAGTGAACATACATCATGTCATATAGATACAAAATTAAAGAAACAGAACATTTTTTGCTTGTGATGAGAACTCTTAGGATTACTCTCTTAAAAACTTCCCTATGTAACATACAGCAGTGTGAATTGTATTTATCACGTTGTACCTTACATCCCTAGTACTTACTTATAACTGTAAGTTTGTCCCTTTTGACTGCCTTCATCCAATTCCCCTCCCCTCACCTCATTTCAGCAGGCCACGTGCAACAGTGCCGCACCTGGTGCTTCAATCAGCACAGCTGCGCCAGACCCACAAGGACTCTGCCCCGCCCTCCACAGCGAGCACCCTAGAAAGCAGCCCCGTCCACAGCCTGTGAGGGAGAGTGTGTACACTGGAGTCCTGGCTCGCACCTCTCCATTCTCTCATCAAAGAATAAAACCTTCCTTTGCTTCTGAACCAAACTTGGTCTCGTGCTGTTGGCCCCAAACGACACAGAGCAAAGGACCCTTGTTGGGGACTGGCTCGTGAGGGTCGGTAACGGTATCTCTTAATCCCCCTCACCTATTTCTTTCCTCTCCTTACCCACCTCTTTCTCCCAGAGAAATGCTGTGGTCACAGGAGTCTCTCTGGTGTGTGTTGAAGTAACTTTCCAGGTAAATTCTATACGCTTCAAACCTAACTTTTCCCCTCTACCTCCAGTGATGAAAACCTCATAGCAATCACCTCCGAGGAAATTTGTCCTTGCCTCGAAAACAGACTGGTTTACAAACGAAAATAATCCTTCGTAGTTTCACCTGTGATTAAAGTGATTAAAGCAATCCTTACCCCAAAACATTCAGAATCAGCCATTAGACCATACTACGCTGCCTTTTAAACATATTTTAAATAAAAATTAAAGCCTAAATGGCATCAGTACAGCTTCGAAAAAAAACGCTTCTAACTTTAGCTGAATTTAACAATGAAGTTGGGATATTTTCTCAACCTACAAAAGTAATTAATTCACCACCTGGCTCAGTGCCTCCAAAGGATTAAGTATAAAACATGAAAATTGCTTTCAGTTAAGGGTCAGCGAGATGAAATCGCATGAGAAATTAGTAAAAGACTCAAAAGATCAAAGACGGCACATTGGCAGCAGGTCAGGGCTATCCGTTTAAGCACAGCTACTCTCCTGGTTCAAACAATTAACGTTTATGTGGAGTTATAAATAAGCAGGTTCCATCAAGAAAGCGTCCCCAGTTTCTGCTTTATAGAAACCTCTGATAAGAGGTGTATTTATCCTGGATTTTTGTGCTTGTTGGCTACCAAGAGGTTTTTGGAACCAAGTGTCATTGGCCAAAAGGGAGAGACATCCAGGATTTTCAAAACAACAACAACAACAACAAAATAACTGCAGAAGATAGATATGAGATTCGTCTCTTTAGTACTCCATAATTGTAAATTTCCTATTTGAGGCCTTAGAGGGAGGATTCAGATCATATTCATATTTGTTTCCCTCCTTTTTAGCACATGTCTTGATGCATAATAGGCTTTCCAAAAAATATTTGAGGTCAGAATAAGTAGGGTTGTTAAGTCAGGGACATCAACAAACAGAATATATCTATCAAGGAACCAGTATAATAGAGTCAGTAATTAGACTCTGGAATCAGACTGTCTAGGATCAAATATTTATTCCATCACTTACTAGCTTTATGATCTCACTCATTACAAAAAACAGAAAGAAGTGGCATAAATCCATTAAATTAAATATGGTATGTAATAAACTTAGCACAGAAGATAGTAAGTGCTCAATAAATGTTAGCATGTATTGTTATTATTATTGGTCTGGGATTCAGTAGAGTATTTACCAGCTTTAATCATCATATCCTTGTGGCTCACAGAAAGAAATATGGGATGAATGATGGTCCTATCAGTTGAATACCAACTGGATAAAGATTGTACAAAACAGTGTTGATAAATGACTACGGGGAGATTGCAGGAGCTGTACTTCAGGGCTCTATCTTTGGCCTCTTCTAATCAATATTTTTATCAGTGACTTGGTTGGAGATTTTTCACACTTAAAGACTCTCTGAAATTCCTGGTATAAAATGGCATCTAAGATTCCCTGATTGAGCCTTTCTCATTTTCTCACTAAAATATCTGTGAAAAAACAGCAAATTATCAAAACAGTAAAAACTGAAACTGATGATCCATGGATTGTGGGACTCCAAGAGCCATCTGCACTATCAATATGACTTAAAAAGCTTCTACATTAATTTATCATAACCAATACTTTCCTGAAACATATTCATTTTACCCAACTCATATTTATTGATTGCCCACAATGTGTTCAGCACGGTTCTAGGAACTTGGGATCTATCAGTGAACAAAACAAAGATCCCTGTCCTCATGAAGCATGGGGATAAACACACAGTAATCATAATTAATAAATTATATTAAATTCATTGTGTGTTAGCTGGTTTTAAATGCTATGAAACAAAATGGGAGTGGGGCAGGGAATATGGGCAGAGGGTGAGGGTTGCGCTGTTAAACAAGGTGGTTAGGGAAGGCCTTGCTGAGAAGGCGGAATAGGAGCCAAGGCTTAAGGAAGACTTGAAGGAAGGAAGGAAGCTGATTATGGAAACATCTGAAGGAGGAACATTCCAGGTAGAAAGAAGAGCTGAGGTGGAAAGAAAACAGAAAACAAGATAAATTGTCTCTTTGCATGCTTGTCCCTAACTGGACAAAACATAAAGTGAGCCAGAGGAGTTTGTTTTAGAAAAGAGGAATAATGTGTACATTGAATAACAGAGTTGGAATCATAATTCAAGAAAGGCCAAACTGAATAAAATGAAGTTTAATAGGGATAAATGTAAAGTATTGCAACTGAGTTAAGAAAAGAAGTACCTAACTATAGTAGAGCAAAGACATAGCATAATAGCAGGATGTATCAAAGACACTTGGGAATGTTGGTTGATTATTTTCAACACATTTGAGTCAACACTGGGGGTGGCTGCCAAAATAGCTCTGATATTAAAATGCTTTACTACCATTTAGTGTCTAAAACCAGGAAATTGATATTTTGGCCCACTCTACATGGTGGGTCAAGTCCTGGAGTGTATTGATCAATTCTGTGTTCCACACTTAAAAGTGTACTCAGAGGAGGGCAAGCAAGGAGACTAATAGTATGACATCTGAGAGACAGTTTATGGGACTGAAACTGAAAAGGAAAGTCATGGGATAGAGATAAAAACCTATTTAAGGGGCTTCCCTGGTGGCGCAGTGGTTGAGAGTCCGCCTGTCGATGCAGGGGACATGGGTTCGTGCCCCGGTCCAGGAAGATCCCACATGCCGTGGGGCAGCTGGGCCCGTGAACCACGGCCGCTGAGCCTGCGCGTCCGGAGCCTGTGCTCCGCAGCGGGAGAGGCCACAACAGTGAGAGGCCCGCGTACCGCAAAAAAAAAAAATATATACATATATATATATATATATATAAATAGTTATAAATAACGTACATATATGGAGTACTTTCACATAGTATTCCTTGTTAAATCTTCACAATATCCAGAGGTAATTGCTATTATTATTACCTTTATTGCCATCTCATTTTTTAAGCTAAAGATTGAGAGACCCAGAGCTGTTGAGGACAGGCCAGGTTTGCCTCAAGCCGAGCCCTGCAGTGTGGACACTCAAACTCTGCTGAGCACGGCTCCAGTCCACGTGTGCTCACCCAGCTTTCAGGACAAGCAACGATGCCTCCCAAAGAGTCTCCATTCCAAATGCTCCTCTACCCTCTGGCTCCCAGACAGACTGAGCCCCAGTGTTCCTAGTTACCAAATGACTGGAAATTAACTAAAACCAGTCTTATTTCTTCCCCATTTTCTTTTTTGTCTTCTCCTTTTAGTTCTCATTACCCTCAGCTTCCAGCCTATTTCACTCTTAACTACCTACCATGTGAGTGGTAGGGGAAGGGGAGGGGGCAGTGGTGAAAAGAGATAAAGATGAATAAAAGAGCATATCTAATAAATTCGAAATATATATACATCACGACTCCATCATTCCTTTCTAGGGATATTCTCTAGAAAAACTCTTGCACAGGTGTATAGAAGACAGGTAGGAGGATATTTCTACAATGCAAATAACACTGTAATGTTGAACAAGTAAGTAAATAGAAGCTAAATGTACATTTGTAGAAACATGGTAAAGCAGAAAGCTAAAATGAATGAAACATAGCTATATCTAGGTGTACACATCACAAAAAGAAAGTTGAGTGAAGAAAAAGTGCCACATATATATCCGCTTGCCTCCATTCTTTCAATAGTCGTCTTCCTCCTTATTAATACACTTCCCTCTGTTCAAATATATCTATTTAGTCTTTTGCCCAAAAGATGAAAGTATCCCCAGCTGGGCCTTCTATTTACTCCTTCCCAGGAGTAAATAGAAGGCCCAGCTGGCAATGCTTTCATCTGGATCTTAAGCTTTATTTTTCTCTTGCTCCTTACATATGTATCTTTCCTTAGAATGCCCTGGGAGAGTTGTACCTAAGCTTCAGTAAAAGCTCAAAAAGCCCTCTGTTGCTTTTCTCTTCTCAGCTGGTGGGGACCCAATGTTACTGTCTTTTCTAACACAGGCTCCATCCCATCTCTTCATCTCCTGCCAACGAGGCCTCTCCTCATTGTCTGATGAATAATTCTTACCCATCCTGCAAGGATCAATTTAAACCAATCTCTTCTAAAACATTTTCCTAATTACCCTTAATTCGAATTTAATTCTCCTTTCTCTCACTCTCTTAGGACCTTTCTCAACCACTCTTTTAGCATGCCTTGTAAGATTATTCATATAGGTCTATCTCCCCACCAAACTGATTTCCTCTAAAGACCATAGGTTTTATCTTACATTGTCTCTGAATTCCTCAGCACCTAACACAGGTGGCAGACTGTAGGAGGTGCTCAACAAATGCTTGTTTAATCTTGACACTTTATTGTCTGAAAGCTGTTTGATTCCTGGACACCGCATTGCCTGGAACCAATGCCTTTTTTCCATTCTCCTGACACTAGTTTTGTGATCTATAACTAGACCTAACTAGACTCTGGATCAATTGCTTGTCCCCCTCTCTTCCTTGGCAGATCTGAACAATCTTTCAGGGAAACCAGCTCAGAAATTTTATTAAAGGCTTAGAGCTCCTGCCCTGGTGTGATAATAAATGCATAGCTTTGCTCAGATCCTTCTTTAAACTTAATCTGGATCCTCCTGCCTCCCTCCCCAAGCATCTGGTTTAGCCTAGCCCTGTAGCAACTGTTATCAGCAACTCTTTATAGCCTCCTTCATAAGAGAATTTAATTCTCCTTTCTCTCGCTCAGGCCCCATCAGGCCCCTAGTTTCAATTGCTACTCCTGGATCTAGTAACTGTACCTTAAGTGCAGTTTCATTCTTCCTGTATCCAGAAGACATAAACCCTGGCAGGCCCCCAGCTTTAGCACCTCTCAGTAGTTTAATTCTGTTCTGTTTCTGGCCCATGGACAAATCTTGACTATGGTTATGTCATTTTAGTCTCTTCTCTCTTTTTACATGTTGTCATCTCTAAGTGTGCAGCTAGAGTTGGGGGAAAGGGTGCCTGAAGTCTATCCCCCACTATCATCTGCATTCTAGCTCTTTTTGAAGCAATTCTGCTTTTCTCACCAGAAACTTCCCATCCTCTACCAATCTAAGTTGTGGATGTTAGCTTATGAGATTCAAGTTCCTTCCGATGAGCCCAAGATCATGATTTTGTTCCTTAGATGGGAACAGTCACTCTTGTTTGTGTCCATAGACCCTTTATTCACAGTTAAATATTTGATAGAGGTGTATACATTGTTCTTTACTGATAATGGGGCAGTAGCATCATTTCACACAACCAACTGGCACTTCACATCTATTTAAATCTGATGAACTAACAAGACAGTGGTACATGACTTCTATGTTAAGAGAATCTCACACTGCACAAGATCTGACACGCTCCAACTATGTAGAGCCTGACACTGAATGAGTCAGAGTAGACACTTGAAAGAGGTGCCTCCTCTTTTGTTTTCACCTGGTAAATTGACCATTACGTGAGCAGTCTATCCCCTTAGTGGAAACTGCAGAATTTCGATAGATGGTAGATAGAGAGATAGACAGATACACAAGCCTCCTTGAAAGGGGAGAATGGGGATTTGTCTCCAAGTTGTATCTATATTACAAAAATACTATTTCTACTTAGATTATATGTTTAAATTGGTAGAGTTTTGTTTTTGTTTTCTTGTGTGTGTGGTACGTGGGCGTCTCACTGCTGTGGCCTCTCCCGTTCCGGAGCACAGGCTCCGGACGCGCAGGCTCAGCGGCCATGGCTCACGGGCCCAGCCGCTCCGCGGCATGTGGGATCTTCCCAGACCGGGGCACGAACCCATGTCCCCTGCATCGGCAGGCGGACTCTCAACCACTGCGCCACCAGGGAAGCCCTAAGTTGGTAGAGTTTTAAGAAGCCTGGTGAAATATGGCTGCAAGGGACAGCATGTATTATAAAAAAAAGTCAGTAATTGGCTAGTAACAGAGTAAACTGGTAACCCATAGCAACAATCACCACTCTCAAACAGCACTTTCAAAAATAATTAAGAATTTAACCACCACTTTTTCAATATTATTTAATCAATGTTATGTCTTCAAAAACTTACATAGATTTAATTGTATGGGAGAGATGAAAAGAGAAAAAGGTGTTAATGGAGAATGGAATTAATAAAAGCTCTGGTCCAGAATCTCCTACTTTTGACTTTCAGTATGGCTTCAAGTGCATCACATAATTTCTCTGTCTACAAAGTAGAAATGCTAATATTTGCCATATCATCAACTGATAAACACTCTTTGAACAACTAGGATTAAAACTCAATGTAAATACCGCAGAGTGCTATCTTTACTAACATTTTTCAAAGCTTCTAAAAATTTTAATCCACTTGAAGATAATTGCTTAATTACATGAAAAGGCATGAACACCTGACCAAACTAAGATTTCACACCGTGTGGGAGAATTCACATAGAGTTTTCCCATGAATGTACAAAGGGAATAAATTGGGCCTATAAACTTGGAGCCTCAGGTCAGGCTTACTCCAGTCTAAAGGCTTTTTCCAACTGGAAGGAAAATCTAGCTTTGTTTTATGAGACGAAAAAGTCATAAAACATACTGCTCTTACACAACTGGGTGACTCAAAGTGCTATTTTCTCTCAGCAATTATCATATGAGCTACTGGAATCAAACGAACTCAGGGAACGCTATGGGCCACTGTAAAATGCCAGTGTTGGTGTTTAAATGAAATAGTTAAACATTGTCAAATGAAGAGCTGTGTTATAAACAGTGCTAGCATTTAAAAAGGAACCGTGCCTACTTATTCATCACCCACATCTGTGTGTTGGGAGGGGAGAAGAATGAGTTTAGACTGGTCCACATTTGCTTTCTTCATTTTTTACCACGTTTATTTTTAAAACAGCTCTTCAAATGTCACTAATGACTGATGACTGCAAATTTGCCAAATTCAGTACTTTTTCCTTAAATCTTCTTTAATGTCTCTGCAGCATTAATGGCTCCCCTTTGTCAAATATCTCATACGCGTGGTGAGGCAAAACACACCACTTCCCAGATTCCTCTGATAACCCTGGATGAATCTTTCTCCATTTTTACATACCCTAGAGCGTCTTTATTCACTCTTGTCTACTTTGTTTCTACTATCATCTATGTTGAAAACTCCCCAAACTAAATATTTAGCCTAACCCGTCTCCCAATCTCTAAATTCACATTTCTAAAAGCTTTCGCTGATACGGCCCAGAAACTCATCAATTCAACATTGTCCCTGAGCACCCTATTATGGGAGTCACCTAATACTATTTAATATCACTCTGTGTTGTCTTTGTCTAGTGCGTATGACAATCAGTTCTTTCCTTCTGGCTCTGTTATTGCTCTTGCTGTTGTTCATTGTCTGTCTCTACTAACATGAGACCGGAGACGTTGTCCATTGTACTCATCACTCAACTCTGAGTCCTTAGAATAGTATCTGGTACATAGCAGGAGCAAAATAAATATTTAATAATTGAATAAATTAATAACCTTTTTTTAAAATCATTTTTTCTTTCCTAATGGCATTGTTATTTTTATAGTCACCCGTGCATGAAATATAGCTACTTTGCCTCATCTGTCTCATTCTTCTAGTCACTGTATCACTTAGAATTTCATTCAACTGCAAGAATCAGAGACCAAAAAACAACACTTCCTCTCCCCCCAAAACAGTGATTTTAACCAGTAAGTAATTTTTTAAAAAATATTTACTTAAGTAAATATCTGAAAGTGAGGTATTGTAAGTGTTTTTTTTTTTTTTTTTTTTTTTTTTCGGTATGGGGGCCTCTCACTGTTGTGGCCTCTCCCATTGTGGAGCACAAGCTCCAGACATGCAGGCCCAGCGGCCATGGCTCACGGGCCCAGCCGCTCCACGGCATGTGGGATCCTCCCAGACCGGGGCACGAACCCGTGTCCCCTGCATCGGCAGGCGGACTCTCAACCACTGCGCCACCAGGGAAGCCCTGTAAGTGGTATTTTGAAATACCACTTTCAAAATATTACTGCACATTGAAAACAAACTTATGGTTACCAAAGGGGAAAGGGGGGTGGGGGAGGGATAAATTAGGAGGCTGAGATTAACATATACACACTACTATGTATAAAATAAATAACCAACGAGGACCTACTCTATAGCACAGGAAACTATACTCAATATCTTGTAATAACCTGTAAGGGAAAATAATCTGGAAAAGAATATACATATAACTGAATCACTGCGCTGTATACCTGAAACTTACACGATATTGTAAATCAACTATACTTCAATAAAAAAATTTTTTTTAAATTAGTTCTTAATCAAATTAAGTGAAAATAACTGGAAAACGGATAAATAAAATATGATAAATTCATTAAGAAATATATTACTGCTCATATACAATGCACCTGGCCACCCAAGAACTCTGATGGAGATGTACAGAAGATTAATGTTGTTTTAATGTCTGCTAGCCCAACATATATTCTGCCACCCATGAATCAAGAAGTAATTTTAGGGCTTCCCTGGTGGTGCAGTGGTTGAGAGTCCGCCTGCTGATGCAGGGGACACGGGTTCATCTCCCGGTCCAGGAAGATCCCACAAAAGAAGTAATTTTACCTTCCAAGTCTTATTCTTTTTTTTTTATAAATTTATTTACTTTATTTTATTTTTGGTTATGTTGGGTCTTCATTGCTGTGCACGGGCTTTTCTCCAGTTGTGGCAAGTGGGGGCTACTCTTCGTTGCAGAACACGGGCTTTAGGCACACGGGCTTCAGTAGTTGTGGCACACGGGCTTAGTTACTCCGCAGCATGTTAGATCTTCCCAGACCAGGGATCGAACCCATATCCCCTGCATTGACAGGTGGATTCTTAACCACTGTGCCACCAGGGAAGTCCCCCCAAGTCTTATTCTTTATGAAACATATTTCGTAAGGTTATAGCTGACATAGATAGTGATTCCTCTGATGAATCTGAGCAAAACAAATTGGACACCTTCTGGAAAGGATTCACCATCCTAGACGCTATTAAGAACATTTGTGATCTACAGGAGGAGGTCAAAATATCATCTTAACAGGAGTTTGTAAAGAGTTGATTCTAATCCTCATGGATAACTTTGAGGGTTTCAAGACTTCAATGATGGAAGTAACTGTACATGTGGAGGAAAATAGCAAGAGAACTAGAAATGGAGCCTGAAGATGAGACTGAATTGCTGCAATCTCATGATCAAACTTGAAGGGATGAGGAGATGCTTCTTATGGAGGAGCAAAGAGAGTGGTTTCTTGAGACGGAATCTACTCCGGGTGAAGACGCTGTGAAGATTGTTGAAATGACAACAGAAGGTTTAGAATATTAAAAAAACTTAGTA
Source organism: Globicephala melas (assembly GCF_963455315.2). Classification (NCBI taxonomy): domain Eukaryota; kingdom Metazoa; phylum Chordata; class Mammalia; order Artiodactyla; family Delphinidae; genus Globicephala; species Globicephala melas. The sequence goes on along the minus strand of NC_083320.1, from coordinate 39,429,422 downwards.
AAGCAGTGACAGGGTTTGAGAGGATTAACTCCAATTTTGAAAGAAGTTCTACTATGGGTAAAATGCTATCAAACAACAGGGCATGCTACAGAGAAATCATTCATGAAAGAAAGAGTTAATCAGTGTGGCAAACTTCACCATGTTCTTATTTTAAGAAATCGCCACAGCCAGCCCAAACTTCAGCGACCACCACCGTGACCAGTCAGCCGCCCTCACCATCGAGGCAAGACCTTCCACCAGCAAAAGGATTATGGCTTGCTGAAGGCTCAGGTGATGGTTAGCATTTTTTAGCAATAAAGAATTTTTTAATTAAGTTATGCATATTTTTTAAACATAACGCTATTGCACACTTAACATACTACAGTATAAAGTAAACATAAATTTTATATGCACTGGGAAACCAAAAAAATTGTGTGACTTGCTTTATTGTGACATTTGCTTTATTCCTGTGGTCTGGAACAGAGCCCACAATATCTCCAAGTATGCCCATACTTCATAATATAGATGTACCACAGTTTATTCAACAACTCTCCTATATGTGGGCATTTAGGTTGCTCCCCAAATTCTGCAATTATAAACAATGCTGCAGTGAATAACCTTGCACACATGTATTTTCTTACTGTTGGAGATACCTCTTCAGAGTAAATTCCTAAAAGTAGGATTGTTGGTCAAAAGGTAGATGCATATGTCTTGCCAAATTTTCCTTCAAAATGATTGTACCAGTTTGCATTCCCAGCAGCAAGGTATGAGAATACTTGTTCCCCCACAGTCTTGCCAACATAATGTATTCTCAAACTTTTTATTTTATTTATTTACTTTTTTTTTATTTTTGGCTGCACCACAAGGCTCATGGGATCTTAGTTCCCCAACCAGGGATCAAACTCGGGCTCCCAGCAGTGGAAGCATGGAGTCCTAACCACTGGACCGCCAGGGACTTCCTATTCTCAAACTTTTAAAATGTTGCCAATCTTCTAGATTAAACATGGTATTGCCATGTTGTTTTGATTACCATTTCTCTAATTATTAATAAGTTCAAACTTTTTTAACATTGTATAAGTTTAAGGTGTACAACCTGTTGATTTGATACATTTATGTATTGCCGTATGATCATTACTATAGTGTTAGCTAACACTTCTATCACATCACATATTTATTTCTTTTTTGTGGTGGGAAAAATTAAGATCTAGTCTCTTAGCAACTTTTAAGTTTATAATACACTACTGTTGACTATAATCACTATACTGTATATTAGATTTCTAGGACTTATTTATTTACGAATTGCAAGTTTGTACCCTTAAACAACATCTCCCAAATTCCCCCACCCTACTCCCCCAGCCTCTGGTAACCACCATTCTACTCTCCGTTTTTACAAGTTTGGCTTTTTCATATCTCACATGTAAGTGGTATCATACATTTTTTGTATCTGTCTCTGTCAGACTTATCTCACTTAGCATAATGCCTTCAAGGAGGAACACTTTTATATCTTGTTTTTGTGTGTGTGAATTATGTGCTCATGTCTGTTTCTCTTTTTTCTATCAGGTTTTTGGTCCTTTGTTCCTCAATTCTCTCTATATTAGGAATACTAACCCTTTACCTATAGTACATGCTGTAAACATCTTCTCCAGTTTGTCAGTTGGCTTTGGCTTTTGCTTATGGCATTTTTTTGCCATGCCAAGAAATTTTTATGTAATCAAATTTATGACTCTTTTCTTTTATTGCCTCTAAGTCTGAGTCAGTTAGAAAGCTTTTCCTGCTTTGAGGCAAAAGAGGAATTCATCCATCTCCTCATTCTTCTAGTACTGTGTTCTATCTTATAGCTGTTTTGATCTCCACTACCGCCACCAATAATTTCTCCCTGCCCTCTTAAACTTCAAGCACACTGAAGGAAACCTCGTCTTCATTTTATGATCCCTCAAGTAATTAACCCATCGCCTTCTTTATATTAGGTCTTTAATAAAATAAAAAAGTTTAATGAATTTAATTGAATTGAATTTACATGAAGATATTAGCTATGCTCTAATGAACACCATATTTCAAAAGTTAGGGGAGGTTTAAATATGTCAGTTCAGTTTCTCCAAAATTAAGTAGATTAACTTACAAAATAACGACTCTGGAAGGAAATATAAACTTACTCAGCCCCTTTATTTTGCAAATAAAGAAACTAACATCCATGTAACTTAAGTGGCTTGCCCTATCTTATGGCGAGGAGATAGAAGTATTAACTCGCTGGTCTATGAAGTCCAATCAAATTCTTGGTCTACTAAACTTCCCATCCTACTATCCCAAATTTTCTCCACTTTTCTTTCTAATTAAGTAAAGCAGCAGACAAGAAAAGTTGATAAAGAGTAAAAGATTTTTCTAAAAGTTTAAAAGAAGCTGTCAGCCTTTGAAATGCCTGGGTGTGGTTAGGTTGCATTTTGAAAAAACACCATGGATTTTTATTCCAACAAGAATTTTCTTCCGAATACACTCTTACTAGAAAGGCAGCTACATCATGTGTGAAAGACAGGATTTCCTCTTGATAAATAAGGAACCAAGTGCTCAAACACAGCTCAATAAATATATCCTATGGACGTTTCAAAATAGTGGACAATGGGCCAAATACAGCTAATAGACCTATTTTCCTCAAAGTGCTCTTTTCCAGTACTGAGCAACATTACTTCTACATTAAGAACTTATTTATAAAAATATCCGTGTTCACTGTTTCCTAAAAAATTAAAAGAACTGGCAGCTCTGAGCTCACATTTCCGCAGGATATAAATCAGCCAGAATTAAGAAGAGGCTGATTCATTTGCACATGTTATGAGCTCTTTAATTTACCATTATCTCTGCCACTTCCCATCACAACCCAATTCATTCCTTTCTGTTCTGCCTAGACCCTGCAGGCATTGGAGTTTGCAACCACTGACAAGGACTTTAGTGTGGATGCTAATAGGTAATAAACTCAGTGTGGATTGACATTATTGAAACAGAAGTTACCATTTATTAATCATTTTAGGTGCCAGGAATTTTTTTTTTTTTTTGCGGTATGCGGGCCTCTCACTGTTGTGGCCTCTCCCATTGCGGAGCACAGGCTCCGGACGCGCAGGCTCAGCGGCCATGGCTCACGGGCCCAGCCGCTCCACGGCATGTGGGATCTTCCCGGACCGGGGCACGAACCCGTGTCCCCTGCATCGGCAGGTGGACTGTCAACCACTGCGCCACCAGGGAAACCCTAGGTGCCAGGAATTTTTAAGTACTTTATATACATTACATCATTTAAATCTTACAAAAAGTTCTGTGAGGGAGGTGAAATCCTATTCCACAAAAAAAGAAAACTGAGGCTCCAAGAAGTTAACTTAAGAGTGCGCTGCTACAAAGTGACACTTTGAGCAGGGATCCAAAGTACTTAAAGACAGCAGATGGTGAAAACAGACGGAGTGAAAATATAGAGGAGATTCAAGAAGTTTGTGCAAGAGAGGGTCATAGAAAAACTAGAAAACATAGTAGAAAACTTACAGAAGAGTAAAATAGTATAGCAAAGAAAGAGAACAGAAGAATATGAAAGTAAAGTTATAAGAACACTCAACAACAAGAGTAAAGCCAGAGCAGTAAAATATTCAGACACAGAGCAGGAAGGTGCGACTAGACAAGATGCTGAGGAGGCAGCAAGATCCGTGGCAGGAATGGTGGAGTGATATGTCTGTCGCAGAGGATGGGACCACAGGTACCCTCAGCCCACTGGATACAGAGCAAAGGGATTCTCTGGGTTCCTTCACATTGTATTAATTATTCATGATCTGCTTAGCAAATCTGTTTCTAACTTCATCCACAGCAATTGTGGATTTTCTTATGTACTTTAGAGTACAGGTGAATGTCAGTTGGTCCTTAGCTGCCCTATCAGCCTTAGCAAAATCCACTCAGTACCACCTTGAGGAGATATTCACAACCTCAGTGCTAAACCACCCTCCTCAATCATTTCCTGGAACCTATTCCCTTCCTGTTCCTAACCTTCTCCTATCCAGTTTGCGGTTAACTTTTTCTTTTGGCATTCTTATTCTTCCTTTGTACTCATTGGTATGCTGCTAAATGTGTAACAGAAAGCTCTTCAAGAAACACAGAGCAAGAGAGGATGGAAGAAGGCGGAGAGGTGAGGAAGGAAAAAAGGAAGGAGGAGAGAAGAAAAGAAAGGAAGAAAAATAGAAATAAAATTCCTGACTTGTAGCGTTTGCCAGTTCCCATGGTGTAACTCTTACAGCTATGGCCAATTTCAAGCAACCTATGTGATGTCACTGAAAACCATGTTAGTAAAAGATGTGAAGTAAAACAACTTTTATAGTATTCCCATCATACTATACACATAGATATATCAAGAGTATAAGAAATAGTAAACTATAAATGAAATAAATAGGAAGAAATTAGTTTGGAGCAATTTATTACTTTTTAAAAAAATAATATATTTAATTGTAAGTTGAAACCATTTAGTATTTCACAGTGGCCGTGTTTAACAATGAACTAACAAAATACCTGAAAATTCAACAACAGGCTCTCACGAGCAAGTGTGAGCCAGCACGCACCACTGCTCGTATTTCAAACTTCTACAGGGCAGAAGACACTTAGGGGAGCTAGAGATATTTTCATATTTTTTTATAATTAAATTTAATTTTTGACCTTGAGACCCTCTAAAAGAAAAGCACACTCCTCCCATGTGTCTCCTCCACTCTCAATACTCTACAACCATACTTCGCTTCTGACACCCTGTGTGTGGAAAACCCACACAATTCCTCAGCCCCAGCTGTGTGTCAACAAGTTAACGCAATTCTGACACTATCTACCCAGAGATAGCATCAGATTCCACAAGTTAAGGGTTCAGTCTCTCAAGACTGCCCCCCACCCCCTCTCACGGAGACGACAATCACAGGTCCAGGTTGACACCTGTGCTTCTTCCTGGCTGACTATAAACTGGCAGCTCCCAGGACACCCTCCACAGGTTGAATTAATTTCCTAGAGCAGCTCACTGAACTCAGGAGAAACAGTTTACTTACTAGATTGCTGGTTTATTATAAAAGAATGGAACTCACGAAAGCCCTTTGGAAGACACGGGGGCAAGGTATGGGGGATATGGAGGGAGAGGTGAAGAGCCTCAAAGCACACCACCCTCCAAGCACCTCCAAACCCCATCCTTCTGGGTTTCTATGGAGGCTTCATTACATAAGCGTGATTGACCAAATCATTGGCTATAGGTGATTGATTCAACCTCCAAACCCTCTCCCCTCCCCAGAGATCAAGGGCTGGGACTAAAAGCTCCAACCCTCTAGTCACATGGTTGGTTCCACTGGCAAACAGCTCCCAACCTTAGGGGCTTTACAAAAGTCACCTCATTAACATAAACTCAAGTGCAGTTGAAAGGCGCTTGTTATAAAAGCAAGACACTCCTTTCCTCTTTATGGCTCTGGATCTATTTCAGGAATGGAGGACAAAAAACCTAGTATTATAACAAAGATGGTCTCCTTGCTCTTATCACTATGAAATTCCAAGCGTTTTAGGAATTCTGTGCCAGAAATGGAGACAAAGACCAAATATATATTTCTTATAAATCACAAGATCACAGACCCCCAGTCTGTCAGACTGTGATAAGAAAGAAGAAATTTAATCTCAGTCTTTTCTTTGTACCACCTCTCTCGGTTGTGCCACCGAGTTCTGAGCTCTTTCCAAATATTGACAGGGAGCCAACTGGCCCAAGACACCTGGATCCAGCCTCTCTCTGCTCCTCTGTGCCTTGTTTGGAAAGCTAAGGGACAGAGGTTTTTCAGTGACTTACTCAAAGTTCACACCACTACCCAGGAACAGAGTCTAGGCAGTGGCTCAGGTCTTCTAACTCTAAACTAACAATGCACAGGAGGCTCTTTTTGATCTAATCCTTGCCCACCTACTTCTTCCTATGGTGTTCCCCAGCTCTCAGCCTTGCTGGCTTTTTTTCTCCTCCAGCACATCCATCTTGTTTCTGAGCTTTTACCTATGCTATTCTCACCACATGAAAGCCTTTCCCTCATTAACTCCCGCCCATTCCAGACAAGAGCTGATAAATTCCAACTCAGCTTCCAACTCATCCTTTACTGAGGAGTCTGCTCCTTTGGACTCCAGTGCATGCCCCTCTTACAGTCCTTATCACATTTGACTATCATTGTCTGCGTTTTCAATTGTCTTACCTGTTGAACCTTGAGCTCCTTGAGAGGCAGATTCCGTGTTTTGCCCATCATTAGCACAATGCCTAGCACGCAGTAAATACTCAGTAAATAATTTTTTTATTAAAATGACCTTAAAAAATGGGTGAGTCTCATTTAGTAACTTTTAAAAAGGCTCATGCATTATGCAAATAATCTACTGACTACAAATTTAATCAATGGTCTAGTTAAGGAAGATGTTGGCTGGAGTTGAAGCAGGTCACATATATATCTCTGAAATAAAACTCAAGGAAGCACCCCAGGGCAGATCATCTGGGAACTACCAGCCAGGCAGCAGGTGAGTGGGACATTCTCTGTATCCTCCTTCCCAGCAGCCATCACAGTGAATCCACCTACCCTTGAGTTTTAATCGGAGCTGCTATTCACTCACTGTTTACCTCACCAACAGAAATATACAAGCACCACCCACAAACAGAAGAAGGTTTTCTATTTTCATTATTAAGGAAACCACATTTTTATGATTCTCTAGACAGTTACAAGGAAGAACAAAGCCCAGCCAGAACACTTAACTAAACCAAGTCAAAAAAGGCTAATTATGAAATGAGATGAACCGAAAGGACAAAGGTCAACGGAAGAGAATTCTCCTAAGTACAGACTATTTAAAGGTACAGTACGTTGCATGACTTCCAGTGTGATAATTGCTTCTTGCTGAAGACTTGAGTTAACGCAAAGGAAATTAACATGATCTATTTCCCATTTCTATTCTACAATCATTGCCAAGTTAATACAAAAATAGTGACCAATTTCCATAGTGTATAAAATCAAGAGAGATGAAAAGCATTTCTAATTTTTAATCCAAGCAAAGTCAAAGGGTCACAAGAAAAAATTCAGCAGCAAGCCCTTTATTGTCTAGATTCACAAAAAATTACATGTGGAAAGAAACCTTTCTTCTTCCCTGCCCTGTGCAAAAACATGTGTATTCTTCCCTTTAATCATCCCTTTGCTTCTTGTCACGGGTTGAATTGTATCCCCCTAAAATTCATATACTCAAGTCTTAACCCCCATACCTCAGAATGTGACCTTATTTGAAGGTGGGATCCTTACACAGGTAATCACGTTAAAAGGAGGTCATTAGGGTGGGCCCTAATCCAACACGGTATGCCTTTATGTAAAGGGGAAATTCAGAGACAGACACATACACTGGGAGAGTGCCATGTGAAGACACAGGGAGAAGATGACCACCTACAAGCTAAGGAGAGAGGCCTGGAACAGATCTTTCCATCCCAGCCCTTAGAAGGAACCAACCTTGCTAATACCTTGATTTCAGACTTAGAGCCTCCAGAACTGTGAGTCGTTATGGCAGTCCCAGGAAATTAATACACTCCTCTAGACATTTTTCTCCAAATATCCTTTATCCCTGTTCTTCCAACTTTTCCCAAGATAGAAAAAAAATTACTTCACATATGTATATTATACATCTTACAATTTCATTTGCCTTCCTTTAACATCAGTGTGTAATCTTGTCTCACAAAGTTAGATGTAATGTGGGAAAATCCTCTACAATTTTCAAACCCATAATAAGCTCTATAATCACCAGAAAAGAAGTGTGCAAAAGAAAACCAATGCTGAGAGCTTTCATAAAGCAAGTACAAAGACAGAAGACAAAATTGGCTGTGTAGTGTCATTAGCTAAAGCTATCACAGTCCCTTTTGTCATCTTAAGCAGCTATTCCATGATCTTTTCACTTGCAATAATGAACTGAGCTTTTGACAAAAGAAAATATTTGATCTCCTTTTAGTCCAAAATCTCCCCTTTATAAGTCCATTTAATATTCTAGAAGGGTTTTCTTTTCCTTTGGAGAAATATAAGTTTGGCATTCTAAAGGCATTTGTATTTTAAAGCCTACAAAAAGAATTTGGAGAGTACCTGGTGAAGTACTGACTGGCCTCTGTGGCTCAAAAGTTCAATTATCATAGACATTTCACTCAGAAGAGCAGTTCCACCTTTTAACCTTCATCTAAATAATGTCTACTTCTCTTTCACTATGATTGAGTTCAAGCCCTTGGAACACACAAAGTTGTAGGAGATATACAATTGTACTTCTCTTCTCTGTTCCTGGATTCTAAACATCTGTCTATACCCCCAAATAAAATAAAACTTCTTGTTTTCTGCAGATACAAGTTTCCCAAGAAGAAATCAGTACAGATAGACTGCAGTTCTCTCAGAGAATGAGAATGCATCATGTAAACATATCTTTTTTATTGTGTTTTTCTTCTGAAATACAAGAAATAGATTTCTTAGTTTTGGAAAGCTGATTCCTATTAAAGCATCTCTAAACTGTTAGAAAATTATCTCAGCAATAAAGAATGAAACGCTTTTTCCAAAAATATTTACACGATTTGCAAAGCGGTGTCTAAAACACATCTTAACAGGCAGCTTATATTTGTTGTAGATGGAACTACAGAAAAGTGATGGAACGTGACAAGACTCAGCTTTTAAAAACTGAATTTATCTGGCAACTAATAAAAAGATTTGTGCTTACTTGATTCATGGCATTTTTCCCATATGAGAAGCAGTAAAATCCAAATGAAGTAAAATGAATAAAGTTGACAAACATGTAATTTGGAAATGTGGCTGAAAACAAATCAAGAGTGGACTGACCTTGACTACTACATGGGTCAGGGCTCTTTGTTGGTAAGCAGCAGAAACTGACTCTGCCTGACTTAAGCAGAAAGGAACTTGGACTCACAGGAAGAACACCGGGGAGCTCAAAGAATAAACCAGCCTGAAAAGACAGGACCCAGAGTATCTTCAATGTGGGTAGCAAGAACTAATGGGCAGTTTGGCCTGGGCACTACCACTGGGATGAGTCAGCTGCAACTGATTTTCCAATAGATTAAGTCTGGGGAGATTCTGATTAGCCTACCTTGGTTACCCACCTAGAAGAATTAAGAGTCCTTTGACCGGGCTTCCCTGGTGGCACAGTGGTTGAGAGTCCGCCCACCGATGCGGGGTACACGGCTTCGTGCCCCGGTCCGGGAGGATCCCACATTCCGCGGAGCGGCTGGGCCCGCGGGCCATGGCCGCTGAGCCCGCGCGTCCGGAGCCTGTGCTCCGCAACGGGAGAGGCCACAGCAGTGAGAGGCCGGCGTACAACAACAACAACAAAAAAGAGTCCTTTGACCGAGGCTGCTCACAATGTGGAAGAGGTAATTTCTCCAAAGGAAACTGTGAAATGTTTTAGAAGGAGAAATGGATGCTAGATTGCATAAATGAGTAAATAAATAAACACCTTCTGCAAGTAAGCTGATATGAGAGCAAATATATACTCCATGTATTTTTAGAAAGAAAAAGTATTCAAAACTCAACTTTCACCTAATAATGACTTTATATGAAAGGCAAAACTGAAGATTTTTAAATGTTTATTAAATCTGCAACTCATCTAAATAATTTTAAACCAGTGACACACTGAAAACCAATTACCTGCAGGTTCTTCTATGTTTATAAGTTAGCATACATATATTAAACAGCTCCTGAATGCAATTTTGAAGGTTTGTCATATTGAGAAACAGATAATTGTGTACTTTAAGAATGCTACTTCAACTATGCAGACAGTCCTCATAAAAATGCACTGTCAATCCTGCTTGTTTTTATCTAAACTTTTGCAAATAGTGCCTGATCAGAAAGCCTATGTCTAATTTTATGATTTTTAACTCTGAAATTAGGCAGCATGAATCATAAAAATAAATTTATTTTATGGCTCAGATTCTGAGATTGACTCAGGAACTACTATTCAAGCCACGAGATAAAGATCTCACAGTTAGCTGCTGAAACATCTAATATTTTTGAACACACAAACAGAAACGATGGAAACGTAGCATTGATCTTAAATGTTTAAAAACATACTAAATGAACAATTCAGTTGAAGAGACATTTGACACCAATCCTCCAACAAATTCTGTGACTGCAAAGATGAATAAGACATAGGCCCTCACCACAAGTCATTCAAAATCAAGAAACCTGTTCATAAATAATTGCAATGTTATATGGAGAAGCAATAAATGAATTATGTGCAAAATGCTAGAAGAGTATAAAGAAGAGGAGACTTCAGAAGAGAAGGCGTTTGATCTGGAATTTGAAGGATGAGAAGGCAATCAGAGCGGAAAAAACTCGCTAACAAAGTTGAAAAATATAAAGTCCTTGGAATATTAATAAACATGGAAAGACGCGGGAGAGGCAATAAATTTGTCATTGCTAGACCATAACTTTGACATGACAACAGAACCAGTAGCTGGAAGTCAGGGACCATATCATAAAAGCTTTCCATACTATAATAAGGCATTTGAACTTAATCTTATAGATCAGAATTTCATAACCTATCTATTCTAAGAACAAAGAGCCCCTTGTCAAATAAGCTTGAGAAACACCGCATATTAAAAACCTGTGCAGTGCTCATTACAGGTGTCTAACCAACATCTATTTCAACACTCTTTCTATAAAAGTTTTAATGCAGTTTGAGGAACTGATTCCATCTCCAAAAGAGAGCTCTGATTAACCTAAGCAATTATAATATCCTTCTCCCTTACCCAAGTTGGTTAAGGAAATCTGGTCTAAGCCAATCAGCACATGTCATTCCCCCTGGTGACAGTTACCAGTCTGGAATTGGACCTAAACAACTGCATCAGATCTCTCTCTCTCTCTCTCTCTCTCTCTCTCTGTCTCTCTCTCTCTCATCACCCGCCTCGGCCCGCCCCGCCCTGGAACAGGACTTAAGTGAGAATAAAAGCAGTGCCTTAAAGCTACAGGCAGTGCACAGTGATCCTAATGACTACAAGAAGAACCAACCTTAGGATAAACTCATCAAGATAAATGGCAGAGCAAAAGATGAAAAGCAGACCTTGATCACATCATTGAATTGCAGGATCAGTGCTGCAAACAAGAATAAGATCTGGTTCACGATGTCAAGGGGTTTATTACCTTCAAGGAGGAAGGCACATATACAGTTATTTCGATACACTTTAAAAGTACTGTTGTAGAAATCAGTATAGGCATGAAGCAATAAAGAAGAGATTGACTCTGCTAGGTAAAACTAGAGAAAGTTTTCATGCTCTTCACTTGAGTCTCCAGTGATGTTCAGGAATCCACAGTTAGTCTACAAATCCATTTTGATTTAATACATTGATATACTTAGTATTTTATATTGTACCCCAAAAAGCCATATAATTACGAAAAGTAAAATCATTTTCAAAATGAATGTGCTGACAAGTAGGTGACAAGTAGCATATGAATTAAAAACAAACTAAACAGGGCTTCCCTGGTGGCGCAGTGGTTGGGAGTCTGCCTGCCGATGCAGGCGACACAGGTTCATGCCCCGGTCCGGGAAGATCCCACATGGCGCGGAGCGGCTGGGCCCGTGAGCCACGGCCGCTGAGCCTGTGCGTCCGGAGCCTGTGCTCTGCAACGGGAGAAGCCACAACAGTGAGAGGCCTGCGTACCGCAAAAAAAAAAAAACAAAACAAAAAAAAAACAAAAACAAACTAAACATAGTTTATAATTCTCATTAAACATAAAAGGATTAAAAAGGGGTTTCTTTCTTTTATATTTCAATAGTTGAGTAAGACTTATGACTCCCAAAATAAAATAAATGATTTTGAAATACCTATGCATATACTTTTCTGCATTTTAAACAACATGCTATCATTGTAAAGTCATAAATGACTTTATCCCCTATTTTCTCAGTTGTGCATTCATATTAAATCTTACATATACCAATCTATTCAGTAGGACTTCACTATTACAAGAGTTTAATGCTATTTCCCAAATACAAATGGCCAATCTATGATACAATTTAAATTGTTTGAAAAGTGTTTTGTGATGGGCTATATGGAAAGCCATGACTGGGATCCTTTGAAAATGTAGCCAAAATTTTAGTGCTCATAAATGCAATAAGCCTTATAACTACTGTTCAAGAAACTATATTTTTAATGTTGAAGTATCTTCCCATCAGTAAAACTTCAATGTGCCATAAATACCATTCAGGTTGGGGTTTGCTTTTCTTAAAAGAGATGTATAAAAATTATCACTGATGATACAGTGTATTGCCTGAAAACACCACACCTAGCAAGCTTTGTTTCTCTACCTAATAATTTGTTAAGTGTGCTCTTACCTATAAACACCCTGATGAGCTTCTCACCACGTAATAAAACAAAGTATTGAATTATGTATTATTAACAATCCTTATGGCTTGTTAAGACCAAGGAATTGGAAAGAGACAGCTTGAAAAAGGAAAGCACATCAAAGTGGTTTTATTTCCAAGAATAAGATTCAATCATTTACATTTTTTAAAAGCCCTTCAAATTTAATTTTAATTGGACTTTTTAAAACCTAAGTTGATGAAGATGGAAACATTCTCGATTATTTTATCTTAGCAAAATGGAGATAAATGCAAAAATGTTACGTGCATTCTTTATTCAAAATGTATAATCTTCTCTGTAGAGTAAAGGCTTTAGGCATAAAGTGCTTCATCTAATAGCAATATTTTGACTATCTTTATGCTGGAATCTTCATTTTGAATGTCATGCAGCTGTGGAAGTTTGCAGCTTCCTGAGCTAAACTCAAGAGGTTCTGAGTCCATGCCAGCTGTCTTTCAATTTCACATCAACTCTCTTGATATTTTGTCAGTTTAAAGCTTTTGCAAAGTTTGCAGGGCCTGAATTCATTAGATAAGGGAAATGGGTCATCTAAATCTTAGCCAACCTCAACTGCCATAGAGATTCACTATTGTAAATTTCCTTCAAGACTGAATTAGAAAATAGACCCCATGGGTCTTTGTCAGTTTTGGTATTTGATGATACTGTTGTAACAGCAGCTGCTGAAGCTGTGTGTGCCTCAATAAAAATTTCTGGTTTAAATTCCCTTTTCTTTATATTTTCTATATAAAATTGGATTCTGACAGCTGCAATAATAAGGGTGAAAAGGTCATTCAAAGTTCAATTTGCTAGGCACATGGTAGGCGACAAATTCATCACAAAGGCATTTTTAAAAAAATTATGGCCGTTATTAGAAGAAGAAAAATCCATCTTATTTTTAAAGAATTCTGCAGCATCTTAAAAGAGCTAAAAAACAGATTGTCAGGGATAGTTAAGGAAGTTGGAACACAAAGCTTCAGCCAACAAAAGGATTTGATGACTCCTCGGAGAGTGAAGAACAGCCTTATTATCACTAGCAATCATATGTTATCTATGTTTTGGCACGGTATACATCTTAGTTCTGCAGAGACCCAGCCTTTGCCACATCTTGTTGCTAGAAAGAACTATACAAGCGCATGTCTGTATTTTAAACTGAAGGGGAAAAAAGCTAAATAGTATCTGGAACAGGAAAAGGTATTGGTAATATTCTGTAACACTGTAAATGAATGAGTGCTTCATCCCACAAAGATTAAAATCTGTCTAAACTTTGCATTCTGGAAGTAATTCCCAAGACAGTGAGGAAAGACAGAAATAAAGTATCAAGGCAGGAGATTTTACAGAGAAGTAGAAATTACCTTCAATAGAATTTCAGATTATGTGAACCTATTTACATTTATTGCCAACTGCTTTTCTATAGCTCTGCTGTTATAGCACAGCGTGACCTAAAGCATGGTCTTCAGAACTAGAAAAATTCACATTCAAATATGGCTTGGCCACTTATATGATGTTGTACGTCATTCACCTTTTCTTAGCCTCAGCTGCCTTGTTTGAAAAATGGGAATAATAATATCTAACACATAGTGCGGTTGTGAGGATTAAAGGAGAAAAAATGCATGTCAAGTACCTGGCATATAGTACATGAACAATAAATGTTAACTATTATTCGTTAATGGATGCCATAGTGCAAAGAATGTAAATCTATTGTACTGTCTTAATTTGTAATCCAGAGAAACTATTACACCTATTCTTAGGAAATTTGGGAAAACTGGAGCATCTACTGAAACTCTATTTGTATGTATTACTCTTTGCCCTCTTGTGGCGAGGGAGGAAAGCATACGTAATGAATAATTTAAGGCACTTGACAAGTCAACTAGATACCTACTAGAGAGGTCACAAGCTCTGTAACAGTGCTATCCGTAGTACTTTCTGGGATGGTGGAAATGTTCTATATCAGTACAATCAAATACGGTAACCACTAGATACATGTGGCTATTAAGCATACAAAATGTGGCTAGTGCAACTGAGTAATTGAATGTTTATTTTTCTTTTATTTTAATTAATTCAAAATTAAATAGCCATATGTGGCTAATGCTACCATATTGAATAACACAGCTTTATACTGAATGATACTTTCATTAGACCCTCTTGGGGAATATAAAAGAAAACTAGCTCTAAGTGAATAAAAGTTTAACATAAGTATCAAGGCCTGCTCCCTTAATTCAATCTCTGAATCTTTAGAACAATTTTATTTACTAAGGTATGATACACAAAAACTTCTCCTAAAGAAATCAAGTGGTATGAGAGAAATGGTGAACTACCCAGATATCATAGTATGGCAGAGCTCATTGTCAGCTGCTTGATAAGATGAAAAACACCAGGACCCTATAAGAACTGCCACTTTCATAAGCTTCCCAAGGAGGTATCCATGATGGAAGCCAATGCCAGCAGGAACCACTACCAGAAGAAACAGTGCTAGAAAACCAACAAGGAGTAGTTTTAGCGTTGGCTTATGAAGACATGACTTCTTGGAAATCCTCATCTCCTCTACTTTTAGAAGAATTCTCCTCTACTCGTAGGATGTTACCCTCGTAGAAGAATAAATTTTAATTTACGTTTGCCAGGTAACCTAACATATTCACAGGTTTCAGAGATTAGAACATCTTTGAGGGGCTGTTATTCTGCCTATTATATACATATATACTCCTGACAGAGTAGCCATGATGATGCTTTGGGTCCTCAGGTATCAATGTATCAATGTCAACTTGGACCCTATGTCCAACACTATTAGCAAAATGTTTGGGTACTCCTCTTTCCAAAGTATATGGTTATCCTAGTAGTCACAGGTGCCTTTCAGTGATGACTGGATAAATCATTACTCTTTATATATGCTGTCCCTGTTGCAGTATCCTTTGTCATGGGAATTTGGCCTTCCCTTTAGTCAATGAATTCTAAATCTGAGAATTGGCTCAGGTCTGTGAACTGAGCAAGGGATTAGGACATTTTGTTCGTGTGGCTGCTCCTAGCTTCCTGATCATCAGTACTTGATTTCTTTTGGTTACAGAGATTGTGAAATACCATTGTTGACTGCCCATCTATTTTGCCCCTGGAATGCCTTGCTCTATCTCCATAGCTCTCTGTGGATTAGGCATGCCTTGCTCTCACTCTAAACTTTGGTCATTACAGTAGTTACATCCACCTTGCTTCTGATAGCTAAGTACACCTCCTGACCTCTGTTATTTCAGGAGTCTTTCATCATTTTTGCTATCAATTGATCCCAGATCTATAACAGTATCTTCTTCTGCCAGTCCTGGCCTACAGAGGAGAGCCAACACTGAGCTCAACAATGCTGGTGCCTCTCTCATTAATGCAATCCCGAGTGGGAAACCAAGTAGGACTCTGCAGGGCCTTCCCAGGGATAAACCCCTCATGTCCCCTGACTCTTGTTTGTAGAAAAGCTTTAGCCTCCTCAGCCTTCCCCAAGTTCCAAAGAGCAAATGTAATCAGAGAAGTGAGAAAATATAAAAACAAAGGAAAACAGTCAAGCAAGACAAAATAACAATAGTTTAGCCATAAAACAAAGTCAAGGACTTCTAGTTCCTCCTCAAGGGTTATAGATAAATAACATCCTGAGCATATCCTTGAGTTGTTTTGCATATACTGAAACCCTCACCAGGTGGAGAAAGTTAACTGCTGACCAGATGAAACTAGAAGGTTGATCACTGAGATTCCTGAAACATCATCCTGTTACCTCACCATCAACCAATCAGAGAATTGTGCACAAGCTAATCATACATGCTGTGACCCTCTCCCTCACACTGTCTTTAAAAACCCTTCCCTGAAAGCCATCGGGGAGTTCAGGTCTTTTGAGCAGGAGCTGCCCATACTCCTTGCTTTGACCCTCAGACTTTTCTGCACTCTGACAGAAAATTAGAGTTTAATGCTTCCAAAGAGGTCTTCTGGCTTTCACCCTTTACTTTATAATGGTAATTAATCACCCCTAGCCTTCACTGTCCTTCTCTAATGCATCAATCCACCCCAGCAACAGCCATTCAATTCAATAGTCCTTAAATCACAATTTCGCCTAAACCTCTCAAATGCTTTACCTATCACATCTGCCTGTGTATTTCCTTTCACCAGTATCCCATCACTATTTATCACCGGTGAAAGTTTTAACAATTACACTGCAAACTCATTCCAGGTTCAATCAATGCTCCATCTACCAACAGTGATGGTGAACCGACTCTAAAATCCCATCATAGTGGGATAGTGGATTGCTTCCTAGGACCAATCCACTTCTAGTATCAACTGTAATCAGTTTTTTCCCCTGGAAAATAGTCTCTGAGACTCTGATATTTACACACAGAATGTTTATTGATGATGCTCTTGGGAACAACTGTGGGAGGTGAGGGAAGCAGGATTGGGCAGAGGAAGGACTCGACCTGTGAAGAATTTACAGCAGCCTCAGATAATGTCTCAGAGATCTCTGTAACTAAAATGGGCCTGCAGAGTTATCTCAATTAAAGCAAGAGAGCTGAGCATTTGTGCCCTACATAAACCAGTCATTAGATAGATATTGCTAGGAAGGTGGGAGTGAAACCAAGGTAAATAAGCTTCCTGCACCTGAGGAAAATGCCTAGAACGGGACTCCATTGTGAGCCATTAGCAAACTCTTTTATCAGCTGCAAGAATGAGTGCCTTGATCCTGAAGGGGGATCTGGGCAACATACCACCGCACCCTCCTCAAAGGGGTTCCTATTCATTGGTAGGTGATAAATGAAGAACTTGCAATATTGGAGATAAGATTTTTCCCCAATATCTTACATGAACTAAGGACTCTAAAGCTCACAGAATTTGTAAGCCTGATCACCAAGATTGATGGCACTCTCTTTCTCATTTTTTATATCCTAATCTTAAGTATATGATGATGCTTCTGGGAATTTTGTGTGAATGGACCAATCTCATCTCAGCAATAAAATGAAGAAGTAAGGGAAGTTCTGCTATTTATACCTAAAGTTTTGAAGGGAGATTCACAAACTTCCAATACGATGAAATCAGAACAGTGGTAGCAGTAGAAAGCCAAAAGAAACCACAAAAGAAAACAAGTCTATGATCTGAGATAGGTTCACCAGGGGATGCTTCTTTCAATAACAATGGTGAAGGATCTGGGTTTCATTTTCATCAAACAACTAGGATTTCTTTATAGTTTTACAATACTAAAACTCTAGCCTATAACTCTGTTAAGGATATTTTTCCTTTGTGTGTGTACTTCTAGGGGCTCAGATAGAAATCTGTTATGAAATCCAACTATTATTAGATTTTACTCACTTCCGTATAATGGAATATTTTTTAAAAATAAAATTAGCAGAGAAAGTGGTTTATACATAATATAATCCTACATTTAAGCTTCTCCTAAATAAAGTAGCTAATAATTAGGACCAAGACAACAACAAATTATCTAAAATTTAATGTGAAAAATGTAAATATTGCTGGAATTCACATAACAACAAAAAACAAGATCAAAATTGTTACTTATTTTCACAAGTCAACAAAACCTGAATGCAATGTTATTTTACTCCTTACTACTGTATACTATAAACAGAATTTTCTGAAGGTTGGACATTATTGGGATATACCAAATTGTCTCATTGTTAAAAATATGTAATTTATTAAACACCTACTATGGGCCAGAGATAATGGTAAATGTTCTATGTTCATCAACTCTTTAATTTTTATAAGAATACTATACAATTGTTCTTATAACTTTAGCTGAGTCTTAGACTTCAAGTAATTTGTCCAAGTTCACACTGTTGGTAAGTAACAGACTAAGTATTCTAGGATGACCTGTCCTCAAAATTCATGCCCTATGCCATAGGGCCTCTTTAGAATAAAAGAAACTACATGATCCTAAGCTCAAAATTTTCTCTGAAATGATTAGGTTTATGTAATCTAAAATACTGAAGATATAGTATTACTTCCAGTGAAGCCTTAGCCTTGACTTCTTGCTGTCTTTGCATGTATCCAGAATAGATTCCAAGGTGTACTAAAACATCACCCAGATACAGGATGAGTTCCATTTTGTAAAAAATGTATTTAATAGTACTAGGAAAAGAGGCTGGATGGATTAGAGGCACTAAGAAAATTTCTAGCATCAGCTCTTTAAATTTATTTATTTATTTATTTTTGGCTGTGTTGGGTCTTCGTTTCTGTGTGAAGGCTTTCTCCAGTTGCGGAGAGCGGGGGCCACTCTTCATTGCCATGCGCAGGCCTCTTACTGTCGTGGCCTCTCTTGTTGCAGACCACAGGCTCCAGAAGCGCAGGCTCAGTAGTTGTGGCTCACGGGCCTAGTTGCTCCGTGGCATGTGGGATCTTCCAAGAACCAGGGCTCAAACCCGTGTCCCCTGCATTAGGGGGCGGATTCTCAACCACTGCGCCACCAGGGAAGCCCTAGCATCAGTTCTTTAAAAGCCACAACTGAGGAAGGAAAAGGACCACACAAACACCCAGCCCAGGTGGTTAACTTTATCTCCATCTAAGCACCTCAGGAAGAAGTGGCCTGGGATGGGACTGTTATCTCCCTCCCTATTACAGAGCGCACACACTGTGGAGCCAATGATTTTAATTAGGTTGGTGTGGTGCACAGGACGGCCTCTCTATCTGATCAATCTGCTGATACCTGGTTCTGTCTAGTCCTTACCAAAAAAGCAAATAAGCAGAAATGATAGATTTCCTGAACAGATCAAACAGTTCTTCTTCCCCTATAAACGTTCTTCTGGGAAATTAAGAGAAGGAGTTACTTGTGTGTAGAAACACTATTTCTGTCCTCTCTCAATGTCAGAGGCTTTTAGACTTGATACCAGTATTTTTCTTCTAAGTTTAGGCTACTTCAGCCCACTCTCATGGGATATATATTTTTTAATTAATGAAATTCTACAGTTAAGAGCCACTATTTCTTGACAGAGAAAGAGGCACTGGAGAGGAAAGGGTGATTTACGTACCTTTAGACACAGACATTCGCCCTCCTGGCTGACAGCTAACCTCAAATGAATTCCGTTCATTTATTTTCCCTTCACCAGTCATTTCTCCTTTCAAATAATCAAGTGAATAAACATTTCATTCAGTTCCAGTTTAACTCAAAATTTTATGTATTAAAAAAGATGGATCTAGATTTTGAAATCTCTCTCACTGGTTTTGAAAAAGCAAACAGGATATCCCTAGGAAACTTAGCAGTCAGCTATACATTTTATAGCTAGTGGGGTACCGATAAGATCTGTTTGGTATTATCCAAATAAAAACCATAGGGCTAAGTACCCTACAACATTTAATTAAAAGCATATTATGTCCCACTGGGATTTTTTTCCACATCACAGTGATAAGCCTTAGGGAATGCAGAGAATTTAGGAGTTTTTATTCAGTTCCACATCATAGTCTCATGAACCATTCTGAAAGATTTGGTCCAGACAACAATGATAATAAAAGCATTCCATTTGTAATTTAACAAGAGTAAAGAAATTATTACCACTAAATTGTTGTCCAAAACAAAGCACATATAACTACTACTCATTATTATCTTCATTATTACATGTGTGGTACTGCAAAAACATAACTGACCTCTAAGAGACTATTTACAATTGCTAAAATTTATTGAACACTGGAGAACTTATACTCACCCCCATACATATGCCCTACAGAATGATGTTTAATTGTGAACAAGTGTGATAGCAAACAATGTCCATTTACCCATACTAGTTGAAGGCAGCAGAGGAACAGAGGTAGCACAATAGAGATTAACCAAAGCCTTTACACTAAACTATAAGTTTAGTACAAGAATTTTGCCCCTTAGATTTACCCTTCTTGAAATACTTTACATGATTGAGGAGAGGGTTAATTTCAGACATCAGTTTGATTTCACCTGGGTTTTTGAGTCATTCTTATAGCTTTCTATCTAAAACAAAATCCTTAATTAGCTTCTTTTTTATGTCCACGTTGTTCACTGTGTTATTAATCCCTAACGTACTATTAGCTTTCCATAGGAAAATGTTCCCAGCTCTGGGTTAGGGGAAACGAGCCAGTCTCCAACTTACAATTTAACTCTTAGTATATACAAAGCATTCTTAGGTCAGTTAATTCAAACTTGGAAATAACATCCTGAGGAACAATCTTATAAGTGGTAGTTATGTCCCAGGTCAGTTTGTACAACTCACAATGTATTGAAATTTATCACAGCACCCTTTCACCGTGCATGGTGCTGTTTTAATAGTGTTAAATAATTTCCAAAAGGAAGCCATGAGGCTGAGGCAGCTTTAGTGCCTTAGAGCCTATGTAGTAAGCAAACCAAAACCTAAGCCTGTGATGCCTCAAGGTTAAGATCAAAACCTAAGGACAATGGATCACAAACAGCCAACCAGGTACCCAAGTAAGGTAACTGCTTAAGCTACAGCCAATCAAGTATTATAATTGCCTTGCTTCCACCCGTTCTCTATAAATGTCTGTTCCCAGCTCCTGGCAGTGGGGCACTCCTAACCACTTATGGTTTGGCACTGCCCGATTGGAATTGGTGTTCAAATAAACTCTTACAAATTTAATATGCCTCAGTTTATCTTTTAACAGTGGTAAAGCACATTCCCCCATCCAGGTAGGAGATAAGAAACAGTTGTCTCAGCCCCACGGTAAGAGCAGGAAATCTGCTTGGCTTTGGTCGAAGTAGCTCAGAATGGGAATCAAAGGATAGGAAGCGCTGCTGCTCCCCTGGGAGCTGCCCCATCGAGAAGAGCAAGCCTCACAAGGGCTTCCACTGCGGCTTCCCCTCTGCTCCCCTTAAGGCACTCTCCAAACCGCAGCCCAGGAGACCCTTTACAATGCAAACTAGGTCTTGTGGCTTTCCATCTCAAAGCTCTCCAAAGTTTCCCATTATACTTTAAAAAAGATTCTAAGTCCTTATCCTGCCCCGCGTGATCTGGCCTCTGGCTGCTTCTCTGATCTCAATTCCTGCCACTCTTCCCCCACTCACGCTGTTCCAGCCACTTGAGCCTCCTGGCGGTTCTTCAAATGCATCAAGCATGT
This sequence comes from Globicephala melas, assembly GCF_963455315.2. NCBI lineage: Eukaryota > Metazoa > Chordata > Mammalia > Artiodactyla > Delphinidae > Globicephala > Globicephala melas. Next base: position 39,408,010 of record NC_083320.1, on the reverse strand, counting down.
TCCCGCTTCAAGGCCTCTGCACTTGCTCCTTGCTCCTCTCTCTACCTGGAATGCCCTTCCCGCAGAAGAGACATGACTTGCTTCCCCATTTAATTTCTGTCTCTGCTCTAATGCCACCTTTTTAGAGAGGTCTTCTCTGATAACCATAAAATAGCACTTTGGTGACTCTCATTGCCCTCCTTCATTTTTTATCACAGCACTTAATACTCTCTTAGTATTATGTATTTGTTTATCTTCCTTAGTAAAATGTAAGCCCCATTAGAGCAGGGAATTAGTTTTGTTTACCACTGTATTCCTAAAACAGTGAATGGCACATAGTACATATTCCATGCAAATTTATTAAATGAATGAGAGGTACGGCTCTCAGAAAATTGCTCACGAATCATGGCCTGCCCAAATTTGAAATTGGCTTCTATCATCTTAATATATACCAGCCAATGCCAGAGAAAGATAAGTTAGCCAAAGGAATAGTCAGCTATACAATAACTAAAAGATTCCTCTGAACAAAGTGCATTCTGGAAAATTAACAACCAAAATTTTTAAAAGATCAGCAGAACTTTGCATCTTATCACCTTGTGCCCTGATTATAACCAAGGGCTCTAAAGCTATCTAAACTGCACTGTCCTTAGGTATATTTTCCAAATTGTGCCTATCTACGTAGTCCTCCAAAGGATTTGGCTCAAATGGAAAATGCCTAAGGCTACTGGCATTCCCAGATGCAACATCTTCAACTTACTTCAGCATTCAAGGCTTAAAGAGGCACAATATACTCAGCAGAAGTGATGAGTGCTGATCATGAAATGATAGAATGATAGAGCTGAGACAGCTGAGAAATGATGTCATCAACCCTCTAAATTTATATTTGAGTAAATCAAGGCCCAGAGAGAAGTTGCTGAAGGGCACCAGAATATACCACCCCAAAAAAACCTTTTTGGCAGATGTATTATTTTGAGCTAAAGTCCATTGAGAACAAGCAGAAACAGAAAAAGCTCTACAAACAGGGCACAGGTTTTCCTTTTCTGAAAGAAATTTACATTTATAAAGAAAATTTAATTTGTAAAGATGTCCTCTGCTCCCATAACAGGAGGAGAAGGACTCTTAACAACTTATCAGTGGAGAAGAAACCACTTTGGTCTGCGTAATAAACCATAATACTACCCTTATTTACCATTGTTTTCCTCATCACCTCCCCATAACTTGCCTCCCTCACCCAGAAGCCCCCAACCCCTTTTCCTTTATTTAGCCTAAGACTGTATATAAGCTCAAGTTTTAAGCATCCCTTCGGGTTTTTCACTGGGTGCTCCCATGCGTATGTGTGATGCACATGTTAATAAACTTCTGTTTCTTTTCCTCTTGTTAGTCTGTCTGTTGCCAGTCTAATTTACAAGGCCCCAGTTGGAGAAGCCAAGATGGATAGAGGCAAAAGTTTTTTACCCTCCCTGCATTGCTGATGAACCTATGTAATTTTATTAAACACCTTCATGAACAGGGTTTGTTTAGAAGGCATTATTTATCATTTTCCCCATTCTTGTTAATTTAGGGGCATAAATTTGTGTTACATTACCCAGTTTTTTCTTTAATGTACAGCTCTTTAGAACCTGGTGTAGTGGACAATGGTTGACTTTTGCCTGCCCAGTAACACTCCATCCCTCCCCAGACACACACCTCTGAACTATTTACTCTTTCCTCATCCTTGGATGGAATGGAAACCCTTCTTGTGTACAGACGTCAGCCTCTGACCCAAGCCTAGTTAACTGCAGCATAGACTAGCCCTGTCCCCAGCAACTGGTTCATCAATGGACACATAACCCAATTAGATCTATTACAGCACTCTGAAGTCATAGTCACAAGGGTAAACAGGAGAGGAAAATTCACAAATATCAGCCTTGATCCACAGTCAGCCACAGAGGGAAAACTTTCCTGAAAAGTGAGCCAACGCAATTGAAAGCCAAGACAACAGATGGAAAGAAACTGAGACCAGACGACACTGTTAGGTCCTTTAGATCCAGTTCTGTCTAGAGGTTGGTTTTTCAGTTACTCAGGTCAGTGCATTGAGCTGAGTTTTCTATCATATGCCACCAAAAGTAAACTAACTAACAAATAACTAAAGAGGTGGTTGTATGAATTTACAGAGGGAATGCAAACATCAGGATATTAGAGTGATTTGAACATGCAAGAATAAAGCCTCTCACATTTATTTGCCTTCAACAAAGAAGCTAAAACTAGGAGCAATACAAATATATAGTTAGCAAGTTTCTAGGCTCTAGTTTAAAGCAAGGAACCTATTGCCTGAGTTTTTAATCATCTGCACACTCTCTTCTATCCCAATCTCTAGCAGAAATAACTACCGATAAATTGTTGAAAAGAAAAAACCTTGGGCTTCCCTGGTGGCGCAGTGGTTGAGAGTCCGCCTGCCGATGCAGGGGACACGGGTTCGTGTCCCGGTCTGGGAAGATCCCACATGCCACGGAGCAGCTGGGCCCATAAGCCATGGCCGCTGGGTCTGTGCGTCCGGAGCCTGTGCTCCGCAACGGGAGAGGCCACAACAGTGAGAGGCCCGCGTACCACAAAAAAAAAAAAAAAAACCTTGTGAATCAGATTTCTATTTCTACTGGCTGACGAAAAAGTTTTTAATATAAAAACATAGTGAAATTTTAAAAATATAAAGCTGCAATATATTAAGATCAATTTGAAGATTTGTTTTTATTCTTAAGGCAGAAAAATTGATGACTGTAATACCGACTGCATGCATAATTATCCACAGTTCTTATGATCCCCAAATATAATGACAAAAAAATGTCACGCATACCAACTTTCAGCTGGGGGGAATAATAGTGCCAGCCAGAGGAGTGCAATTTTCCCTTCTCTCTGTGTGGGGTCACTCACCTAATAGAATTGGCTGTAATAATAACAAGCAAAACAAAATGCAAAAGCTACTTTGAGGTAAGCATTTTTCAAGTTCAACCCTATTTAAAAGAGGGAGTATACTAAAAATCCTTTTTTAGCAACACATTTTCCCATCCTGAGGAGCTTGGAAAGGTTTAATGTGCTCTCAGTCCTCTCTGGAGGGCTACAATCCATGAGTCATTTGGCTAAGTAATCTGCTCTCACCCAACAACTCACACATTTATTTGTAGGTTAAGTAGAGGTAACGTCATAGTTCCTGTGATTATCCACGCCTGTGTCTATACAGAAATAAAAGTGTGCTTGTAAACATTAATATAGAAAATTAAAGCACTCCAAAGAGTTCAGGAGAGAAAAAGGCACACTCACCTAATGATGAGTAAACTGACACCAATGAACTTTTATTATGAATTAGATGAGAGCTTTCTCAATTCTTTACTTACATTTGTAAAAACAACAAAAATGAATTAAATGTTCCATTGATTCAGAAGTAGGTTGACATAGTAAAGATGTCCATTCTCCCCAAATTCATCTATAGTTGTAATTCCTAACAAATTCCCAATGGAATTTTTGTTGATATGGACAAGCTTAACCTAAAATTTATACTGAAAGGCCAGAAATCAGAACGGCTGAGACAATTTTGCAAAAGAAGAGTAAAGTGGAAGGAATCACTCCACCCCACGTTGACTTACTATATAGCTATGGTAATCGAGACCATGTGGTGCTAGTGGAAGAACAGAGGCAAAAATCAAGAGAACAGAACAGAGAATGGATAAATAGACCCACACGAATGTGTCTGACAGATTTTTGTCAAATATGCAAAGCAATTTGATAGAGGAAAGATGTTCTTTCAACTAATGGTGCTGAAGATATTAGACATCCATAGACCAAGAAAAAAAAAAGAACATCACCCTAAATCTTCCATCTTATACAAGAATTAACTCAAAAGGATCATAGACTTAAATGTAAAATGTAAAAATGAAGAAACATAAAACTTTTAAACAAAAACATAGGAGAAAATCTTCAGGACCAATAACTAGATTTGACACTTAAAAACACAATCTGTAAAAAGGAAAAAGGTGATAAATTGGACATCATCAAAATTAAAAATATTTGGTTGGCAGAAGAACCCGTGCAGAATATGAAAAGAGAAGCAGCAGAGGATTTGCAGACCACATATCTGGCAAAGGACTTGCAGAGAACCTCAAAACTCAACAATACTATGTTCCATTCCCAGAATTATGGCTTGAGGGGCTCTGCAGACCTATTCTCCAGAGAAACTATCGTAACTGATAAAGTTGCTCCCAAAAAAAGTCTCTGGAAGAAACATTTATTCCAGAAAATCTATTAAACTCAGTAAGAACAGCAAGAGTGTGTGGCATGAACCACATCCCACTTCCTGGTTGCCCCTCCCAGCTCAGCATGACAGAATTTCCACTGGTGGGTGCGGCCAAGAACACAGCAATTGCTGGAGAGGGTGTGGAGAAAAGGGAACCCTTCTACACTGCTGGTAGGAATGTAAGTTGGTGCAGCCACTGTGGAAAACAGTATAGGTTCCTCAGAAAACTAAAAACAGAATTACCATATGATCCAGTAATCCCACTACTGGGCATATATCCGGACAAAACTATAATTCAAAAAGATACATGCACCCCTATGTTCATAGCAGCGTTACTCACAATAGTCAAGACATGGAAACAACCTAAATGTCCATCGACAGATGAATGGATAAAGAAGATGTGGTATATATACAATGAAATACTACTCAGTCATATAAAAGAACAAAATAATGCTATTTGCAGCAACATGGAAGAAACTAGAGATTATCATATTAAGTGAAGTAAGTCAGAAAGAGAAAGACAAATGCCATATGATATCACTTGCATGTGGAATCTAAAATATGACACAAATGAACCTATCTATGAAACAGAAACAGAATCATGGACATAGAGAACAGACTGGGGTTGTCAAGGGGGAAGGGGTTGGGGGAGGGATGGACTGGGAGATTGGGGTTAGCAGACATAAGCTTTTTTATATAGAATGGATAAAGAACAAGGTCCTACTGCATAGCACAGAGAACTATATTCAATATCCTATGATAAACCATAATGGAAAAGAATATTTTTTAAAAAGAATATATATATTTATATGTATAACTGAATCACTTTGCTGTATAGCAGTAATTAACATAATATTGTAAATCAACTATACCTCAATTTAAAAAAAAGATAGATATATATATAAAAACTTAAAAAAAAAAAAGCATAGCAATTCCTCACCATCCAGCTCACAGTCCAGGGCTATGGCACCTCCCCCGGGAGGGGCAGGCCATGCAACCTGGAGGTCAGAGTTCCTGTCTCCATCCAGACCCCTCTGCAGAGTAGAGGCTCCTCCGTAGGCTGAGCACTCGATGCTGTCAGAATGCTGAGAAACTGGATCACTCATGCATTGCTGGTGAGAGTGAAAAATGGTACAGTCACTTTGGAGAAGAGTGTGGCGGTTTCTTACAAAACTAAACATGTGCTTACCATACAACCCAGCAATTGCACGCTTGGGCATTTATCACAAGAAAGTAAAAATTTATGTTCACACAAAAACTTGTACATGAATGTTCATAACAGCTTTACTTATAATAGACAAAAGTTGAAAACAACCCAAATGTCTTTCCGTAGGTGAGTGGTTAAACAAATTGTGGTACATCATAAAATGGAATACTACTCAGCAATGAAAAGGAATTGACCAAACTTAGATGGATCTCAAGGAAATTATACGAAGTGGGGGGAAAAAAGTCCATCTCAAAAGGTTACATACTGTAAGATTCCACTTGTATAACATTCTTGACCTCAACTGATAGAGATGAAGAACAGATTAGTGGTTGTCAAGGATTAGAGGTAAGTGGTTATGGTTATGAAAAGGTAGCACAAAGGATCCTGATGAGGTAACTGTTCTGTATATGACTGTGGTTGTGGTCACATGAATGTACCCATGTGATAAAATTGCATAGGACAAAATACATACACACACATATGAGTGCTTGTAAAACTGGTAAAATCTGAATAAAATTGATGGATTGCACCAATGTCAACTTCCTGCTTGTGGTATTGTACTATAGTGTAGGGGAGCAGAATTTGCTACCCCAAAACGTCTTTGGCATATTAAATATTTTAAGCGTGTTATCTTCTAAGAAACAGTAGCCATGGGAAAACTCTGAAAACCAAGGAGGAGTTACCGCTTTGTAAGAAACATTTACATTTATAAGGGAAATCTCCACTTTTAAGGGTGTCTCCCTGAATGTACCAGGAAGAAGAGAATGGCCAAATTTATAGAAACTGTCATCAATGGAGAAGGCATAGAGTTAAATCTACGTAACAACCTTATCCTTGGTTACTGTGCTTTTCCTAGTAACTTCCCATAACTGACTCTGCCCACCCTCAGTATCCTCTTTTATCTTTAGCAGAGGATGGTTTTTAAGATGAGGCCTCTGGCCATTTTGGTGAGTTACTCAGTTTTCCTGGATCTCTCCCGCATACATGTTATTATACTTCTGTTTGATTTTTCTACTGTCAATCTGTCTTATGCCAGTTTACCTCTTAGACCAGCCAGAAGAACCTAAAAGGGTAGAGGAAACTGCCTTCCTCCCCAATAATAGTAATGCAGAAGTTACTATGGGGGAAACTGGGGGAAGGGTAGGTGGGATTTCTCTGTATTATTTCTTACAACTGCATGTGAATCTACACTTTTCTCAAAGTAAAACGTTTTTTGATAAAAGTGAATTGAATGTCACACAAAGTTGAATGATTTTTAAGATAAGCTGAGCTGAGATAGTCACATCATCATCACTGCTAACCACTTGAACCAGATAATTTCCTTTATTTCACCTTATTTGGGCGCTTTATGACATAAAGACACACAAAAATAGTGCTTTCTCCTGCTGTGTTCCCCCACATAGCTAACAGGTTGAGAAATTTATTTTGGTTAATCCCAGGAGTGCTGCAGAAAAAAGCTGCCATGCAAAGCACATGTCCATGGTGTCCTGGGCGTGGGATCGAATCCTGGCTTTGTGTCCTGTGAGATCTGTGACCTTGTATATGTTATTTACTTTTTCTCAAAGTCAGGGCTATAAAATGGTGTAAGAATAATAACTTCTTACAGAATTTTGTGAAAATTAAATGTGATAATATATGTAAATAAATGGCTTTATTAAAGGATTAAACAATTATTGCTATCAAACAGAAATAAAGTCATAATTGTACTTCTCAGCTCACCTAATCAAGTTCCTGAACTATGTAAGAAATCTGAGGCCAGGAAAAGTGACTGTCAAAGACTAGACAGAAAGTAGCCTATCAGGTGAGGAACAGGGCATTGTTTTTGGAAGGTCAGTCCCATTCTTTTATAAGAGAAAGATTTTAAGCATTTGAAGGAAATCACCTCTTATTCTACTACTTTTTAATCTCCCACTGCACCCAGGTGATACTATACAGAGTAGGGTTGTTTCATAAATGAGGACAGATTCAATTACCAAAGAAAATTGCTTAGGCAAATTCAAACAATATGCATTTACTTCAGATACAACTTTTTGTCATATTGCTAGTCCCAGTTTGAAAACCAGCACCACTTTCTTCCCTCTATCTCAGCAGAAATACAGCAGAGTTCAGTATTTGTAGACATTTATTTGTTTCTAAATTTTCTTAAGTGGTGAAACAGTCTAGCACCTCAGCCAATTTTTATTTCATTAAAATCCAAATTGTGTCAATATAGTCATAGTCTTTACCTGTGGAAAATGAGCTTTTTGGTCTTTACCCTTAATGGAAACTGACTCAGTGTTAAAGCTAGCAGGTTTTTCTTGGGAAACATCTGGACATTTTACTTTCTCGTTCATTCTAAGTAAAAGCTTTAGTACACCTAAAACTAATACAGTGTTCTATGTCAATTATATCTCAACTAAAAAAACAAAAATCACCATGGGCGTAAGCTATGTTTGATGACTGATCGGTGGACATTCTTCAGTCTTAGGAACCAAAAGGAGAAGAGAGTATCCGAGCAATGCTTCATTGTCAAGAGCCACAGATCTTTAGAAAAATGATGATGGTGAAGCCAAAGGGAAGGCCGGTCAAAGGTAGATCAGAGATGAACAGATTTACTTGGTGGAGAAGATGTGCCCTCAGCCTGTGGCCAGAAGATCTTTTGTCGGGGGTGGGGTGGTGAGGAGAGAAGGTATACAGTTCTCATAAGAAATCCGAAACCATAAGTGTAACATTGTGTGTGTCTCATGCATGCATACTATTTCCAAGTGCACAAAAATTCTGTTGAAATTAATAAAAAGAAAAATTCATTTAAAAAAGCAACATAGGGATTAAGGGTTCATCTATTTAAAAAAAAAAAAAAACTTAGAATTTTGTTCTGTAGCAGTTTTAGTTCTCCGAGTCTACCTGTGTTAAGGCTTTTTGCACAGCTTTATAGACCTGAATTTTTAAGTTCTTACCTGAGCCAGTAATAAGAAGTATATTTAAGAGGATGCCTTTTCCTGAGCTCCTGAACCAGGAATATATTCATCTGTACTTACTCATGTTCTGATAACCTTATATAACTTTATATGTCGTATTCTTTGACAAGTTTCGTAAAGTGGACCAGCTCCCTGAGGGGTTGACTTACTATAATATCAGCTTTCCTGAACTTGATTGTGTCGCCACAGTTCCCCAGGGCTTTAAATTTCTCAAAGCACATTAGCCCATATAATTTTATCCTCTGACTCTTTACAGAGGGTTTTGTCATGTGGGGTTTTTTTTGTTTGTTTTTGGGGGCGGTTGGGGGGGTGGAGTTTGGGGGGGGTGGTTCTGTTTAAAGGTGAGGATGAAACCAGGAAAGAGACTGCCTGTGTTCTCAGAGATGGACCTCGGACCAAGGTGCAGGAATCCTTCTGACTCCAGCTCAGCTCCTTCCCTGACTGGTACAGCACACACAACCACTTGCCCTGGGCTTTCCAGAAGGCTGAATCAGGCACTTCAGAACAGATTCCACATGGACAGTCTTCCAAGGTGAAATGTCACATCTCAGGAGACCATGTGCTCACTGCTTCTGGGGATGTTCAAACATAAACTGAATGACCAATTAAAGTGGATTCAATCAAATGGGGGGTTAGACAAGAAGACTCTGAAGCTCATTTCTAACTGAAATTCTGTGATTATAACAAAATACTTTCTTCAGTCTAAAGTACAATTGTTTTTCACTAAATCACTTTCTCCTCTTCCTTTTTCCTGACAGACTACGATTGTTTAAAATACGTTGTGTAAAAAAGTATTATAGAGGGACTTTCCTGGCTATCCAGTGGTTAAGACTTCATGCTTCCACTACTGGGGGCACAGGTTCAATCCCCAGTTGGGGAACTAAGATCCCACGTGCTGCATGGCATGGCCAAAAAAAAAAAAAAAAGTATTATGGAGTATAAGTTTTTACCTCGTTTTTTGAGTCAATACCGTACTACACTAATAAATTCTTAGTTGTTTTTCCTGCTACCAGTTTTTCCTCTCTCCAATTCATCCTCTGTATATGTGCTGTCAACTAGAAGGTCCTGCATTATGGAAATGTACCTTATCTATGCTGTCCAGTATGGCAGCCACATGTAGCTATTAAGCTTTTAAGCACATGGGATGTGGCTACAGTAATCAAGTAACTCAAAAGTTAATTTTATTAATTTTAATTAATTTTAAGTAACCACATGTGGCTAGTGGCCACAATACTTTACAACACAGCCTATATGACTATCAAAGTAATAATTCTAAAAACAACTCTGCTCCCTTACTTAAAAACCTATAAATTTGTCCAAACCCATAGAATGTACAATGCAAAGAGTGAAACCTGATGTAAACTATGGACTCTGGGTGATAATATTGTGTCAATGTATTTTCATCAGTTGTAACAAATACACCACTCTGGTGGGGATGTTGATGATGCGGATGATAATATTGTGTCAATGTATTTTCATCAGTTGTAACAAGTACACCACTCTGGTGGGGATGTTGATGGTGCGGAGGCTGTGCATGTGTGGGGCAGGGAGTCTATGGGAGCTCTCTGTACCTCCTGCTCAGTTTTGCTGTGAACCTAAAACTGCTCTAAAAAATAAAGTTTTTTTTTTTTTTTTAATTCTCCTGGGTCCCATTTGTCCACATCAATATTTCTCAAGTTTCTCCAGCAAAATACTACTAACAGTAGAGTCTGGAGAGCCACTTCTAAGGAGTCTGGGGGTTTAACTTAAGACTAGACAAGTTGAAAATTAATTCGAAGTGGACTGTTTTTTTTTTTGCGGTACGCGGGCCTCTCACTGCTGTGGCCTCTCCCGTTGCGGAGCACAGGCTCCGGACGCGCAGGCTCAGCGGCCATGGCTCAAGGGCCCAGCCGCTCCGTGGCATGCGGGATCTTCCCAGACCGGGGCACGAACCCGTGTCCCCTGCATCGGCAGGCGGACTCTCAACCACTGCGCCACCAGAGAAGCCCTCAAAGTGTCCTTTTTATCTTTAAAATATGTAGGATTTTTGCCATCCTCTACAGGATACAAATTTCTATTAACATATAAAGGTTCAAAATGTCTTGCCATCAGCTAAAACAACAAAAGCTCCCTACCTCCTTCATTGATTAATGGATGAGAAGCTAGTGCATTAATGAAATCACCAATGAAATTAACTACTAACAATTTGAGAAAATCTGGCTGAATGAAAGATTACTACGCTGCTGCTGCACATTTCAGATTTGAGGCCCAATCAATTTCTCTTCTGGGTATGAGTGTCATAATATTTGGGAACTGGGATTCACATAAGTATGTGGATACAAATGGCAACAGTTTTTTGTAATTATTTTATGAGCTGTGTCAGAATAATCATTGCCAGAATGTTGCCAAAAATGTGGTGGGTGAAAAATAATCTTAGGTACTTGGTGGATATTTTTACAACTGTACCAGTTTGCTGATAAATGGAATCTCTGGTGTCATGATCGATGATACAACATCTTTTATTTTCAAAGGAAAGATTTGTTAAATCACTTTTCCAGTGTACAAAGATGGTGGGTGCTATTCTTTATTTCATTATAAATATTGTCATTTTCATCACATAAAAAAGTACAAGCTAAATATTTAAACTCACTTGGATAATTACTCTTTCAACACATTTGTCATAATACATTTGTCACCTGAAAAATAAATATTACACACAGAAGAGTAAATAATAAGGTACTGTTCTTAATTTCTTTAATTGAATTAAACCACCTTATGAGACCCCATCTCACTGATGGGGGGAGTGAAATGTACATTTAAATTTCCCAATCAAAGCCAATTCACATATTCTTACTTCAGACTTATTTCTTTCTTCTCACTTATTTCTTTCAAGTAAATATTGAGTCAATTCAAGGTATACCTTCCTATAAAAGCATTTCTCCCTCCTCCTCCTTTTTCCTACAATGGCTCTGCTTTCAAGAGAAAACTTTCAAAGCTTCATAGCAATGAGGCAGGGGCCTTAGTTTATCTGACCTTAAAGGGACCGTCAAGCAAGTCTTCATTTCCTTGGGGATTATGAGTTTCATTACATAACTTCTAGCTATGATGTCTCTATTTAGCTTGTGATTTTTCCTTCAAAATATGTGCTTTTAAAAACAAAAAATGTCATTGCAATGGTAATGGCTACAAGAAACACTGTGTTTTAGACTCATTTGCATCTCCTCAATGACAAGCTTCATATTTTAAATAAACATCTAAGTATATCTTTCTCTCTTACTGTCTCTTTTCATTTGATTTCTCCATGCCTTTTCCTCACTGTGGTGGGAGTGGTGCTCTCAACTTCTTTGCTGCCAGTGCCAGTGCAAAGGGTCTCAGGGATGAATCATGCCTCCTTGGTCTCATGTTGTTCTAAACTTTCCTCATTACCATGAACGTTGTCCCTGATTTCAAACATCCTATTTTTGTCCACTGATCCATCTTCCTAGTTGTCTTTATAATTTTAAATTGTTACACATTTAAAATGTACATTGACAGTAAGAAAAAACTGTCTAAAACTTCCCACAATTTCAACATTTCTTAGTTATCAGAGAACACACTGCAGGAAGGGGAACTAATATTTCTTCGACTGTAGTTATAGATGAACTTTGATCAGATTTGTGAACCAATTATGTTTGTGTATGTGCACAACAGAGCGTTAAGAAAAATAATAACACTGATTCATGAACTGTTATTTAAACATGTTTCTCAAAAACACTAACTCTGGCTGAGTCTCCTGGGACTCAAGGAAGAAGCTCATGTCGTCCTGCTAGCCTGTCTCACAGAGCAGAACCAGGTATGTCGACCTGTGACATTAACATACGTGGTGGACACTGTGATGCTCCCCCCAGAGCATCCCCTCCAGGGGCTTTTGGCCCCAGCTGCTGGGCGTGCTGCCAGCAGGCAGTTTTCAGCTGTCACCTCTTTCAGGGTCAGCTTCCACTGCAGAGAGAACCACACCCTTCCCAGGAAGAGCCCCATCCAATGACTGATCCTTGCAGGCCTGGTCGTTCCAATCCAATACAGGACAACGCTGAGAGCATTTTAGTTCCAGGTCTCTCTGTGAGGTCTGCAGAGGTCATCGTGGGGCTGCTTTGCAGCTCAACTTCTCACTCAGCTCAATCCTGCATCCTTTCCTTTCCTTCACAGTGAACACCCTGCACACCAACCTGTCTCAGCATCTGCTCCCTTGAGAACTCAACCTGCAGTAGCATAATCTTATCTTCCTGAAATATGAGAGTCCTGTTTCTTACAGTGCTGATGCCACCATCATACAAAATGGTCCAGTTTTCCAGTCACTCACTATACATAAAATGTTATAACATCTGACCCAGTGGTTCTCAATGACTTGGAGAGATTTTTTTGTAATGCTAGTATGCAGACCAATTAACTCTGGGGGTGGACTCTAGGAATCTGTATTTTTTCAAAAGCTCTCCATGGGATTCTAAAGTGCAACCAATCCTGGTTGAGAACATTCTAGGCTTTCAGGAAAAATACACAATTACAGTTAAGCGAGGTGGAAGAAAAGGATTCTACTGCATATGCTTGTGCTTACATGTGCTAACACACCGTTAGTGGAGCGTTAACAGCTCCACCAAAGCTGCCAGCCAACCTGCACACGCACACATCACCTCTGCTTTTGCTCATGTTCTGGCTACTGCCCCATTTCTTTGCTTCTTCAGTTTTATGTGTTTTCTCCATTTCCTCACCTTCCATTCTCTCTTGAACCTACTTTAGTCAGGCTTTTATCTCAACCCTCCAACCAAAGCTGCTCTTATCATGGCTATGTTACCAGGTTCAGGGGTTAGTTCTGTCTTTGTATTACCAAACCTGTCAGGAGCCTTTGACTCAAGCCGTCTCTCGCTCCTCATAACTCTGTCTTCACTTGGAGTCCTAGAGAGCACACCATCTCGAGATTCCCTTCCTACCCTAATGCTCCCTCCTTCTCAGTCTTCTTTGCTGATTCCTCTTCATCTTCCAGCCCCTACACATTACTTTGCTGAAGAGTTCATTGCTCCACTTTGCCGTCTGTAATTGCTCATTAGGGAATTATCCCAGTTTTATGGCTTTAAATATCATGTATATGCTTGAAATTCCCAAACATAAGTGTTCAATGCTGACTGTTCCCCTGAATTCCAAGCTTATTTATCCCAACTACCTATATCGAGCTGTCACATCACACTTATCATGTCCAAAACCAAAGACATTTCTTCCCCAAACCTACTTCTTCAGCTTTCTCAATCTCAGTAAACAGCAGCTCTAACTTAGATGTTTTTACCAAAATCTTTGAAGTGATTCTTAACTGTTCTCTTTTTATTTCATTTCACAAGTTGTTAGTTCTATCTTTAAAATATATCCAGGTAAGATCACTTCCCATTACTAGTCTGCTGCCACCCTAACTAAGCAACCGTCATCTCTCAAAATAAATTCCAACATCTTAGGGGTTTATAGGCACGCTCTCCTTGTCCCAGGCCACCTGTCCAGGTGCGTTCTTCAGCTCTTCTCCATGAATGGCTACGTCATAGAATGCAGGGCACCCTTGAGCTTTGTAATGTCAATCTCTCCCACCAGACTATCAGCAGTTCTTAGTTGTTTCTCTATCCCCATTCAGAGTGCAGTGGCTGGGCACAAATTTAAGGTTTCAATAAATGGTCAGTGAAGGAATAATGAATGAATGATCCAGTAATGCTACAATATTGACTGTAATGAATAAAGAGATATATTGACCTGCATGACAGAAAATTCAAGCAGTTATTATTAGCTACATTCACTGTGCATGCCAACTGGAAAGAATTTCACACCTGCTTTGATGCATTCATTTTTCTCTTTGTCTCAGTTGGTAGAATTGAACTGTCTTTCTTCTTTTTCAGAGGCTGATTAAACCAAAGGGCATGTGTGGTGACCTCACAGCATACTAAGTTAGTTGATGCCAGTAATCCAATATGTACAAAGAAAGCCTGTTGAAACAAGACAAGAGCTAACTAAGCCAACAAAATCAGTCCTAAAGTTTTGAAGACCCCTAATAATCTATATCTTTTTGTTTATCTCAAAATTGTTTATTAAGAGATTAGGTGGCTGTTACATATTCCTGGATAACTCAAGTTAGCAGAATATAACCTTTTTAAAGTTTTGACCAGTTTTATTTTTAATTTAGATCTACTTGATATTAGTTCAGAGCGGCTTACACCTGTCCAAAATTTAAATTAATGTGCATTTCCCTAATGAGGCTGACTTTACGATTTGCATTCACATTAATTCTCGACAGGCTTGCTTAAAATTGTTTTGAATTGGAGTTTCATAATCAGAATTTAACATTTAAATCATCTTCAGGAGACTGTGCATATGGTTAAACAGACTGCCAGAATAAATTATGAACTAACAAAATAGTCATCTATTACTTTAAGGCATTTGGTAAGTCATACTGTAGTTATCCTTTTACATCTTCTTACAGAAATATTCTCTTAGGTTTCTTAACCACAGTTCACCCCCCTCTTTTGACCTGAGACAGTTTTTCACAGTGATGTCACCTTCACCATTCCACTCAGAGCTTCAAACCTTAGTGGTGTCCTATGGCCATTGACATGAGGAAGAAATTATGTCTTTGCTTATGTTCTTACCAACCTGAGTTCTGCTCTCTTTTCCCCAAGTATAGCTTAGCCTCCAATAATGGTTTTCTCAACTTACAGTATCACCTTCCCAACATTCTATTTAGAAACTGGCAAAATACACAAGATTAAGTGCATACACATTTGCTTTTGAAATTTGAGCATAATTTTATGGGTTACCTTGCCTTCTAACGTTTCCATCTCCCATTCCTCTCCAATTTTATTGTATCCTAGCTTGATCACCTTGCCTCGGTGCAAGGTTTCACAGCCTCAGCACCGTTGACACTTGGGGTCAGAAGATTCTTTGTTGGGGAGGCTGGCCTGTGCCCTGTAGAGTGTTTAACAGAATTCCTGGCCTCTACTCACCACAGGCAGGAAGCGAGTCCTCCCACCCCCACCCTGTTGGTAGCAATCAAAACTGTTTTCAGACATTATCAAATGTCTTCTAAGGAGGTAGAGGGAGGGACAAATTGCCCCCAGTTAAGAACCTCTGCTCTATGATAATTGAAGCTAAAGATCCAAATGACATAGCTGCTCAGGATCACTGGGATTCAAATCCACATCATCTTAATTGACAACACATTCTTCCCCCTAAAATGAGAAAGCTTGCACTAGTGGGCATAAAGAGACCCCAATTTAGACACAGTGTGTTCCTGAAGATCATGAGTAAAATGACATGTGGTGGTTAATTTTATGTATCAACTTGGAGGGTATTTTCCCATGAGATTAACATTTAAATCAGTGAACTCTGATTAAATCAGATTGCCCTCCGTAATGTGGGTGGGCCTCATGCAATCAGCTGAATGCCTAAATAGAACAAAAGGCAAGGCTGAGAGGAGCAGCGATGTAGAAGACTATTGCTGGCAGTCCAGCCGACTGCCTTGGAACCAAAATGCACCATCAGCTCTCCTGGATCTCAAGACCACCAGCCCACCCTGCAGATATTGGACTTGCCAAGCTCTATAACTCTGTGAGCCAATTCCTTATCATTAATAAATAAATAAATCCCCAGAGAACCCTCGTACATGACATAATCGAAATAATATTTCTGCTTTTCTTCCCCTCCACACACACTCTCAACAGAGCCATCTGCGTTTCTACCTGCCTTGAGAAGGATAAGCTATGTTTATTTTTTGACTTCTGAATGTTGTCAGTAAATCAAAAGGGAAAGTTTAAAGAAGTACGACCATACAGAGTGAAGTAAGTCAGAAAGAGAAAGACAAATACCGTATGCTAACACATATATATGGAATTTAAGAAAAAAAAATGTCATGAAGAACCTAGGGGTAAGACAGGAATAAAGACACAGACCTACTGGAGAACGGACTTGAGGATATGGGGAGGGGGAAGGGTGAGCTGTGACAAAGCGAGAGAGAGGCATGGACATATATACACTACCAAACGTAAGGTAGATAGCTAGTAGGAAGCATCCGCATAGCACAGGGAGATCAGCTCAGTGCTTTGTGACCGCCTGGAGGGGTGGGATAGGGAGGGTGGGAGGGAGGGAGACGCAAGAAGGAAGACATATGGGAACATATGTGTATGTATAACTGATTCACTTTGTTATAAAGCAGAAACTAACACACCATTGTAAAGCAATCATACCCCAATAAAGATGTTAAAAAAAAAAAAAAACATGTGCTGAACCTAAAAAAAAAAAAAAAAAAGAAGTAGGACCCAGAGCTCCTACGATAACAGAAGAATTATAGAGAAAGTAGAGGGAGTGAGAAGGGTGGGGCAAAACTTTGTAGAGCACATTGAACGGAGCAGAGCTAACACTGAAAGTCCAAAGCGTTCTGTGGTGGAATGGCCAGTGCTTGGGAGCCAACCCATGGCCTGGAGGAGACCACGTGAGGGAGCAACTCACATCACCTGAATGGAGAACCACATTAACTGCACCTTGTGACAAAAATGTGTGCATGTATGTGTTCACGATAACTGCCTATATGTTGCCTATGTACTATTCTCTTAGACTTTTCAGAAACCATTCAAACTGCCCAATGTAAAAGCAACCTCTCTTTTTCAAAGGTCCAGAGCACTTATAAACCTCTTTCCAAAACAGAGGGTTGGGTTCCTGGACACTCAGAGATAAGGAAGGGAAAGTCGCTGCACTGGTGAAATCATGAATGTTCATATTGTGCTTCCTCATGCTGAGAACAAAGGTCACAAGATGAGAAGTATGGGTCTTTACTGAGTAAATCAGAAGATGCTGCAAAGCAAAATACAATACAGAGGGAAGTAGAACTGCCTTCAGTATGTTTTTCTAAGTTCTGAGAAATCAAACTTTCCTGTATCTACCTTGTTTTCAATTATAGATAGCTCTTCTGATTCAGTGCACCTTTTTAAAAAATAGAGCTCTTCTTACATGCAGACAACATACCTATGTTATGATACCTGTGGATTATTTGTAGAAATAAAAGTATTTCTATCAGTAATACCACATGAAAATGGCTAGACACAATTCACCAATTTTGAAGCATGTGTTTGGTATAACCTGACTTAAAATACAGGTTGATCTACCCTATGACCCAGAAATTTCACTTAGAGCTATGCACCCAAGAAAAATGAGTACATGTATCCACCAAAAGACATGTACAAGAAGGCTTATGGCAACTTTATTACAATAGCTCAAAACTGGAAACCACCCAAATACCCATCATGGGAAACTGGACAAACATATGCATACAGCAGAATACTCTACAGTACTGAAAATGAATGAACTATATGTTGATACCATAGCAATATGAATGAACCTCAAAAACATGCTGATTGAAAGCCAGACATAAAAGTGCATACTGTATGATTCCATTTACATGAATTTCAACAGGGACAACTAATACATGATATGTCATAATAGAGGAGGACTCTGGGTAGGGAAAGTACTGACTCAGAAAGGCCTAAGGGAGGCAGTGAAGCGATGGAAATATCATTATATCTTGATCCTGGGTAGTGTTTCTCAAGTGTTTACATATGAAAACTTCATTAAGCTATACACTTAATAATAGTAAATTTTACTGAATGTATGTTATATCCCAACTTTTTGAAAGTTCTATATAGAGAGAAAGAGTTATGTACAAAATTCACCATGAGGGGCCTCAGGGGTGGGTAACTAAAAGATGAAAGATGCTATGCTCTGGTACAGAGCATCTAAAACTAAGGTACTTGCTGGTTTAAGGAGTCATGTGCCACATGTTCATATGCTGTGATCATCTCATTCAGGTTATTGGCAGAATTCAGTTCCTTGTGGTTGTGGGTCCCTATTTCCCTGTTGGCTGTCAGCTAGGGACCACCATCAGCTATTTTTTTTAATAAATTTATTTATTTGTTTGTTTTTATTTTTGGCTGTGTTGGGTCTTCGTTGCTGTGCGCGGGCTTTCTCTAGTTGTGGCGAATGAGGGCTACTCTTCATCGCGGTGCACGGGCTTCTCATTGTCCTGGCTTCTCTTGTTGCGGAGCACGGGCTCTAGGCACGTGGGCTCAGTAGTTGTGGCTCACGAGCTCTAGAGCGCAGGCTCAGTAGTTATGGCGCACAGGCTTAGTTGCTCTGCAGCATGTGGGATCTTCCTGGGCCAGGGCTCGAACCTGTGTCCCCTGCATTGGCAGGCAGATGCTTAACCACTGCTCCACCAGGGAAGCCCCCACCATCAGCTCTTAAAGACCCATATCTATTCCCTGCTAATGGTCCCCTGCATCTCACAGCCAGAAATGACATGTGAAATCCTTCTCACACTTATCATCTCTCTGAGTTCTCTTCCTGCATATCTCTTCTGCCTCCAACTGGAGGGAGTTCTCTGCTTTTAAGGGCTCATGTGACTAGACTGGACCTACATGGGTGATGCAGGATAACTCTCTGTCCTAATTAAATTTGCAAAGTCCCTTTTGCCATGTGGTATAGCATCTTCACAGGTTCTAGGAATTAAGATGTGGACTCTTTAGGGTCCATTATTCTGCCTACAACACATGGACAGCTCTGGCGCACATGGCTGTATGGTAGCAGGCATTTATTCGTTTATCAGTGCTTAATGGCCTTCTTGAACACAAAAAAGAACAACTAACACATTTGCAGCTTGATCATGATGGCTTTTTCGTTTGAAGCTGTTCGGGCATTCTTAGAAATAAAACACCATTCCATTTTGCTACATTACTTTACCAATTTTAGTCTTAGGTTGACCTTAAAGAAGGCTGTCCCTAAAGAATTACTGCTTCAGGGCTTCCCTGGTGGCGCAGTGGTTGAGAGTCTGGCTGCCGATGCAGGGGACACGGGTTCATGTCCTGGTCCAGGAAGATCCCACATCCCCCGGAGCGGCTGGGCCCGTGAGCCATGGCTGCTGAGCCTGCGCGTCCGGAGCCTGTGCTCCGCAGCGGGAGAGGCCACAACAGTGAGAGGCCTGCGTACCGCAAAAAAAAAAAAAAAAAGAATTACTGCTTCACACAAACCTAAATAATTCTCTCCTATTAAAGACTCAGGTTCTGGGCAAAGAAAAACCTGTATGGCGAAGGATGAATTGTGCTCCAGTAGCTATCCTCTCATCTTTCCTAGCATGGCCTGGCCTGGAGAAGGGAAACAAAGAGAAAAGAAAAGTGGCTTACTCTGACTCAATGATATACGGAAGGCAACATATGCATCCTGATCATCTTAATTGTCAGAATTCTGAGTGTGATTATAAAGTGGCACCAGGATCCACCTTTGTTGTGACATGGGTAGACCTTGCCTTGGCCACATTTCTTTTCTGCTTTGGTCTTTACTTTACATAGAACTTCATAGTTTGCAAATCTTTTGTCACACATATACTCTCATTTGAGGCTCCAAATGATCCTGCTAGGTACACCAAGCAAGTGTGATCACCCTGTATTTCATGTGTGATAGCTGAGGTTCGGGAGAATGAAGGGACTCCAAGTTTACAGAGCTAGAGAGTGGCAGCCCCAACTATGCATTCAGCAGTCTTTCCACCATCACCATGGCAATAACAGCTGCACCCGTTGCCAGAGCTCTCTTGTTTTAATCTCTACCACTGATCAAAACCAGCCTCTGACAAAGGATATGAATAGACATTTTTCCAAAGAAGACATACAGATGGCCAACAAGCACATGAAAAGATACTCAGCAACACCAATGATCAGGGAAATGCAAATCAAAACCACAATGAGCTACCACCTCCCACCTATCAGAATGGCTAGTATACAAGAGACAACAAATAACAAGTGTTGGCAGGGATGTGGAGAAAAGGGAACCCTTGTGCATTATTGGTGGGAATGTAAATTGATGCAGCCACTATGGGAAACACTATGGAGATTCCCCAAAAAATAGAACTAGGATACAATCCAGCAATTCCACTCCTGGGTATTTATCCAAAGAAAATGAAAACTAATTAGAAAAGATATATGCACCACCATGTTCATTGCAGCATTATTTACAATAGCCAAGACATGGAAGCAACCTGTGTCCATCAACAGATGAATGGATAAAGAAGACATAGTATATATACACAACAGAATACTACTCAGACATAACAAAGAATGAAATCTTGCCATTTGTGACAACATGGATGGATCTAGAGAGTGTCACACTAAGTGAAATAAGTCAGATAGAAAAAGACAATACTGTATGATTTCACTTATATGTGGAATCTAAGGAACAAGACAAATGAACAAACATAACAGAAGAGAAATAGAGTCATAGATACAGAGAGCAAACAGGTGGTTGCCAGAAGGTGGGGTGGGAGGAGGAGAAAAATGGGTGAGGGAGACTGAAGTACGAACTTCCAGTTGCAAAATAAATGAGCCATGAGTATGAAATGTGCAGAGTGGGCAATATAGTCAATAATTAAGTAATATCTTTATATGGTGACAGATGGTAACCAGACTTATCATGGTGATCATTTTGAATTGTATAGAAATATCGAATCACGGTTATATAACAGGAACTAACATGTTATTTGTTATAGGTCAATTACACTTCAAAAACAAACTCACAGAAAAAGAGATTATGTTTCTGGTTACCAAAACAGGGGAGTGGAGGAAGGGAGATTGGATGAAATTGGTGGTCAAAAGGTATAAAATTCCAGTTACAAGATAAATAAGTTCTAGGAATGTAATGTACACATGTAATTAACACTGCTGTATGTTGTGTATGAAAGCTGTTAAGAAAATAAATCCTAAGTCTCTCATCATAAGGAAAATTTTTTTCTCCATTTCTTTAATTTTATATCTATATGAGATGATGGATGTTCACTAAACCTATTATGATAATCATTTTATGATGTATGTAAGTAAAATTATTATGCTGTGCACCTTAAATTGACATACTATAAGTCAATTATATTTCAATAAAACTGAAAGAAAACAAACCTCAACCCCTGAGCCTCATTCACAATAAAGTGTGAGTGACTGGCTCTTCCCAGGAGTGTCTGCACTTTAATACCAAAGGAAGCAAATTCATAGGATAAAGTTTCAGATATTACCAATCAAGTCAGGGAGAAATGGGTTGGTATGGGAGGGGGCACAGGAGGAATAAGGTCTTCCCAACACTCTATAATGACATCCAAAAGGTTCTTCGAAAAGTATCTAGACAGGACTTCCCTGGTGGCGCAGTGGTTGAGAGTCCGCCTGCCGATGCAGGAGACACGGGTTCGTGCCCCGGTCCGGGAAGATCCCACATGCAGCGGAGTGGCTGGGCCCGTGAGCCATGGCCGCTGAGCCTGCGCATCCGGAGCCTGTGCTCCACAACGGGAGAGGCCACAACAGTGAGAGGCCCACGTACCGCAAAAAAAAAAGTATCTAAACGTTAAATTCAGTGCCAAACTCTTACAAAAGTTAAAAGATAAAGTAAAAGCTGTTTCAGACAAATCTCATTTTATTCCAGAAATGAAGTCAACACATAAATAAGGGAAGGTGGGAAGTTTAAAAAGAATTAAAGCATGGAAGTTATGAAGAGAGGATGATAGGTGCCAAAAGAGGAAAATTATATCGATACCTAAAATTTTCAAGTGTTAATGTTAAATCAGATGTATAATATTCCATCAAGAAATGAACAAATTTAAACTATGGCCTTCTCTCCCAAATGACTGAATAACAGCAACTTTTATGCTTTATTCTTTCTTGTTCATCAGAATAAATTGCCCTGTATTGCACTCAGAAGGACCTCTGAAGCCCCTATTAGAGAAATGTAATCATCTTTGAAAGATGACATATAATCATCTTTGGAACCACAGTATTCACTGAAAATAGCATGTAAGTTCCTGCCCATCTTTTTCTTTTCCCTACAGTGCCTTCCCATTTACTTTTTGTCCTCCTGTTATCTCTTGATCTGTTTTATGTTACAACTTCTCAAATGTCTTTTAATGACATATAGAAAATTATCCACTTAATGTTTCCCTTTGTGAAACCTCAGGCTACCAAAAAAATTAAAGTAACTGAGTCTCATAAAATTAGACGAAAATCTTCTTTGAAGCAATGCTGGGATTTTGCTTTCTTTCTTGTTTAAAATCAGAAAGTAACAACATCTTTTTTAGGTGAAAGGGACCTTGACAATTTATCTAGTTCGTTACACGAAATCTAGGAGATACTACATAAAAACCATCAAACAACAGTGCATACCCCTCTTCTTGCTTACTTATTTTCAAACTTTAGTGAAGATAACTTCATAGAATAGTTGGTCTCTTTACAGATGAAAAAATAATGGCGATCATGGTTAAGATATACGGGTGGGCATCTAGTTATAAAATACGTGTTTTTTTCCTCTTTCAATACATACAGATGTCCTGTTTCATGTGTTAAGCACATCTACCCATAAACCATTACTATGAATTGCTCTGTTTAAGAGGAAATAACATGTGTAAAGAATTGAGATTAACCCTCTTGAAAAAATTAGGCAGGAACTATACCAAGCATGGAAAGTACAGATCAGCAGTTATGGTCACACCCAACAATCACATAGAAAGACGGTTCAAGATACTATAGTGGGTTTAATTAGAATTCTCGAGAGAAGAGCTGCCTGTGTAGTCTCACTCCTCTCTCTAAGGAAATAAAACCTCTGAATGACCCAATTAATGGTGCCAAGATGATAATAAAGCTCAGTGAAGTAAATAGGACACTAAGGTGAGATCTCCTTCTACCAAACTTCATTGGCCTGGAGGAGGAATAAGGATGTGCTAGAGGATGAGGTGGGGTGAGCAAGGGGAGGAAACAAAGCAGGAATTTTATCTCTTTATTTTATGTAAGCCAGACTCCCTGTTTTGTCCTTGGTCTTAGCCAGCCTCTCGAGATGGAGCTCTCAAGCAGGAATAAAGTGAAAGTAGGGCATTGTCTCCTACTCGTTACTGAGGACGACAGCTGACTACGTGGGGAATATTTGATAGAGTTTGATTTGGAGCCAGTGATTTGACACTTCATAGAGGTGTATCTCTTGGCTTCAGATTGATGGCAGGGCTCAAGTAGCACTACCACCTTATCACAAGGTGAGAATTATTATTCTCCTCTCCATTGTAATGAAAGAACCTAAATATCTCAGGTTCTTTTTATTTATAATTGGAGTATGCTAATCTAGAAAAGAAAGTAGTTAAAAGTTATTGATACTGACACTTATACAACCTTACTTCAATTATCTGATTATGTTTTTTACATCCTTAAATAATTATATGCTAGATATTTTCAAACAATAGGTAGGCAACGAATTACTGTGGTTTAAAATGAAATTGATATTCCAACTCCAAGATTCCTCTGGTCCTTGTAGTATCAATTGCAAATCTACTGTTCATGAAATCTCAGCAGTGATGACAGAATAGAAATGACTTCATAATTTATTAAGTATCAAATGAAAAATATATTAATGATTTTATTATTAACGAAACAAACAGTGGCCTATAATGAGTCTCTGAGCTCTGCTCCAGGGTCCTCCCTTCAACTTCCTTTCATCTGGTGGGAAGAAGTAGCTTCATTCCCTGCCATAGAGGGGCAGGGATTATATATGGTAGAAGCATAAACAAAAGTCAAAATTGCTATTAGCTTTAGAAATGGTCAGAAGCACTCTCATTTGTTTTTCATCTTGAGCAAAAGGAAGACAGTGAAATAAAAGGATCATCATTATAAACTAAAAGAAAACTACTCCAAATTTGTAAAAATGGTAAAACCAAAAACTTAGCTTAAATTTTAAATTTGGTTATGTCTGAAGAAAGCTAAGTACTATTTCTGAGTCATCATTTCTCTTCTATGCTAGTTATGCTTTCTGTCCCCTCATAATTTTTCAAATAAGTTTCATGATTTTGACAACAAAAAGGCTGACATTCTAGTTGGCTAATGAAACAGTATGAGAGCAGGAGAGTCTGTGGGTTTTTTGTTGTTTTTTTTTTTTTTGACAATAAATGGAAACACATCGCAGGAATCTGCCTATTACTGTTGAGCAGAAGCAAGTTTTCATCTTACTGGAGAGGTTGTCTCAACCAGATCTGTTAGAAGGCAAGTTTTTTGTTTAGGTCCATGGGCTTACTGATTCTGTTCAGATTGGTTTTTTTTTTATCATCAAAGAGAAGCAATTAACAACATAGTGCTTGAATCAACAAGAAGTATTTTAGGTTTCATTTGCCTCACAATTTCTCTTTCATTAAGGCTGATTTCCTTTTTAAAGCAAAACTCACATATCTAACTTACTTTTGCGGTATGAGGGCCTCTCATTGTTGTGGCCTCTCCCGTTGCGGAGCACAGGCTCCGGACGCGCAGGCTCAGCGGCCATGGCTCCCGGGCCCTGCTGCTCCGTGGCATGTGGGATCTTCCCGGACCGGGGCACGAACCCGCGTCCCCTGCATCGGCAGGCGGACTCTCAACCACTGCGCCACCAGGGAAGCCCTGTAACTTACTTTTATTCTTCAAAGAAGGGATTTATATTATTCTGCTTCCACAACTCTATAATTCATATTCTTTCAAACTACACTTTCTAAGCCATATTTCTAGGCTCACAATGTATAGAGAATCTAAAGGGTTCACATACATGCTGATCTTCTCACTATCACCCTTTCCTATCTTCAAATTCTCACTTCTGACCTATGCTAAATATGTATCCTCACACAGGTACACATTCTCACATACCCTCATGATGATAAACACAAATGTAGTAGATAACCAAAACCCAAAGCAGAATTTTCAACATACAAATTCATTCGTTGCCTATTTTGTTCCTATTTCTATCAAGAGAATTGCTAGTTCACTTAAATAATGCCTGCTGTTAGTTCACGAAATCAGACTTGCTTACACAAAAAGAGAATTTATTAGAAATATCTACAGTAGTTCACATAATTGATGGGCATGCTGAACAATCAGATCCCAGGGAGTACCAGGAGTCACCAGAGCACCCTCTCTTGAAACAAATTTGTTCAAACCAATTTCAGCATTTTCTGTAACTAAGGTTTCACATTAATTGAAAAAAATCTGATTAGCATACCTAGAATCATATATACCCCCTCCCATTTTTCAAAACAGAAAGAGGCTATTACTGAAAAAAGAAAAATGAATTGACAGTGATGGGATCATGCTGGGACTTTGATGGCAATTTTCCGGACAATAGAAAAGTTCTGTGTCTTGATTGTGGTGGTGGCTATATGAGTGTATAAATTTGTCAAAACTCAACAAACTGTATGCTTAAAGTTGTATTTTATTGTAGAATGAATAATATTTCAGTAAACTTTACTTTTTAGAAAGATGACACAAAATAAAATTATTGTTAGCTGAAAGATTCCGACCCTAATTTTAAAATCAATGAGGGGCTTCCCTGGTGGCGCAGTGGTTAGGAATCTGCCTGCCAATGCAGGGGACACGGGTTCGAGCCCTGGTCCAGGAAGATCCCACATGCCGCAGAGTAACTAAGCCCGTGCACCACAACTACTGAGCCTGCACTCTAGAGCCCGCGAGCCACAGCTACTGATGCCTGCGCACCTAGAGCCCGTGCTCCGCAACAAGAGAAGCCACAGCAATGAGAAGCCCACGCACTGCAACGGAGAGTAGCCCCAGTACATTGCAACTAGAGAAAGCCGCGTGTAGCAACAAAGACCCACGGCAGCCAAAAATTAATTAATTAAATTTAAAAATAATAATAATAAATAAAATAAAACCAATGAAAACAAAGGAGGAATTTAAAAATAAGTCATTATCCCAACAGACTATAAAAGTTAAATATAGAAATTGGTTTTAGAAGGTTCTAACAAATATATCTACACACCATTAATAAAGGGAGAGCAAAGTGGCAACACTACTTGTTCAGGGCACAATCTGACCAATTTAAGGTTGATATCATGTGCACAGATGTCATATTCTCCTAGATGATTCTGTTTGGTAGTTTGCTTTGTACCCCTTGAGCTAACAGTCTAAGTTCTTTCAGGAGAATGATATAGCAACAAATTTCATTGTTCTGTATATTCGTATCAGTCAGATAAATGCTGCTGCAATCAGTATAGCAGTTTCATTCGAGAATGGATTTTTTAACACTATCAACACATCTCATATCTTAATTGTTACGCCTTACACAGACATCTGAAAAATGAGCTTATAATGAAACAATATGAAAAAGATTTATTTTCTAGGATGCCCTCTTAAATAACTAACACATTGGGAAAATCTGAGCAAGAATAAGTGTTTTTGAGGACATTGAAATAGCACATGCCCAGATTTATTTTACCACCAACAAACGTAATTATTTCCAAGGCAGAATATCAGTATGTTGGTCCTACAGTTTAAATAGAATTGTGTCATCCAAGAATCATAAATAATGTGACGATTTACTTGAATCTGAGGGCAGTACCCTGTGCTTATGTAACCACTACCAGGTTGTCTTTTAAGACCTATTAACTCTAAACAGATGAAAAATATCAAGGATGCTTAAATGTGTGTTTCTGTGTGTGTCCGTGTGTGTGTATGTGCTGTGAAGGGAGAGGGTTTTTGCTGAGCCTATTCTACTTTCAAGCCCTTTGACTATCTTTCTTAATAACCTGCTTTGCATAGGGATAATAGAGATTATGAAGAAGAGTTTTTCTTCAAGGGGAACCAGGAGGCAAAGATGGGTGAAATGAAGAGGGTTATTTCCTCTGCTGCTCAGCACAGTCCCTAGAATTAAGCAATTCTGAGGGTCCCTAAAGGCAGAAGCATACAGAGGAAGCTGTAGCAAACACCTTTGATGCCAGGATGCCCTACAGAAATCAACAAGACTCCAACAGGCACGCAGTGTCCCACAGCTCCCCTGGAAAGCAAATTTGTTTATAAGTCATGTGACACACCTCTGAGGACTTCCAAAAGTCACAGGCGAAAGGAATTTTTGTAAGGGATTAAAGGGCCAGACCCATCAGTGGGCATACTGAGCTAGCAAAAACTGAGCACGACTGTCAACTGCACTTCATTTCTCATGGTAAGTGGTGAAATCTGGAGAAATTTGGATTCCTCAAGCCAGTTCTGATCTCTTTACTGCCTGTGTCATGACCGCTCTCTAAAATGTAAAAAAAAAAAAAAAAAAAAAAATTCTAGATAATCAGTAGCCTCTTTGCCAACACCAAGTATACGAAGAAATAAAATAATTTCCCTGATCTTTGCCAGTCTTTTTGTCCTAACTATTGCCTCCTGCTGAAAGAAATGGTAGGCAATACCAATAACAATATTTATTGAGTCAGCATGGTGTTAGGTGATTTAATGCATTATCTCTTTTATCATTCAAAACACACATTTGAAGTACTCTTATTATTCCCATACCACAAATGAGGAAACTAAGTTTTTGAGGGATTAAGTAACTTGCTCAGGGTCACATGACAAGTAAGCACTGGAGCCAAAAAGGGAAGAGAAGAGCAAGGAGTTTTCCTCTAACCCACTCCTATATCAATTGCTGGCTGTCAAAACAGATTTCTTGCCAACAATCTTGAGCCCCTTAGAGGCCCAAGTCTCCTCAAGAGAAAAGATGTACAGCTATAACCCTTTGTTTCCTTTTTCACCCAATGGAATTAATAAAAGCTACTCAAGCAGCAACGACAACCAATTCCACACATAACTACTAATTCTTGCCAATTGTCCAATGTACAGATGACAGAGGCCACTGAGCAGTAGAAATAACAGTAACAACAGAGTTGAAGCAATTTAAATCAGTCTTATGCCCCATGCCAGCTAATGCCAAAAACCTTACGTTAAAAAAAATTGGGGCTTCCCTGGTGGCGCAGTGGTTGAGAATCTGCCTGCCAGTGCAGGGGATACGGGTTCGTGCTCTGGTCTGGGAAGATCCCACATTCCGCGGAGCAGCTAAGCCCGTGAGCCACAACTACTGAGCCTGCGCGTCTGGAGCCTGTGCTCCGCAACGGGAGAGGCCGTGACAGTGAGAGGCCCGCGCACCGCGATGAAGCGTGGCCCCCGCTCTCCACAACTGGAGGAAGCCCTCGCACAGAAACGAAGACCCAACACAGCCAAAAATAAATAAGTAAATTTAAAAAAAAATTCAAAAGAGTTTAAGATAAAAAAAAGGAGAAGGGAGGGTAAAGGTATTCTTCTCCACAGAACACCATTGGTACCTTGAGGAGTTCCACGTAGGACACAGAGGAAACGGCAGCCATGTGTTTTTCAGGAGACGAGGCCCTACCTACGTATTACCCGGTAGGGGGAGCCTTAACAGAATGAAAAAATGTTATCACATGATAGTTGAACAGACTTCTACTTCTCGCTCTCTCTTACACACACGTACGCACGCACGTGCACACATGCGCATCCTGTAATTTTGGGTGCCATAGTGTATATCCAGTATAGCATAGAATAAAGCTTAGAAGACTAAAAGTACTAGTGTTGACCCTGCCCTGTTACTCCAAGGAAGTTAATTAACACTCTCTGGGCTTCAGCTTCCTGCTCTCTTAAAAGAGGCAACTGGACCAGAGAATATTTTAAAATCTTCACAGCTCTAACCACCTCTATGGTTCAAAGAGCTACCCTATACAGTCTTTGCCAAGGAAACTGTAACATTTTTCTTAAAAGAACTCTGAATCTAACCTACAAAAAAACAGTCAGAAGCACATTTCAATCTGTGAATGCTCTAAATTAATGTTTAAGTTTTTTTTTTTTTTTTTTTTAAAGGAAGTGCTTCTTTTCCTTCAGGCTAAAGAAACTCCTTGTCCCATCTGTTGGCTGGCCCTTTTCAAGGCACAACGTATCCCTAACTTCTAACCTTGGCATGGCACTTTTTTCCCTTTTCCTATTGTAAGAGCTCTCTAAAGTCTTGTCTGCAGAATAATGACAAAAACACTGCTGTCTGCAAGACTGCTTGTCACCTCTGAATATACTCCATCAACATGCTGCCACTTCATCTTGTTTAGACTCATCGACTGCTTTGTAGAAGGACACCAATGTCCACATCTATCTCCTTGAGACAGGCAGAGAGATGAATTCTTTTTCCTGTCTCAAAAAGAGCTGACAAGCTTTTAGTAGTGTTTATCTTCACTGAAGGGTAATAACCTTGAAAATGAAAGTTAAAAGAGACTGATACAATTAGGTACATAGTCTTCTCCATTCCATATTACAGTTGGTTTTCTTTTATAGTTGAACATGTCAAAGTTTTCTATTGTCCACACTGCTTTTTTAAATTAAATTTAAAGTTAATTTTTATTTACAGAATGCAAGTGCATCATGCTGTGACTCTTGCAAAAATGTAATCCCTCTGTTAAGTCTAAAATGGGTTAAAAATATAATTCCTTTAATATTTCCATCCTATCAACTACTCTTCCCATATTATCTATGTCATTTTTTCTTTTCCTTTGCATTTTTTCACCCCATGTTATGTCATATTCAGAGTCTTGAGATTTCTTAAAATAACTTTCCCTGATTACAGGCAAAATCTTAGAATTCTAATTATTTACATTGTGTTAACTCAGGGACAATAACAGGTGGATTTGACACTTTCATTAATAACTTGTTGCTATAGACTAAATATTTGTGTCCCCCTCAAAATCCATACGTTGAAATTCTAACCCCCAATGTGATGGTATTAGGAGGTGGGGCCTTTGGGAGATGATTAGTTCATGAGGGTGGAGCCCTCATAAATAGGATTAGTGTCTTGATAAAAGAGACCCTAGAGAGTTCCATTGTCCCTTCCACCATGTGAGGATCCTGACAGAAGATGGCCATCTACAAACCAGAAATGGGCCCTCCCCAAAATCTGCCTGTGCCTTGAATTTGGACTTTCCAACCTCCAGAACTCTGTTGCTTATGAGGCACCCAGTCTATGGTATTCTGTTATAGCAGCCCAAATGGACTCAGACACATGTGCATGACGGTCCCCTTGTGATCTAGATTGTGCCCACTACTAGGGTTCATTCACACAGACATGGATATGTCTGGCAAGCTGGTAGCCGGGCCCTCCAGAGACCCTTTTGCACGAGGCAGTCGAAGTCCCTTAGGAAAGGGCTCATCCCTAACAGAATAGGAAGGCAGGCACAAAGCTTTGGCCATCAGAGAAAAGCAGCATTTCTGAGTCCAGTATTATGTCTGTTGCTCTGCTTTGTCTCAGGGCTGACCCCCAAGGTGTCCTGCCTGAGGCACAGGGAGAGAAGGGTCCATAAGCAAAAACAAAGTGTAACTCAAAATGGAATAATAACATTTTTTTCCCATCATGCAGCAAAGCAAGGTGCGGCTGTGGCCATTGTGGGCTCCTGATTCAGCTACAATGGAGCTGGTGGTTCCTCGTGAATGACTGGCAGCAGATTCCTGGGAGGGGAGGCAGCCAGCAGGCATACACTGGTCCAAGCATACATGAATCCCTCCCTGGGGACTCACAGACACACTGAAGGGTCATTCTAGGGGAACTGAAGTTCTGCAAAAGCAGGACAGACATGCTCTATAGCAGCTCTGCTACTCTCCCCTCCCTGCCACTGCCACGGGCCATTCTCACATGCTTGTTTCGATGGGTGAGCTTGACCAGTCTAGGATCTGTGGTAGGCAGGACTGAATCATCAAGTCCTGGAGGATACTAGTAAGAGGGGTCTTGGAGGCCAGGTTCACACCAGCCTCTCCTGTCTCTCTGCAGCTGGTTGGCATCGGCAGGGCTCTGAGCACCTGCCCAGTCGGTGAGTCAGCATCCACCCACAGATGAATGCTGTTGCTTTTTCTCAGTGGGGGCGAGTGCGGGCTAAACATCTTTGTGGGCTTAATCTGGCCTGCAGGATGTATTTAGCCACCCCTGCTCCAGCCCTAAATTACTTCATAGTGATACAAGGATGTCTAAAAGTACAGTATCAGGTTTTGGCTCAGAACTTGACATTACACCCTAAGTGTGTTATCTTAATAAAATACACACCATCTCATGTTCTTTTCTATACCATTTATGAAGAGCCAATGATCTTGTACATGGAGGTCTTCCTTTGGCATGAATTGTTTTTTTATCTTTCTATCTCCCACCTCCACAAAATAATTATTAAGTCTAGTAGATATGCCAGGCAGTACCTTTGAACAACCTAAATTATAACTTTCCCTAAAATAGCACAATCTAAAACATAAAGATATTGAAACTCCATAACAAGGTTTTAAGATGCTTAGAACTATAGCACAGGGCCAGACATTGAGTAACATCTCAACAAATAATTTGTGAGTTGCATTTTGATGAATTGAATGAAATATCTGTGTGTTAGTTTGTTGGTTTGTTTGTTAAGAGCAGGGTAGTATCGTACACTCGAAGAGAAGGAGCTTGGAAGGAGCTTCTTTGAAGAAGTCACAGGTTCAAATCCTAACCCCCTTACATAGTATATAACCTTGGGAAAAATAATAAAACAGAGATAATATACTATATCTCTCTGGGATGTTGTAGTGATAAATGAGATAAGTATGTAAATCATCTAATATGTTTGGTTCAATGGAAGTTAACTATTTTTTTTTTTAGTCTTAAAGAATAGCTTTATGACTATATCCAGTGAGGACAGAAAGGTCAGCATCTGCACTTCTCAGCTCTTTTCTAAGAGCAGATAATTGCTACTTTCAGGGGTCTCTGTAAAAGGTCTCTCCTATTTGGAAAGAATGACAGCTGTAGTGTAAAGATCAAGTTATTGATGGTGCCTGAGCCTTGGATGCTATAGAAACTCTCAGAAATATCACACAGTTCCATTCTACTATCAAAGAAAACTTTAGGCAGATAGCATTTGACTTGAAATGCCTGGAAGGAAGGCAGCAGGGAGACTACCCCATATTCCAAGGTCAAGTTTGACCCACTGAACAAGTCATAAGCTCTATCCACCTTTAGCAGCTCATTATGGAGACAGCACTGGCCTGACTTAGGGATCTAAAACCATGAGATGTAGCACTGGTTTACCCCTTCCTAGCTGTGTGGCCTGAGACAAGCTACTTAAGTTCGTTGGAACTCAGTTTCCTCATTTGTGATACGAAACAACAATTCCTGTTCTTCCTATACTATTAAGTTATTGATTGTTATCATTCTCTGCTCTTCCCTGGCTCCACCTATATTTCTTGGGCTTAATGAATGTCTCCTCAGCCCTATGTCAGGCACTGAAGGTACTCTCTTGTATTATCTTGCGTACTAGATACACCAACCTAATGAGGTAACTGTGATTCCCATTTTACAGATGAGAAAACTGAAACTCTGAGAGGTTAATCAACTTGCATACCTAATTAGTGGCAGAGCAGGAATCCAACTTCAAAGACCACATGCTGAGCCCTCATTCTAAGCTGCCTATCAGAAACTAAGGTGGGTTTGCGGTGTCTGGCGCTCATTCAACAGGCATGTATTAAGGACTAGTTCCTGCCTCAAGGAGTTTATATCCAAAAGTATAGTTCAAAGATACACAGGGTCAAATTGCCATTTGCATCCACCCCAGAAGAGTTAACTGATCCCTGGGTCTGCAGCCAGTGGGGTAATTTCCTGACAGGATATGAGACCAAAAGAGACATACCCACAACCCAAGTCACCCACACTCGGGTGGGGCTCCAGACAGTCAATCTGTTTCTCCAAAAGGTACAACTTCTTCTCTGGTCTGTAGGCACCTTCCCTTCTATTTCCATTAAAGTAACATTAAAAGAAAAAGACATGTATTTACTTTACTTCTTTTTAGTCAAAAGTAAAATTGTATTTTGCTTGGTCTAGGCAAATTTAATGCTACACTGCAAAAAATAAAACCTTTCTTAAGTTACAAAAGTGATATTAAATCTTTATTGAGCTGTCCTACTGATAGGCATAGCACTACAGTATTTAATTGTTTCCACAGTTGTTACAGCCTAGAATTTTAAAACTTCAAAGTAATTGTCTAATGCCATTTTACGTAAAAGGACTAAACTGAAAGCTGGGTCTCCTCACTCCCAGTCCTATGCTCTTACCACTGTAAGAATGTCCTTCTTTAACTCTGCTGGATTTAATTCCCTGCCTGAAGGAGAAGAATCTTATCCTGTCTTCCTCTCTGCCAAATTCCTATTGATTGGTTGGTGACAAGCTAGTAAAAGCTTGATGAGAATGCCATCTAGGCCTTCAGTGTCAAGATCAAGGGAAGCTTATAAAGAGATGCTTTTCATCTTTTCCTAAAGTCAGTGCCTTAGGTAATCACTTCTTGTCCAAAAGCAATGAGTCCCCCAGATGAGGTGCCATGACTCAAGGAACTCTGGCCCCAGCTTTGTCAGCTCATTAAGGATACCGTCTACCACAAAGTGACTTTTGAACACACTAAATAGGAAGAATCAAGTGGTTTCTGCAATGACAGAATCAGCTGGACCAGAGCCTGAGCCTTGAAATAAATCAGATATTGCCGAAGTAAACAACAAAAGAAGCTGAAGACAGACTGAATACAGACATGGTTCTTTTATCTGTCATCCAGCAAGCCGCAAATAGAAATAGTGTTTCTGTAGTGCCATCTCATCGCATTGTGGGTTACTAGCCCACCTCGCTTGCTGGTTTGCAGCTCTTAGAGGGCAAGGACTCTGCCATGCATATTTTTATTCCATAGTTTACAGTACATTTATACGGTGGATGTTTGATGTATGAAGAAATAAAGGAAGAAAGGAACAAAAACTCTCTGTCTCATATCTTAAAGAAATTTATAATGAAAGCTTTTGCTCTTCTTCCAGACTATTTAAAACCGTGATAGAAAAAAATAATTGTTCCATTATTTTGTAGAAGAAAATGAGGAGAATGGGGAATAAGAGAGGTGAATAAAGAAAGGAATAAACATTTGTTTAGGGGCTACCTTGTGCCAAACACTGTAGTAGGTAATTTGTATATATTATCTCATCTAATCCTTACAATAGAACCATGAGTCAGATAGTCATATTTCTCCTTTTTCATACACTGATAAAGAAACCAGGGCTCAGGAGGACTAAGTAACTCATTCAAAGTCATGCAGCTGGTAAGTGACAGAGCTGGAATTCAACTCAGTAACTGTAAAGCCATATTCTTTTTATTTTATCAAGCTGGTTACTATAGGCAAAAATACCATTCCAAAACCATAATTAATAGAATTCTAGCAACAAGAATTTCTATTATTCTAGCACAACCAGCACTTACCACCTCTTCTTCTCTCCATGACATACTTTTTCTTTAAGACACTAATTTGGAACTTCTGCTTCCAGCAGAGATGGAATCACAGGGAATGAATTTACACTCTTAGCTGTAACCAGCAACAAAAAAAAAAAGAAAACCCCACAAAACATAAATAAATATATTAAACAACAGTTTCAAAACATTGAGCCTCAGGCAATGAAGCATGGTGATACCTGAATTATGGGAAGTAAATGATGTGAGCCCTACAAGTGCTCTGACTTACTACTTTGAGAAAATTTCCAACACATATCACAAAATGGGTGTATCCAGGCACAACCCAGTGAATCACCTGAATTGAGGAGATAGAACTGAGAGTCAAAAGAAGACCCAAGGCAGGTAGAGTTTGCAAGACAGTGTGCCAGAGAGGGACAGCTGCGCAAAACGAGAACAGCAGAGATTCGCAGAGAGTCCCTCTAAGTATTTAGCAGAGTATTGATCAGTGTAGGCATGTGTGGAAATTATTCCTGGCAGGGAAAGAACCACTAGAGGATTAAAGAGAAGAGTGTCCAAAACTTACACAAGACCAGGACAAGTCTATACTTCTAACCAGAAAGGATAAACCTTATAATTTGTGGGGTTTGAGGTAGATTACTCATTGGGTAGTCTTACCTCAATAGTGGGGAATAATTAGACCTAAACTAAACACTGTACTGATTCCACCAACAAGTCTTAAAAACAAGATCCAGAGGGAACAAACTGTTTTCAAGTAATTTAACTGTATTCCAGAACAAATTTCAACAGTATTTACAAGAATACAAAGATATTCAGAACAAACATGGTACAATTCACAATGTCCACCAACCAGTCATCCAAAGAAACAAGTAAACAGGAAGAAAATATTTCTTTCCAGAGCAAAGGCAGGCATACTTTTTTTTCCACTATAAAATATTCAGGTTCCCTGAATCGAGGTTTTCTCCTCTGTAGAACAACTCACTGTGGGTGTAGTTCTGGAGGCCAGAAATCAAAAATCAAGGTGTCACCAGGGATATTCTCCCTCCAAAGGCTCTTGAAGGAAGATCTTTCCTTGCCTCTCCCAGCATCTGGTGGTTCCAGGTATATGGAGAGGATATTGGCTCCAGATGGCAGACCAGAAGGATGTGCTCTCACTCCCTCTTGCAAGAGCATCAGAATCACAACTAACTGCTGAACAGTCATCGGGAGGAAGACACTGGAACTCACCAAAAAAGATACCCCACATCCAAAGACAAAGGAGAAGCCGCAATGAGTCGGTACGAGGGATGCAATCACAATAAAATCAAATCCCATAACCGCTGGGTGGGTGACTCATAAACTAGAGAACAATTATACCACAGAAGCCCACCCACTGCAGTGAATGTTCTGAGCCCAACATCAGGATTTCCAACCTGGGGGTGAGGTAACGGGAGGAGGAATTCCCAGAGATTCAGACTTTGAAGGCTAGTGGGATTTGATTGCAGGGCTTCAACAGAACTGGGAGAAACAGACACTCCACAATTGGAGGGCACACACAAAGTAGTGTGCACATCAGGACCCAGGGGGAAAGAGCAGTGACCCCATAGAGGACTGAACGAGACCAACCTGCTAGTGTTGGAGGGTCTCCTGAAGGGGCAGAGGGTCTGTGGCTCACGGTGGGGACAAGGACACTGGCAGCAGAAGTTCTGGAAAGTACTCCTTGCCATGAGCCCTGCAGGAGTTGGCCATTAGCCCCACCAAAGAGCCAGTGACCTCCAGTGCTGGATTGCCTCAGGCCAAACAACCAACAGGGAGGGAACTCAGCTCCACCCATCATTAGACAAGCAGATTAAAGTTTTACTGAGCTCTGCCCACCAGAGCAACACCCAGCTCGGACCCACCAGCAGTCCCTCCCAAAAGAAAGCTTGCACAAGCTTCTTAGATAGCCTCATCCACCAGAGGCACACAGTAGAAGCAAGAAGAATTACAATCCTGCTGCCTGTGGAACGAAAACCACATTCACAGAAAGATAGACAAAATGAAAAGGCAAGGACTGTGCACCACATGAAGGAACACGAAAAAACCCCAGAAAAACAACTAAATGAAGTGGAGATAGGCAACCTTCCAGAAGAAGAATTCAGAATAATGATAGTGAAGGTAATCCAGGACCTTGGAAATGAATGGAGGCAAAGATTGAGAAGATGCAAGAAATGTTTAACAAAGACCTAAAAGAATTAAAGAAAAAACAACTAGAAGGATTAAAGAACAAACATACAGAGATGAACTATACAATACCTAAAATAAAAAATACACTAGAAGGAATCAATAGCAGAATAACTGAGGCAGAAGAACAGATAAGTGACCTGGAGGACAGAATGGTGGAATTCACTGCCATGGAAGAGAATAAAGAAAAAAAAATGAAAAGAAATGAAGACACCTAAGAGACTTCTGGGACAACATTAAACACACCAACATTCGCATTACAGGGGTCCCAGAAGGACAAGAGAAAAAGGACCTAAGCAAATATTTGAAGAGATTATAGTCAAAAACTTCCCTCACACGGGAAAGGAAATAGCCACCCCAGTCCAGGAAGCACACAGAGTCCCAGCAGGATAAACCCAAGGAGAAACATGCCAAGACACATAGTAATCAAATTGACAAAAATTAAAGACAAAGTATTAAAAGCAACAAAGGAAAAATGACAAATAACATACAAGGGAACTCCCAAAAGGTTAACAGCTGATTTCTCAGCAGAAACTCTACAGAACAGGAGGGAGTAGCACGATATATTTAAAGTGATGAAAGGGAAGAACCTACAACCAAGATTACTCTACCCAGCAAGGATCTCATTCAGATTCAACAGAGAAATCAAAAACTTTACAGACAAGCAAAAGCTAAGAGAATTCAGCACCACAAAACCAGCTCTACAAAAAATGCTAAAGGAACTTCTCTACATGAGAAACACAAGACAAGAAAAGAACCTACAAAAAGAAACCCAAAACAATTAAGAAAATGGTAATAGGAACAAACATATTGATAATTACCTTAAATGTGAATGCATTAAATGCTCCAACCAAAAGACACCAGCTTGCTGAATGGATCCAAAAACAAAACCCGTATATATGCTGTCTACAAGAGACCCACTTCAGACCTAGGGACACATACAGACTGAAAGTGAGGGGATGGAGAAATATATTCCATGCAAATGGAAATCAAAAGAAAGCTGGAGTAGCAATTCTCATATCAGATAAAATAGACTTTAAAATAAAGAATGTTACAAGAGACAAGGAAGGACACTACATAATGATCAAGGGATCAATCCAAGAAGATATAACAATTATAAATATAATGCAGCCAACATAGGAGCACTTCAATACATAAGGCAACTGCTAACAGCTATGAAAGAGGAAATGGACAGTAACACAATAATAGTGGGGGGCTTTAACACCTCACTCACACCAATGGGCAGATCATCCAGACAGAAAATTAATAAAGAAACACAAGATTTAAATCACACAATAGACCAGAGAGATTTAACTGATATTTCTAGGACATTCCATCTAAAAAGAGCAGATTACACTTTCTTCTCAAGTGCACATGGAACATTCTCCAGGATATGTCACATGTTGGGTCACAAATCAAGCCTTGGTAAATTAAACAAAATTGAAATCATATCAAGCATCTTTTCCAACCACAACGCTCAGAGATTAGAAATCAATTACAGGGAATAAAATGTAAAACACACAAACACATGGAAACTGAACAATATGCTACTAAATAACCAAGAGATCACTAAGGAAATCAAAGAGGAAATCAAAAAATACCTAGAGACAAATGGCAATGAAAACACGGTGATCCAAAACCTATGGGATGCAGCAAAAGCAGTTCTAAGAAGGAAGTTCATAGCAATACAATCCTACCTCAAGAAACATCTCAACTAAACAATCTAACCTGACACCTAAAGGAACTAGAGAAAGAAGAACAAACAAAACCCAAAGTTAGTAGAAGGAAAGAAATCATAAAGCTCAGAGCAGAAATAAGTGAAATAGAAACAAAGAAAACAAGAGCAAAGATCAATAAAACTAAAAGCTGGTTCCTTGAGAAGATAAACAAACTTGATAAACCTTTAACCAGACTCATCAAGAAAAAGAGGGAGAGGACTCAAATCAATAAAATTAGAAATGAAAAAGGAGAAGTTACAACAGACACCGCAGAAATACAAAGCATCCTAAGAGACTACTACAAACAACTTTATGCCAATAATATGGACAACCTGGGAGAAATGGACAGATTCTTAGAAAGGTATAACCTTCCAAGACTGAACCAGGAAGACAGAGAAAATATGAACAGACCAATCACAAGTAATGAAATTGAAACTGTGATTAAAAATCTTCCAACAAACAAAAGTCCAGGACCAGATGGCTTCACAGGTGAATTCTATGAAACATTTAGATAAGAGCTAACACCCATCCTTGTCAAACTCTTACTAAAAGTTGCAGAGGAAGGAACACCCCCAAACTTATTCTACGAGGCCACCATCACCCTGATACCCAAACCAGGCAAAGATACTTCAAAAAAATAAAATTACTGACCAATATTACTGATGAATATAGATGCAAAAATTCTCAACAAAATATTAGCAGACAGAATCCAAAAACACATTAAAAGGATCATATACCATGATCAAGTGGTAAATAAATATCCCAGAGATGCAAGGATTCTTCAATATATGCAAATCAATCAATGTAAACCATACGATCATCTCAATAGATGCAGAAAAAAATATTTTGACAAAACTTAACACCCATTTATGATAAAAACTCTCCAGAACATGGGCATAGAGGGAACCTACCTCAACATAATAAAGACCATATATGGCAAACCCACAGCAAACATCATTCTCAATGGTGAAAAACAGAAAACATTTCCTCTAAGATCAGGAAAAACACAAGGATGTCCACTCTCGCTACTATTATTCAACACAGTTTTGGAAGTCCTAGCCATGGCAATCAGAGAAGAAAAAGAAATAAAAGGAATACAAATTGGAAAAGAAGAAGTAAAATTGTCACTGTTTGCCGATGACATGATACTATACATAGATAATCCTAAAGGTGCCACCAGAAAACTACTAGAGCTAATCAATGAATCTGGTAAAGTTGCAGGATACAAAATGAATGCACAGAAATCTCTTGCATTCCTATATACTAAAAACAAAAGATCAGAAAGAGAAATTAAGGAAACAATCCCATTCACCATTGAAAAAAAAAGAATAAAATACCTAGGAATAAACCTACCTAAGGAGGTAAAAGACCTGTACTCAGAAAACTATAAGACACAGATGAAAGAAATCAAAGATGACACAAACAGATGGAGAGATATGCCATGTTCTTGGACTGGAACAATCAATATTGTGAAAATGACTCTACTACCTGAAGCAATCTACAGATTCAACGCAATCCCTATCAAATTACTAATGGCATTTTTTACAGGACTAGAACACAAAATCTTAAAATTTGTATGGAGACACAAAAAACCCCGAATAGCCAAAGCAATCTTGAGGGAAAGAAATGGAGCTGGAGGAATCAGACTCCCTGACTTCAGACTATACTACAAAGCTACAGTCATCAAGACAAAGCTACAGTCATCAAGACAATATAGAAATATAGAAATATAGATAAATGGAAGAGAAACAGAAATATAGATAAACAGAAATATAGATAACAGAAATATAGATAAATGGAAGAGGATAGAAAGCCCAGAGATAACCCCCCACACCTACGGTCAACTAATCTATGACAAAGGAGGCAAGGATATACAACTGAGAAAAGACAGTCTTTCAATAAGTGGCGCTGGGAAAACTGGACAGCTACATGTAAAAGAATGAAATTAAAACACTCCCTAACACCACACCACCACACACAAAAATAAACTCAAAATGGATTAAAGACCTAAATGTAAGACCAGGCACTATAAAACTCACAGGAAAACATAGGAAGAACCCTCTTTGACATAAATCGCAGAAAGATGTTTTGTGACCCACCCCTAGAATAATGGAAATAAAAGCATAAATGAAAAAATGGGACCTAATGAAACTTAAAAGCTTTTGCACAGCAAAGGAAACTACAAACAAGGCGAAAAGACAGCCCTCAGAATGGGAGAAAATATTTGCAAACGAATCAGTGGACCAAGGATTAATCTCCAAAATATATAAACAGCTCAATATTAAAAAAACAAACAACCCAATCAAAAATGGGCAGAAGACCTAAATAGACATTTCTCCAAAGAAGACATACAGATGGCCAAGAGGCACATGAAAAGCTGCTCAACATCACTAATTATTGGAGAAAAGCAAATCAAAACTACAATGAGGTATCACCTCACACCGGTTAGAATGGGCATCATCAGACAATCTACAAACAACAAATGCTGGAGAGGGTGTGGAGAAAAGGGAACCCTCTTGCACTGTTCATGGGAATGTAAACTGATACAGCCACTATGGAGAACAGTGTGGAGGTTCCTTAAAAAACTAAAAATAGAATTACCATGTCACCCAGCAATCCCACTACTGGGTTTATACCTAGACATAACCATAATTCAAAAAGAAGACATGCACCCCAAGCTTCATTGCAGCACTATTTACAATAGCCAGGTCATGGAAACAACCTAAATGCCCATCAACTGACAAATGGATGTGGCACATATATACAATGGAATATTACTCAGCCATGAAAAGGAATGAAACTGGGTCATTGTAGAGATGTGGATGGACCTAGAGACTATCATACAGAGTGAAATAATTCAGAAAAAAAAAAAACAAATATCCTATATTAATGCACATATGTAGAATCTAGACAAATGGTACAAATGAACCGGTCTGCAAGGCAGAAATTGAGACACAGATGTAGAACAAACGTATGGACACCAAGGGGGGAGAGGAGGGGCAGGGGTGGTGGTGGGAGGAATTGGGAGATTGGAATTGACATATATACACCATATAAGTATAAAATAGGTAACTAATAAGAACATCCTGTATAAAAAAATAAAATTCAAAAATGAAAAGGTCCCTGGTCCCTGGGCAGCAGCAGCAGTCAACTCTGAGTAATATCAGGATGGCTTTAAACAACTGAATGAACAAGACAAAGAAATGTGTTTCTTGGGATGCAAGTTATCAGCAACAAAGCA
Source organism: Globicephala melas (assembly GCF_963455315.2). Lineage (NCBI taxonomy): Eukaryota > Metazoa > Chordata > Mammalia > Artiodactyla > Delphinidae > Globicephala > Globicephala melas. The sequence continues at coordinate 39,366,339 of NC_083320.1, read as the reverse complement.
AACTTGTGAACATTTCATTGCAACTTCTAGGAAGGGAACTGATAAAAATATTTCCAGGAGTAAAAGGTGGTAAAATAGAAATTAATTTCACAGTTCCCATTTTTAGCTGGGATTATGAAATGTCATCACTAAGTCCTTAAAATTGAAATTTTTATTTAAAAAAAGATTTTTAGGAGGAGCTTCAAGATGACATAAGAGTAAGACGTGGAGATCACCTTCCTCCCCACAAATACATCAGAAATACATCTACTTGTGGAACAACTCCTACAAAGCACCTACTGAATGCCGGCAGAAGACCTCAGACCTCCCAAAAGGCAAGAAACTCCCCCCGTACCTGGGTAGGGCAAAGAAAAAACAGAGACAAAACAATAGGGACGGGACCTGCACCAGTGGGAGGGAGCTATGAAGGAGGAAAGGTTTCCACACACTAGAAGCCCCTTCGCGGGGGGGAGACTGTGGGTGGCGGAGGAGGGAGTTTCGGGTCCGCGGATGAGAGTGCAGCAACAGGGGTGCTAAGGGCAAAGCAGAGAGATTCCCGCACTGAGGATCGGTGCCGACCAGCACTCACCAGCCCGAGAGGCTTGTCTGCTCACCCGCCAGGACGGCCGGGGGCTGGGAGCTGAGGCTCGGGCTTCGGAGGTCAGATCCCAGGGAGAGGACTGGGGTTGGCGGCGTGAACACAGCCTGCAGGGGACTAGCGCACCACAGCTAGCCGGGAGGGAGTCCGGGAAAAGGTCTGGAGCTGCCGAAGAGAAAAGAGACTTTTTCTTACCTCTTTGTTTCCTGTGTGCGAGGAAAGGGGATTAAGAGCGCTGCTTAAAGGAGCTCCAGAGACAGGCGCGAGCTGCAGCTAACTGCGCGGACCCCAGAGACGGGCATGAGACGCTAAGACCGCTGCTACCGCCACCAGGAAGCCTGTGTGAGAGCACAAGTCACTAACCACACCACCGCTCCCGAGAGCCTATGCAGCCCACCACTGCCAGGGTCCCATGATCCAGGGACAACCCCCCCGGGAGAACACACGGTGCGCCTCATGCTGGTGCAACGTCACGCTGGCCTCTGCCGCCGCAGGCTCGCCCCGCATCCATACCCTCCCTCCCCACCGGCCTGAGTGAGCCAGAGCCCCCGAATCAGCTGCTCGTTTAACCCCCGTCCTGTCTGGGCAGGGAACAGACACCCTCAGGAGGCGTACATGCAGAGGTGGGACCAAATCCAAATCTGAACCCCAGGAGCTTTGCAAAAAAAGAAGAGAAAGGGAAATTTCTCCCAGGAGCCTCGGGAGCACCGGATTAAATCTCCGCAGTGATGTACCCTGCATCTGTGGAATACTTGAATAGAGAGCAAATCATCCCAAATTGAGGAGGTGGGCTTTGGGAGCAACTATATATATATATATTTATAGTTATATTTATATATTATTTATTTATTTATTTATTTTGTGCAGTATGCGGGCCTCTCACTGTTGTGGCTTCTCCTGTTGCAGAGCACAGGCTCCGGACACGCAGGCTCAGCGGCCATGGCTCATGGGCCTAGTGGCTCTGCGGCATGTGGGATCTTCCCAGACCGGAGCATTAACCCGTGTCCCCTGCAACGTCACGCGGACTCTCAACCACTGTGCCACCAGGGAAGCCCAACAATATATATTTTTTTCCCTTTTTCTCTTTTTGTAAGGGTGTATGTGTATGCTTCTGTGCGTGATTTTGTCTGTATAGCTTTGCTTTCACCATTTGTCCTAGGGTTCTGTCTGTCCATTTTCTGTTTTTTTTTTTTTTTCCTTTAGTATAGTTTTTAGCACTTGCTTTCATTGGTGGATTTGTTTTTTGGTTTGGTTGCTCTCTTTTTAACTTTCTTTCTTTTTTCTTTCTTTTATTACTTTTTAATGTTTTTTAATAATTATTTTTAATTTAATAAATTTATTTTATTTTATCTTATTCTTTCTTTCTTTTTTTTCCTCCCTTTTATTCTGAGCCGTGTGGATGACAGGCTCTAGGTGCTCCAGCCAGGCGTCAGGGCTGTGCCTCAGAGGTGGGAGAACCAAGTTCAGGACATTGGTCCAGAAGAGACCTCACAGCTCCACATAATATCAAATGGTGAAAATCTTCCAGAGATCTCCATCTCAATGCCAAGACCCAGCTCCACTCAACCACCAGCAAGCTACAGTGCTGGACACCCTATGCCAAACAACTAGCAAGACAGGAACACAAACCCACCCTTATTATGCCTAAAATCATAATAAGGCCACAGACACCTCAAAACACAACAACAGACATGAACCTGCCCACCAGAAAGACAAGATCCAGCCTCACTAACCAGAACACAGGCACTAGTCCCCTCCACCAGGAAGCCTAGACAATGCACTTAACCAGCCTTAGCAACTGGGGGCAGACACCAAAAACAACGGGAACTACGGACCTGCAGCCTGCGAAAAGGAGACCACAAACACAGTAAGTTAAGCAAAATGAGAAGACAGAGAAACACACAGCAGATGAAGGAACAAGGTAAAAACACACCAGACCTAACAAATGAAGAGGAGATAGGCAGTCTACCTGAAAAAGAATTCAAAATAATGATAGTAAAGATGATCCTAAATCTTGGAAACACAATGGAGAAAATACAAGAAACGTTTAACAAGGAACTAGAAGAAATAAACAGCAAACAAAGAGTGATGAACAACACAATAAATGAAATTAAAAATTCTCTAGAAGGGATCAATAGCAGAATAACTGAGGCAGAAGAACACATAAGTGACCTGGAAGATAAAAGAGTGGAAACAACTACTTCAAAGCAGAATAAAGAAAAAAGAATGAAAAGAATTGAAGACAGTCTCAGAGACCTCTGGGACAACATTAAACGCACAAACATTCGAATTATAGGGGTTCCAGAAGAAGAGAAAAAGAAAGGGACTGAGAAAATATTTGAAGAGCTTATAGTTGAAAACTTCCCTACTATGGGAAAGGAAATAGATAATCAGTCCAGGAAACACAGAGAGTCCCATACAGGATAAATCCAAGGAGAAACACACCAAAACACATATTAATCAAACTATCAAAAATTAAGTACAAAGAAAAAATATTAAAAGCAGCAAGGGAAAAACAATAAATAACACACAAGGGAATCTCCATAAGGATAACAGCTGATCTTTCAGCAGAAACTCTGCAAGCCAGAAGGGAGTGGCAGAACATATTTAAAGTGATGAAGGGGAAAAAAGTACAGCCAAGATTACTCTACCCAGCAAGGATCTCATTCAGATTTGACGGAGAAATTAAAATTTTAACGGTCAAGTAAAAGCTAAGAGAATTCAGCACCACCAAACCAGGTTTACAACAAATGCTAAAAGATCTTTGCTACACAGGAAACAAAAGAGAAGGAAAAGACCTACAATAACAAACCCCAAACAATTAAGAATATAGTAATAGGAACATACATATCGATAATTACCTTAAATGTAAATGTATTCAATGCTCCAACCAAAAGACATAGACTAGTTGAATGGATACAAAAACAAGACTCATATATACGCTGTCTACAAGAGACCCACTTCAGACCTAGGGACACATACAGACTGAAAGTGAGGGGATGGAAAAAGATATTCGATGCAAATGGAAATCAAAAAGAAAGCTGGAGTAGCAATTCTCATATCAGATAAAATAGACTTTAAAACAAAGACTATTAGAAGAGACAAAGAAGGACACTACATAATGATCAAGGGATCAATCCAAGAAGAAGATATAACAATTGTAAATATTTATGCACCCATGATAGGAGCACCTCAATACAAACAAATACAAACAGCCATAAAAGGGGAAATTGACAGTAGCACAGTCATAGTAGGGGACTTTTAACATTCCACCTTCACCAATGGACAGATCATCCAAAATGAAAATAAATATGGAAACACAAGCTTTAAATGATACATTAAACAAGATGGACTTATTGATATTTAGAGGACATCCCATCCAAAAACAACAGAATACATTTTCTTCTCAAGTGCTCATGGAACATTCTCCAGGATAGATCATATCTTGGGTCACAAATCAAGCCTTGGTAAATTTAAGAAAATTGAAATAGTATCAAGTATCTTTTCCAGCCACAACGCTATGAGACTAGATATCAATTACAGGAAAAAACTCTGTAAAAACTATAAACACATGAATGCTAAACAATACACTACTTAATAACCAAGAGATCACTGAAGAAATCAAAGAGGAAATCAAAAAATACCTAGAAAAATGACAATGAAAACACAACGACCCAAAACCTATGGGAACGCAGCAAGAGCAGTTCTAAGAGGGAAGTTTATAGCAATACAATCCTACCTTAAGAAACAAGAAATATCTCAAATAAACAACCTAACCTTACACCTAAAGCCATTAGAGAAAGAAGAACAAAGAAACCCCAAAGTTAGCAGAAGGAAAGAAATCATAAAGATCAGATCAGAAATAAGTGAAAAAGAAATGAAGGAAATGATAGGAAAGATCAATAAAACTAAAACCTGGTTCTTTGAGAAGATAAACAAAACTGATAAACCATTAGCCAGACTCATCAAGAAAAAAAGGGAGAAGACTCAAATCAATAAAATTACAAATGAAAAAGGAGAAGTAACAACTGACACGGCAGAAATACAAAGGATCATGAAAGATTACTACAAGCAACTATATGCCAATAAAATGGACAACCTTTAAGAAATGGACAAATTCTTAGAAATGCCCAACCTTCTGAGACTGAATTAGGAAGAAATAGAAAATATGAATAGACCAATCACAAGCACTGAAATTGAAACTGTGATTCATATCTCCCAACAAACAAAAGCCCAGGACCAGATGGCTTCACAGGCGAATTCTATCAAGCATTTAGAGAAGAGCTAATACCTGTCCTTCTCAAACTCCTCCAAAATATAGCAGAGGGAGGAACACTCCCAAACTTATTCTACGAGGCCACCATCACCCTGATACCAAAACCAGACAAAGACGTCACACAAAAAGAAAACTACAGGCCAATATCACTGATGAACATAGATGCAAAAATCCTCAATAAAATACTAGCAAACAGAATCCAACAACACATTAAAAGGATCATGCACCATGATGAATTGGTGTTCATCCCAGGAATGCAAGGAGTCTTCAATATACGCAAGTCAACCAATGTGATAAACCATATTAACAAATAGAAGGAGAAAAACCATATGATCATCTCAATAGATGCAGAGAAAGCTTTCAACAAAATTCAACAGCCATTTATGATCAAAACCCTCCAGAAAGTAGGCATAGAGGGAACTTACCTCAACATGATAAAGGTCATATATGACAAAGCCACAGCCAACATTGTTCTCAATGGTGAAAAACTGAAACCATTTCCACTAAGACCAGGAACAAGACAAGATTGCCCACTCTCACCACTCTTATTCAACATAGTTTTGGAACTTTTAGCCACAGCAATCAGAGAAGAAAAAGAAATAAAAGGAATCCAAATTGGAAAAAGAAGTAAGGCTGTCACTGTTGGCAGATGACATGATACTATACAAAGAGAATTCTAAAGATGCTACCAGGAAACTACTAAAGCTAATCAATGGATTTGGTAAAGTATCACGATACAAAATTAATGCACAGAAATCCCTTGCATTCCTATACACTAATGATGAAAATTCTGAGAGTGAAATTAAGAAATCACTCCCACTTACCATTGCAACAAAAAGAATGAAATGCCAGAAATAAACCTACCTAAGGAGACAATCGACCTGTATGCAGAAAATTATAAGACACTGATGAAAGAAATTAAAGATGATACAAATAGATGGAGAGATATACCATGTTGCTGGATTGGAAGAATCAACATTGTGAAAATGATTCTACTACCCAAAGCAATCTACAGATTCAATGCAATCCCTATCAAACCACCACTGGCAGTTTTCACAGAACTAGAACAAAAATTTTCACAATTTGTATGGAAACACAAAAGACCCCAAATAGCCAAAGCCATCTTGAGAAAGAAAAACGGAGCTGGAGGAATCAGGCTCCCCGACTTCAGACTATACTACAAAGCTACAGTAATCCAGACAGTATGGTACTGGCACAAAAACAGAAATATAGATCAATGGAACAGGATAGAAAGCCCAGAGATAAACCCACGCACATATGGTCCTCTTATCTTTGATAAAGGAGGCAAGAATATACAGTGGAGAAAAGACAGCCTCTTCAATAAGTGGTGCTGGGATAACTGGACAGCTACATATAAAAGAATGAAATTAGAACACTCCCTAACACCATACACAAAAATAAACTCGAAATGAATTTAAGACCTAAATGTAAGGCCAGACACTATAAAACTCTTAGAGGAAAACACAGGCAGAACACTCTGTGACATAAATCACAGCAAGATCCTTTTTTATCCACCTCCTAGAGAAATGGAAATAAAAACAAAAATAAAGAAATGGGACCTAATGAAACTTAAAAGCTTTTGCACAGCAAAGGAAACTATAAACAAGACGAAAAGACAATCCTCAGAATGGGAGAAAATATTTGCAAATAAAGCAACTAACAAAGGATTAATCTCCAAAATTTACAAGTGGTTCATGCAGCTCAATATCAAAAAAACAAACAACCCAATCCAAAAATGGGCAGAAGAGCTAAATAGACATTTCTCCAAAGAAGATATACAGATTGCCAACAAACACATTTAAGAATGCTCAACATCATTAATCATTAGAGAAATGAAAATCAAAACTACAATGAGATATCATCTCACACCAGTCAGAATGCCCATCATCAAGAAATCTACAGGGCTTCCCTGGTGGCGCAGTGCATGAGGGTCTGCCTGCCGATGCAGGGGACATGGGTTCGTGCCCCGGTCTGGGAGAATCCCACATGCCATGGAGCGGCTGGGCCCACGAGCCATGGCCGCTGGGCCTGCGTGTCCGAGCCTGTGCTCTGCAGTGGGAGATGCCACAGCAGCTAGAGGCTGGGTACCGCAAAAAAAAAAAAAAAAATCTACAAACAACAAATGCTGGAGAGGGTGGGGAGAAAAGGGACCCTCTTGCACTGTTGGTGGGAATGTAAATTGATACAGCCACTATGGAGAACAGTATGGAGGTTCCTTAAAAAACTAAAAATAGAACTACCATACGACCCAGCAATCCCACTACTGGGCATATACCTGGAGAGAACCATAATTCAAAAAGCGTCATGTACCAAAATGTTCATTGCAGCTCTATTTACAATAGCCAGGACATGGAATCCACCTAAGTGTCCATCAACAGATGAATGGATAAAGATGATGTGGCACATATATACAATGGAATATTACTCAGCCATAAAAAGAAATGAAATTGAGTCATTTGTAGTGAGGTTGATGGACCTAGACTCTGTCATACAGAGTGAAGTAAGTCAGAAAGAGAAAAACAAATGCCGTATGCTAACACATATATATGGAATCTAAAAAAAAAACAAAAAAATGGTCATGAAGAACCTAGAGGTAAGACGGGAATAAATACGCAGACCTACTAGAAAATGGCCTTCAGGATACGGGGAGTGAGGAGAGTAAGCTGGGACAAAGTGAGAGAGTAGCATGGACATATATTCACTACCAAATGTAAAATAGCTAGCTAGTGGGAAGCAGCCGCATAGCACAGGGAGATCAGCTTGGTGCTTTGTGACCACCTAGAGGGGTGAGATAGGGAGGGTGGGAGGAAGGGAGATGCAAGAGGGAAGAGATATGGGGATATATGTATATGTATAGGTGATTCACTTTGTTATAAAGCAGAAACTAACACACCATTGTAAAGCATTTATGCTCCAATAAGGATGTTAAAAAAAAAGATTTTTAAAAGGCCACTCAAACTTATCTCCCAAATGCAGAGTTATGACCAGGATTCACAGTCAGTTCACGGTCGTGGTAATGGGAAAAGCAGGCTGAATTGTTCTGTTAGTCTCTTCCTCCACTCTTAGACACCCAATGACAAAGACAAAAGAAAACAAAACCTCTCCTCTTTCCTCCTTCAGTCAAAACACAAGTCTCTGTACACATCAGCTTGTAGTCAAGTTGTTTTCAAGTAGACTGCTTAATTGTCTGGCCTTCCTGCTCTACAAAGAACCAGGTTTTTAAAAATTCTAATTCTTACAAAGCTGTGGTACTGCCCACCACCATTCAATGATAGTCCCCAAGGGCCTCTCCCCCAAGCCCTGTATGCACGGTTTGCCTAGTTCCTGGGACTTTGAATACGATGGATTTTACTCTCATGATTAGATTACACTGCATGGCATAGTTGACCTTAAGGTAGGGAGATTATCTGTGTGGGCTTGACCTTATCACAGGAGCCCTTTGAAAGCAGAGAGTTTCTCCAGCTCATCACAGAAGAGAAAGTAAGAGGTTGGGAACTGAAAAAGGATTCCATGCACCCTTGCCGACTAGCAGATGGAGGATATCATGAGGCAAGGAATGTGGGTGGCTTGTAGGAACTGAGAGAAGCCTTTGGCTGATAAAGCCAGCAGGGAAATGGTGACCTCAGTCCTACAACTGTAAGGACCTGAATTCTGCCAATAATCTGAAGGAGTTTGGAAGTGGATTCTTCCCTGGAGCCCACAGATAAGAGCTCAACCTGACTGATGCATCGATTTTAGCTTTCAGACTCTTAGCAGAAACCCCAGCTGCACCATGCCTTCTGACCTATATAGCACTGTGGGCTAATAAATGGGTGTTATCATATGTCAATTATATCTCAGTTTAAAGAAAAAACTATTTAAGAGGGCAATTTGGCAATATCTATCGAAATCACAAATTCATATCTCCTTTGACCCAGCGATTCTACAACTACCCTGTGGATATACTTGCATTACACCATTGTTTATAGAAGCAAAAATTAGAAACCACCCCAATGTTTGTTAATAAAAGATGATTATGTAACCTATTGTACACACATTCAATGGTATATTATGCAATTAGGACAAAAATAATGAGGAAGATTTGTATCTGCAGATAGGGAAAGATCTCCAAGATAAACTTTTCAACAAGATGTAAAGCAATATGTGTGGTATGACTGCACTTGTGTAAATAAGAAAAAGGAAATGTATATAAGCTGGGATATACATAAAACATTTTTATATGTATATACACAAAACAACTATTAACTGTGGTTAATTTGGGGGAGAGAAACTTGGAGTGTTAAGGGGGGAAACCGTCTCCTTTTTTATTTCATACTTTTAAAAACTGCATATACATAATTTTAAATATAGATGGTTTCTAAAGAAAGAAGGGATCCTCCTTTCCTTCTCCTGCAGCCTGGAAGAAGGCAACTTGAAGAGCGAGTGCTACTAGGCAGCTCACACTGTGGCTTTTGTCTCCTTGGTAGAAGCGCCCTGGGCACCCACAGTGCTCTAGAGACCTCACTGTTACCCCAGAGTGACTTCGTCAGAACCACCTGGCTTGCACTGAAAACACCTGCAAGGCCAAACCTCTCTTATTTTCTAAGTCAGGGTGAGGGTGTAGGGATAAAACGGTGTTTATTTTCCAATCTCATCACCTGCGATTTTGTTTTTAAAAAATCTATTTGCTTCAAATTCACTTCAAATACACCAGTAACTATGTAATTTGATGGTCACAGTATTCATTTCTCATTGTTATAAATGTATTAAAAACTGTAAATGTTGCCTCTCCCTCGCTCATAAAACCCCTGTTCTTTTTATAATTAACAATCTTAACTTGAGCATGTCCATTTAAAATAATATGCTTCCAACAAAAATATGAAAATCTAACAGGTATTATTTCCTATGATAGCCTTTCTTATATGAAAGTCAGCATATAACATATATTTGCAAAAAAGTACTTACAAATATCCAATTATGTACAAATATACAACTATACAATTACAAAAATATACAATTATGAAGGAATATTACACTTCAATGTGTTACAATAAATGCATCATACAAAAACTATTTCAGGTTTCTCATTTTAAAGGAATTTAAAACTAGTTGCTAAAAAGAAGAACAGAACAGTCATATTGGACACACACTGTGCAAGTATGTAAGTATGAATCATGGTTAGAAAATAAGTCATTTATGAGCATATTAAGTTGGTCTTTATCACTACCTTAATCTTCATTTGGAGTTCTTACACAGCATCCCAGAGTTAGGGAGAAGAAGTAATCCTCAAACTATTTCTCCCTTGAAGTATGCTCAAATAGAAACAAGTCCTTTGACAAGGGCTGAACCCAGTACCCTTGTGTGTTTCATATACAGTTTCCCCGGGAAGTTGTGGGATGTGTGTGCAAAATTACTGTGATGTAATTGAAGGAACAAAATATTGCTCGTTTCTACCTTGATCCATCTGGGATGGCCTTGAGACCTCGTGGTGTAACTGATGTGTGAGATCAGTTTCTTCCTTTAACGAATAAAGCTGTGTGACATTTGCCACCGTGGCGTCATTTTTTATGCTTTTTAAAAATATATATAATGAGCTTGATATTCTTTGTGTTCCTGACAGAGAGAGCAAACTATTATCATTTTATGAGGCTGAAGAGCAGTAGTCCTCAACGTGTGGTTCCTGCATCAGCAGAATTAAATCACCTGGGAGCTTGTTAGAACTGCTGGTTCTTGGACCTTGCCCCAGACCTACTGAGTCAGAAACCCCGGGTGTGAGGCCCAACAATTTGTATTTAACAATCCCTAAAGCTTGAGAACAAGGTCTGTATGGGAATTCCTACAGTGCGGGACCAAGAGCTATAAAATATCTTTCCCTGCTTTTGTGATACCTCTGACCCTGTAGTAAAAGAATACTTACTCTCAATTCATCTATACACTCCAGAGCAATTATTTTGAAAAGTCCAACTACTTGCACCAGAATCCAGCGGACGGTGTGTTAAAATGCAGCTTCCTGGACCTCTATGAAGGCAGGGCCTGATAATCTGCATTTTAAATACACCTTCCAAACAATACGTAAAAACTGAACTGAGGTTCTAACTCCACTACTGCAGTATTTCTTGAGACAGATTCTTATTTAGTTCTTGTTCTACTTCCTTACATTTTCATTTTGGCCTTTTCTTACTGCCCCTTCTGCCTACCTCTCTGGTATCATCACTATAACTATCTTTGGAAAAGGGCAGGTGACGTTGAGTGACAGGGGAAGGTGATACAAATAACAAATTTTGTAAAATTTATGTTATCTACTTGAAATGCTTCCCCCAACCTGATATGAACAACTGGAAGTTGACTAAAATGAAAGAAAATGCTAAATCTTCATGTTACACCTTCCTGTCAAGAACAAGTATTTATGGTCATTATGAACACATACAGGGAGCCTAAACCAGCAGAAGGCTGCTGAGGAGGACTGTGCCTTAGCCTCCAACCTGCTCTCCCTGCTTCTGTGGCTTCATTGCACTGAGAGCTGCCTCCTGACCCAAGAGCCAAACCAGTGGACTCTTCATCAACGTTTACCTTTTGAATTCTCTGCAGATTCAACTTTTTCTTTTTTTGACAGCACCACAAGGCAAGGATCTTAGTTCCCCACCAGGGTTGAACCTGGGCCCACGGCAGTGAAAGCGTGGAGTCCTAACCACTGGACAGCCAGGGATTTTGAACACACACTTCATCTTGAGATTCTTAACGTTCCTCACTGTTGTTGGACATCATTTCTGCTGGCTCTTTTCCTGCCTTTCTTGGAGGCTCCTTCTTTGTCCGCTGCTTTTCCTTAGTTTCTTCCCTCCACTCTTTCTTTCACCACCACTCCCTTTTCTTGTGACCTTGTTTCCTCTCTCTTAATATTACTGAATATTTACTATGGGTCAGACACTCTTCTAGGCAGTTTACATAAAATAAGTCAGTTAATTTTTACACTTCACATTCGCGGGAACTGAAACTGGGAAGTTAGGTTAATTTGCCCAAAGTCGCCTGGCTAGTTAGTGATAGAGCTGTTATTTAAACCCCAGCATCCTGGCTCCAGAGACTATGCTCTTAACCACTCCATCATATACATTCTTTTCTTCATGTACAAGCCCATTTAGGTGAGCTAATCTTTTTTTTTTTTTTCTTTTACTTCAACTTCCACCTAAGAGATTATTTACTTGATATATCCTAACTGTGCTCTCTGTTGCTTACCGGACTACTTCACTGGAATTTCCCCGCAGGGCATTAAACTGTTAATATCCCCACAACTGAACTCACTGCTTCTCTTTTCTCTGTTCTCCATCTTAGTTAACGGTGTCTCTGTTCTGCTGTCACTAATGCAAAAAACCCTGGATCTGTCCTGTGGTTCTTCTTCCCCGGTCGAACTGGTGATCAAGTCTGGTTTATTTCACTTCCTTACCACTTACATTTTATTTCTGTTCCCTCCTCTTCTCTCCTGCTATCACATGGACTCTTTGGGATTACAGTAATATTATGCTCATTCTCTTGGCCAAAGGATTCGATTTCACCTTGTGAAATTATGAGTCTCTTAACGGACAATATTCATTTTTTTGAATCATCTACTATGAAGTATGGAGCCATACAGGAAGGCTACTTATTAAAAAAATCCATAGGAATTTATGACATGATTTTCTGAACTAATTTCTCTTTTGTCATTATCATATTCTCCTCCACATATTTTTTATTTGACTTTTCCTACTCGTTTTCAATTTTATTTTATGCCACTGTACACACAATAAATTACTTGCAGTTTCCCCAGATTTGCATCTATCTATTGAATACCTACCCATCTATCTGTCTTCATGCTGGAATGTCCTTTCCCATTTTGCACTTTCAAGCCTCAGTACAGGATCATTTTATTCTAGAAATTGTTTATGACAACTAACTTATGCCACTTCAGTATGACACATGTATTTTTTAACATCTATTGCTCTTATTTACTTAGATACGTTGGTCCCTCCTGAAGTGTAATCTGTGAAGAACACTATATCTTCTTATCTTTCTATTCTCAGTGGCCCGATACAGGCTGCACATTCAGAAGTGGCTCATGAAGTAATTCTAGAAATAATAATAGTCATCCTTACTGAGCAATTACCATCCGACAATGGCAAGCCAAATTTCAATGACATCTCAGTGAAAACTACATATACCACTACTTCTCTATTTTAGACGTTTCTATAATTTTGTAATTCTTTTTAATCATTTTAAAGCCCTGTTTCTCCAGCAATAGTAAAACCCTTAAAAGCAAGAATGTATTAAATGCTGGTTCCAAGAAGGGGGGAAATTGGGATAAACCACAACCTACTCTCAAAGGAACCAATGGAGACAGTGAGTAATGGCATCTGAAAGGCAGAGGTGAAGGAACCCAGGGTGTTGATGTGGGTCCGGCCCTGTGGGGGGGTTATCGGCAATGAGCTCTTCATAAAATGACAAATTCTCTGTATTTGCACATAGCCAAGTCAGACATTTCTTGGCTCATTTGTGGGAAGGAGACACAAAAGAGCAGGAAATTGCTTTGATGATCCTAGTTTTAGTTTCTTAGGGCTGCTGTTACAAGGTACCACAAACTTGATGACTTAACGAACAAAATTTTATTCTCTCACAGTTCTGGAGACTAGTGATCTGAAATCAAGGTGTCCGCAGCATTGAGGGAAAAACTGCCTCTCTCCTATCTTCTGGTGGTGGATGGCAATCCTTGGCATTCCTTGGCTTGTAGCTACATCACTCCAATCTCTGCCTCCTTTTCGCATTTCATCTTCTCTGTGTGTGTCTAAATTTCGTTCTTTTTATAAGGATACCCTAATCTAGTATGACCTCGACTTAACTTGATTACATTGCTAAGACCCTATTTCCTAATAAGATCACATTCATTGGTTCCAGGGGTTAGGACTTGAGTATATCTTTTTGGGGGACACAATTCAACCCACAACATTCCCTAAAATCCCCTCGGCATATAGGCCTCTCCACTGCTTTGTGGGTGGTGGTGTTAAGGGTAGTGTAGAGCTGAGGATGGCCTGGGAATCCTGGGGTTCTGCACCACAGATCCTCCACCACTTCACTCACCCATTCAGGTGGATGAGGCCAAGAAGAATTGTTTATTTATTTCTACTTTTTAAGGGTCTGAACTTGTATTTGAAATAAACACATATTTAAGGTTAATTAAAATAATTCTAAAGCATCTATTTGCTATAAAGCACTAGAGTCAAGAGTTTAATGATATTTTTTAGATTTTTGAGTCATTTTGTTGGGAATTCCCTGGAGGTTCAGTGGTTAGGACTCTGTGGTTTCACTGCTGAGGACTTAGGTTCGATCCCTGGTTGGGGAACTAAGATCCTGCAAGCCACGAGGTGTAGCCAAACATAAGAAAATAATGTCATTTTGTTGCAGAAATTTTTGAACACACATAAAAGTTGAGAAAATTGAATAATGAACCCCTATGTATCCATTGTCCAGCTCAACCACTATCAGCACCTTGGTATCTTGCTTCATCTGTTCCCTCCTCTGAGTTTTTTTTTTTTTTTTTTTTCCTAGAAAATTTTTAAGCAAAACTTAGACGTCATGTCATTTCACTTACAGAGAACTTCAGAATGTATCTCGCATAAAGAATGCTAGTGGGCTTATGTAAAAGAAGGCCCTTGTGTCCAACAAAATCTTACTCCTAGAGGATAGATTCTTCTCCCATGCAGATTAATTAGATTATTTTTCACACTTAGCATCTGATATCAACCATTCCCCCTACCTGACCCCACTTCTCTTCAGGCTGTTCACTTGTTTATTTAAATGGTTCACTGGGGCTTCCGGGAAAATGGCGGAAGAGTAAGACGGAGATCCCCTTCTCCCCACAGATACACCAGAAATACATCTACACATGGAACAACTCCTACAGAACACCTACTGAACGCTGGCAGAAGACCTCAGACCTCCCAAAAGGCAAGAAACCCTCCACGTACCACGGTAGGGCAAAAGAAAAAAGAATAAACAGAGACAAAAGAATAGGGACGGGACTTGCACCAGTGGGAGTGAGCTGTGAAGGAGGAAAGGTTACCACACACTAGGAAGCCCCTTCGCAGGCGGAGACTGCGGGTGGCGGAGGGGGAAAGCTTCAGAGCCACGGGGGAGAGCACAGCAACAGGGGTGCGGAGGGCAAAGCGGAGAGATTCCCGCACAGAGGATCAGGGCTGACCGGCACTCACCAGCGCGAGAGGCTTGTCTGCTCACCCGCCGGGGCGGGCCGGGCTGGGACCTGAGGCTCGGGCTTTGGTCGGAGCGCCGCCGGAAGAGGACTGGGGTTGGCGGCGTGAACACAGCCTGCAGGGGGTTAGTGCGCCACGGCTAGCCGGGAGGGAGTCCGGGGAAAAGTCTGGACACGCCGAAGAGGCAAGAGACCTTTTCTTGCCTCTTTGTTTCCTGGTGCGCGAGGAGAGGGGATTAAGAGCGCTGCTTAAAGGAGCTCCAGAGACGGGCGCGAGCCGCGGCTAACAGCGCGGACCCCAGAGACGGGCATGAGACGCTAAGGCTGCTGCTGCCGCCACCAAGAAGCCTGTGTGTGAGCACAGGTCACTCTCCACATCCCCCTTCCGGGAAGCCTGTGCAGCCCGCCACTGCCAGAGTCCCGGGATCCAGGGACAACTCCCCCGGTAGAACGCACGGCGCGCCTCAGGCTGGTGCAACGTCACGCAGGCCTCTGTCGCAGCAGGCCCGCCCCGCACTCCATGCCCCTCCCTCCCCCCCACCCCCGCCCGGCGTGAGTGAGCCAGAGCCTCCGAAACAGCGGCTCCTTTAACCCCGTCCTGTCTGAGTGAAGAACAGACGCCCTCTGGTGACCTACATGCAAAGGCGGGGCCAAATCCAAAGCTGAGCCCCTGGGAGCTGTGAGAACAAAGAAGAGAAAGGAAAATCTCTCCAGCAGCCTCAGAAGCAGCGGATTAAATCTCCACAATCAGCTCGATATACCCTGTATCTGTGGAATGCATGAATAGACAACGAGTCATCCCAAATTAAGGAGGTGGACTTTGAGAGCAAAATTTATGATTTTCTCGCCTTTTCCTCTTTTTGTGAGTGTGTATGTGTATGCTTCTGTGTAAGATTTTGTCTGTATAGCTTTGCTTCCACCATTTGTCCTAAGGTTCTATCCGTCTATTTTTCTTTTTCTTTTTCTTTTTTCTCTTAATAATTATTTTTTTATTTTAATAACTTTATTATATTTTATCTTACTTTATTTTAGTTTACTTTATCTTCTTGCTTTCTTTCTACTTCTACTAATTCTTTCTTTCTACTTTTTCTCCCTTTTATTCTTACCCGTGTGGATGAAAGGCTCTTGGTACTGCAGCCAGGAGTCAGGGCTCTGCCTCTAAGGTGGCAGAGCCAACTTCAGGACACTGGTCCACAAGAGACCTCCCAGCTCCATATAATATCAAACGGCGAAAATCTCCCAGAGATCTCCATCTCAACACCAACACCCAGCTTCACTCAACGACCAGCAAGGTATAGTGCTGGATATCCTATGCAAAACAACTAGCAAGACAAGAGCACAACCCCACCCATTAGCAGAGAGGCTGCCTAAAATCATAATAAGTCCACAGACACCCCAAAACACACCACCAGAAGTGGACCTGCCTACCAGAAAGACAAGATCCAGCCTCATCAACCAGAACACTAGGTCCCCTCCACCAGGAAGCCTACACAACCCACTGAACCAACCTTAGCCACAGGGGACAGACACTAAAAACAATGGGAATTACGAACCTGCAGCCTGCAAAAAGGAGACCCCAAACACAGTAACATAAGCAAAATGAGAAGACAGATAAACACACAGCAGATGAAGGAGCAAGATAAAAACCCACCAGACCTAACAAATGAAGAGGAAATAGGCAGTCTCCCTGAAAAAGAATTCAGAATAATGATAGTAAAGATGATCCAAAATCTTGGAAATAGAATAGAGAAAATGCAAGAAACATTTAACAAGGACCTAGAAGAACTAAAGATGAAACAAACAATGATGAACAACACAATAAATAAAATTAAAAATACTCTAGAAGGGATCAAGAGGAGAATAACTGAGGCAGAAGAACAGATAAGTGACCTGGAAGATAAAATAGTGGAAATAACTACTGCAGAGCAGAATAAAGAAAAAAGAATGAAAAGAACTGAGAACAGTCTCAGAGACCTCTGGGCCAACATTAAACGCACCAACATTCGAATTATAGGGGTTCCAGAAGAAGAGAAAAAGGAAGGAACTGAGAAAATATTTGAAGAGATTAGAGTTGAAAACTTCCCTAATATGCGAAAGGAAATACTTAGTCAAGTCCAAGAACCACAGATAGTCCCATACAGGATAAATCCAAGGAGAAATACGACAAGACACATATTAATCAAACTGTCAAAAATTAAATACAAAGAAAACATATTAAAAGCAGCAAGGGAAAAACGACAAATAACACACAAGGGAATCCCCATAAGGCTAACAGCTGATCTTTCAGGAGAAACTCTGCAAACCAGAAGGGACTGGCAGGAAATATTTAAAGTGATGAAGGAGAAAAACCTGCAACCAAGATTACTCAGCAAGGATCTCATTCAGATTTGATGGAGAAATTAAAACCTTTACAGACAAGCAAAAGCTGAGAGAGTTCAGCACCACCAAACTAGCTTTACAACAACTACTAAAGGAACTTCTCTAGGCAAGAAACACAAGAGAAGGAAAAGACCTACAATAATGAACCCAAAACAATTAGGAAAATGGGAATAGGAACATACATATCAATAATTACCTTAAATGTAAATGGACTAAATGCTCCCAGCAAACACACAGATTGGCTGAATGGATACAAAAACAAGACCCATATATTTGCTGTCTACAAGAGACCCACTTCAGACCTAGAGACACATATAGACTGAAAGTAAAGGGATGGAAAAAGAGATTTCCTGCAAATGGAAACCAAAAGAAAGCTGGAGTAACAATTCTCATATCAGACAAAATAGACCTTAAAATAAAGACTATTAGAAGAGACAAAGAGGGACACTTCATAATGATCAAGGGATCGATCCAAGAAGAAGATATAACAATTGTAAATATTTATGCATCCAACATGGGAGCACCACAATACATAAGGCAAATACTAACAGCCGTAAAAGGGGAAATCGACAGTAACACATTCATAGTAGGGGACTTTAACACCCAACTCTCTCCAATGCACAGATCATCCAAAATGAAAATAAATATGGAAACACAAGCTTTAAATGATACATTAAACAACATGGATTTAGTTGATATTTATAGGACATTCCATCCAGAAACAACAGAATACACTTTTTTCTCAAGTGCTCATGGAACATTCTCCAGGATAGATAATATCTTGGGTCACAAATCAAGATTTGGTAAATTTAAGAAAAGTGAAATTGTATCAAGTATCTTTTCTGACCACAACGCTATGACACTAGATATCAATTACAGGAAAAGATCTGTAAAAAATACAAGCAAATGGAGGCTAAACAATACACTACTTAATAACGAAGTGATTACTGAAGAAATCAAAGAGG
Organism: Globicephala melas; assembly: GCF_963455315.2. Lineage (NCBI taxonomy): Eukaryota > Metazoa > Chordata > Mammalia > Artiodactyla > Delphinidae > Globicephala > Globicephala melas. Next base: position 39,347,911 of record NC_083320.1, on the reverse strand, counting down.
CAATCAAAAAATACCTAGAAACAAATGACAATGGAGACACGACAACCCAAAATCTATGGGATGCAGCAAAAGCAGTTCTAAGAGGGAAGTTTATAACAATACAATCCTACCTTAAGAAACAGAAAACACCTCGAATAAAGAAGCTAACCTCGCACCTAAAGCAATTAGAGAGAGAAGAACAAAACAAAATTAGAGAGAGAAGAACAAAAAAACCCCAAATTTAGCAGAAGGAAAGAAATCATAAAGGTCAGATCAGAAATAAATGAAAAAGAAATGAAGGAAATGATAGCAAAGATCAATAAAACTAAAAGCTGGTTCTTTGAGAAGATAAACAAAATTGATAAACCATTAGCCAGACTCATCAAGAAGAAAAGGGAGAAGACTCAAATCAATAGAATTAGAAATGAAAGAGGAGAAGTAACAAATGACACGGCAGAAATACAAAAGATCATGAGAGATTACTACAAGCAACTCTATGCCAATAAAATGGACAACCTGGAAGAAATGGACAAATTCTTAGAAATGCACAACCTGCCAAGACTGAATCAGGAAGAAATAGAAAAGATGAACAGACCAATCACAAGCACTGAAATTGAAACTGTGATTAAAAATCTCCCAACAAACAAAAACCCAGGACCAGATGGCTTCACAGGTGAATTCTATCAAACATTTATAGAAGAGCTAACACCTATCCTTCTCAAACTCTTCCAAAATATAGCAGAGGGAGGAATGCTCCCAAACTCATTCTACAAGGCCACCATCACCCTGATACCAAAACCAGACAAGGATGTCACAAAGAAAGAAAACTACCAGCCAATATCACTGATGAACATAGATGCAAAAATCCTCAACAAAATACTAGCAAACAGAATCCAACAGCACATTAAACGGATCATACACCATGATCAAGTGGGGTTTATTCCAGGAATGCAAGGATTCTTCAATATACGCAAATCAATCAACGTGATACACCATATTAACAAATTGAAGGTGATAAACCATATGATCATCTCAATAGATGCAGAGAAAGCTTTTGACAAAATTCAACACCCATTTATGATAAAAACCCTCCAGAAAGTAGGCATAGAGAGAACCTTCCTCAACATAATAAAGGCCATATATGACAAGCCCACAGCCAACATCATCCTCAATGGTGAAAAACTGAAAGCATTTCCACTAAGATCAGGAACAAGACAAGGTTGCCCACTCTCACCACCCTTATTCAACGTAGTTTTGGAAGTTTTAGCCACAGCAATCAGAAAAGAAAAGGAAATAAAATGAATCCAAATCGGAAAAGAAGAAGTAAAGCTGTCACTGTTTGCAGATGACATGATACTATACAAAGAGAATCCAAAAGATGCTACCAGAAAACTACTAGATCTAATCAATGAATTTGGTAAAGTAGCAGGATACAAAATTAATGCACAGAGATCTCTGGCATTCCTATACACTAATGATGAAAAAATCTGAAAGTGAAATCAAGAAAACATTCCCATTTACCATTGCAATAAAAAGAATAAAATATCTAGGAATAAACCTACCTAAGGAGACAAAAGATCTGTATGCAGAAATTATAAGACACTGATGAAAAAAATAAAAGATGATACAAACAGATGGAGAGATATACCATGTTCTTGGATTGGAAGAATCAACATTGTGAAAGTGACTCTACTACCCAAAGCAATCTACAGATTCAATGCAATCCCTATCAAACCACCACTGGCAGTTTTCACAGAACTAGAACAAAAATTTTCACAATTTGTATGGAAACACAAAAGACCCCGTATAGCCAAAGCAATCTTGAGAACGAAAAACGGAGCTGGAGGAATCAGGCTCCCTGACTTTAGACTATACTACAAAGCTACAGTAATCAAGACAGTATGGTACTGGCACAAAAACAGAAAGATAGATCAATGGAACAAGATAGAAAGCCCAGAGATAAACCCACACACATATGGACACCTCATCTTTGATAAAGGTGGCAGGAATGTACAGAGGAGAAAGGACAGCCTCTTCAATAAGTGGTGCTGGGAAAACTGGACAGGTACATGTAAAAGTATGAGATTAGATCACTCCCTAACACCATACACAAAAATAAGCTCAAAATGGATTAAAGACCTAAATGTAAGGCCAGAAACTATCATACTCTTAGAGGAAAACATAGGCAGAACACTCTATGACATAAATCACAGCAAGATCCTTTTTGACCCACCTCCTAGAGAAATGGAAATAAAAACAAAAATAAACAAATGGGACCTAAGGAAACTTAAAAGGAAACCATAAACAAGACCAAAAGACAACCCTCAGGATGGGAGAAAGTATTTGCAAATGAAGCAACTGACAAAGGATTAATCTCCAAAATTTACAAGCAGCTCATACAGCTCAATATCAAAAAAATAAACAACCCAATCCAAAAATGGGCAAAGACCTAAATAGACATTTCTCCAAAGAAGATATACAGACTGCCAACAAACACATGAAAGAATGCTTAACATCATTAATCATTAGAGAGATGCAAATCAAAACTACAATGAGATATCATCTCACACCAGTCAGAATGGCCATCATCAAAAAATCTAGAAACAATAAATGCTGGAGAGGGTGTGGAGAAAAGAGAACCCTCTTGCACTGTTGGTGGGAATGTAAATTGATACAGCCACTGTGGAGAACCGTATGGAGGTTCCTTAAAAAACTGCGAATAGAACTAACATATGACCCAGCAATCCCACTACTAGGCATATACCCTGTGAAAACCATAATTCAAAAAGAGTCATGTACCAAAATGTTCATTGCAGCTCTATTTACAATAGCCCAGAGATGGAAACAACCTAAGTGTCCATCATCAGATGAATGGATAAAGAAGATGTGGCACATATATACAATGGAATATTACTCAGCCATAAAAAGAAACGAAATTGAGCTTTTTGTAATGAGGTGGATAGACCTAGAGTCTGTCATACAGAGTGAAGTAAGTCAGAAATATCAAGACAAATACCATATGGTAACACATATATATGGAATTTAAGAAAAAAAAATGTCATGAAGAACCTAGGGGTAAGACAGGAATAAAGACACAGACCTACTAGAGAATGGACTTGAGGATATTGGGAGGGGGAAGGGTAAGCTGTGACAAAGCGAGAGAGAGGCCTGGACATATATACACCACCAAACGTAAGGTAGATAGCTAGTGGGAAGCAGCTGCATAGCACAGGGAGATCGGCTCGGTGCTTTGTGACCGCCTGGAGGGGTGAGATAGGGAGGGTGGGAGGGAGGGAGATGCAAGTGGGAAGAGATATGGGAACATATGTATATGTATAACTGATTCACTTTGTTATAAAGTAGAAACTACCACAGCATTTTAAAGCAATTATACTCCAATAAAGATGTAAAAAAATAAAATAAAATAAATGGATCACTGTTTTAGTTATATATTGCTTTGTGACAAATTACCCCAAAACTTAGCAACTTAAAACAATAAACATTTATCACCTCAAGTTACTTTAGGTCAGGAGTTCAGGAGCTTAATTTTCATTAGGTGATTCTGGCTAATAGTCTTTCATAAGATTGAAGTGAAGATGTCAGTGGGAGCTGCATTCATCTGAAGGCTTGACTTTGGCTGGAGGATCTATTTCCAGGATGGCTCATCACATGGCTATTGGCAGGAGGCCTCAGTTCCTATTAGCTGTTGGCTGGACGCCACATGAAATTCTGCAGAGGGCTGCTTGAGTATCCTCATAAGATGGCAGGTGACCTCCCTCAGAGTGACTTATTTGAGAGAGAGCAGGGAGGAAATCACAGTGCCTTTTATGAGCTAGTCTTGTTAGTCAGACATCATCAATTCTATCACAATGTATTTATTAGAAGCAAGTCACCAAGTTCAGTCTACACTCAAAAGAGGAAGAATTAAGTCTCACTCCTTCAAGGAAGGAGTATCAGAGAATTTCTGGACATATTTTACAATCACCATAACCATCAATGAGCAAGACATAATACAAAAATGAAGAGGGAACTAAACCATAGTATATGCCAATGATTAACAACTGACTTAGCCTCTAGGGGAAGAAGATGTGATAAGCTACATCAAAACACATTCTGAAAATTTCCCTTTAAGTTCCTTTTCTCAATTTCTGGCTTTTTCTCTTCTCCTTGCTACTGCATCCCAAATAACATAAAGATTTTTCTAGCTGTCCTAACACTGCAGTGTCCTACTCAGACAAGTCTTCCTCCTCAAAAATACTCTATACTTATCAATTATTGTTTAGCCATTTCCTTTCCATTACATCTAGTCATAAGTTTTATTTCTTTAGTGTAGACTACAGCAGACCTAGATTTTTAAAATCCAGTTACATGTTTAGAGTTGGATGAAATGCATTCCCAAATCATTTCACCATTAGAAAATTAAATCAACATGCCAAAACTTATATTTCAACAAATAATAAAAATAAAAGAGAAAAGGTAATGGATAAACTGAAGAATTATGAAATAGGAGAGGTGTAAGTGCTCATAGAGATTTTCTAGTTCAGGTCCATGGCTTTTTCTTCAGTGCGTGAAGCGAGGCCCACTTAAATATTTTGTTCTGAAGTTGCCCAGCTAGTTAATGGGCACAATTTAAACTATCTTTCAAGTTTGTTAATTTCCAGTTTAATATTCTTTCCACTATATCACAGTTCGTTTTGGTCTTCATTTTTAGACCTTTTAATGGATTATTTCAGAATTTTATTTTAGCTTTACTTAGAGGAAGTCAACTTGCAAAGTGAATCTAGGTTCTGTAATTCACAGTGTGTATTTAGGTCAGTAGGTAGAGTTAGGCATATAGTTTGTTGTCCCAAGCAGGACTTCTTAGGAGTAAAAGAGGGTGCTATTAGTAATTGTATTAGGCTGACAGATGTAAATTGGAAAGGCTTTGGGTAAACTGTTATAAGTGGCAACCTATTAGTAGGTGTATAACAAGTAGAGAAGCTTCTGGGTTGTTCTCATACTATATTTATACTTTCTAAATATTTTCAACACATATGTTCATTTGACCATAGCACATAATTTAATAATCCAAGAAAAGAGTTTGGTTTTTTTTTCAATAACTGTCTTCCGGATAGTCCTAAAGTTCCTTTGAGAATGGCAGGAAAGAGAGTTCCAAATTCCTGATCAAGAGTAATCAATCAAGCAATCAATTAATTAATTTAATAGATACGTATTGTTCATTGTGTACCAGGCATTGTTTTAGGAGCCAGAGATATGATAATGAAGAAAACATACAAAAACCTCTATGTTCTTGGGACCTATATTCTAGTAATTAAACAAAAGTGATTTTATTGATCTATACAATTAGCAAGATTTGGGTTTTTCATTCCTTGTTTCTGTAATGGGGATAGATGTATTATTGAGGCATCCCTGTTCTTAGGCCAGATTCCTTGGTGACCTATGCCATTTACTACAAATCAGTAGATTGAGATATAGTAAGGGATGCAACGGAAGTCACGGCTCAGACAGTTTTTCTGTGTGTGAAATTATCCGAGCAATATGGGGGTTACTCCTATGACCTTGAACTCTGTAGTCTTATAGTCTGATCCAGTGAGCTGGTTTGCTTCAACAAAGCAAACTCATTTGTCTAGCCCAAGGGAAACATTTTGCCAATTTTACAGTTGGATAGTTCCTTTTTAAAAAAATGCATTGATAGTTATTTCAGCATTAAGATTTCCCATAAATTAAATCTGTGTAATTTCCAGCTGAGCTAGAATTTCACCAGAATGATAGAGTCCTACTAATTACAGTGTTAAGTAAATCCTCATCCTCTCTGTAAGTAACGTAGGTGGTAACTTACTCTTCTGTAGATGTATAAATTAAGCCACCAGGAGGTTAACTAATTTGCTCAAGGTATGCAGCAGGGTTGAAATTGAATCCAAAAACCTTGATTCCTAATTTTTAAAATCAAATGATCTCTTTTCCTATGTTTAGTTATATTTATAAATGAAAATCTATATATAAATAATAGCCTATGTATACAAATAATATCCTATTTCTAGAAATAATTTATCTATTATCTATCTATCATCATCATCTATCTATTATAATATCAATATGAATATAGTATTAACAGTGTAATAGTGTTGGGATTCATCCAGTAAGATCTTTTAAGTGGTTAGTTTGTTCTAAGGACCCTCAAGAATAGAAAACCTCAGGGATATGGATGAGTTTAAGTCAAAAAAACATTTACATTCCCCAACTTATTCAGCTGTTTGGTGGTAGAGTAAAGGATGAAAATAATTGAACTTTCCTCACGAAGTTTTATTCTCCTCCTAGGCTTGCACTAAGCAAGAGTGGCCTGTGAATAGCTTTTCTAGGCTAAACGGAATGTCTGAGAGTTACTTTTGGTCATTGGAGGAGGTTCCAGAATTTGGGAGTTAGCTGTATAGGAAAAGTTTTTACTGTCTATATTTTGCAGGAAAATACCATTCTTAACCAAATTATGAAAGAGAAAGTCCAGTGGCATATTTACTTCTACCATAATCACCATCATCACCATTATCATCTAAATGTAGTTAAGCACCCACGTGCATTTAAATGTCTATGCTGTTTATAGTGATAGATGAAAGGGAAGCAAAACGGAGATCCTGAAATGTTTCTCCAACTCTTGCTAAAGAAAGACGAGAGGCCTTTCTAAAATCCTTTTGTACCCTAAAATAATGAATTAAAATAATTTTCTTCCAATTATTCATCCTAACACTTTTTATTTAATAAAAAGACAAATAAGTTTAAGGACATCAATGGGTAAAAATTGCATTTAAATCAGGAAAGAGAAAATCTGCAATGATTTTTGTTAAAACCATAGCCCCAGAACAACAGTGTAAAGATCCAACATCACAAGCCAAACAAAAAATCCCAAACACCAAAATAACCAAAAGACAACACAGGCACTGTTTTTATGCTACATATAAAGGATACATTTAGGGTTCACACTGCTCAATATATTTCTCCAAACACAAATTAATTCTGTTTGTTTGAAAACTTATTAGGCCTTTAGGACAGTCTGGTCATGCAATTGATCCATACTCACAAATTTTATTGATATCTTTGAAAAATCTGCACAGGAAATGACTAAGATTGAATCTTAGAAATTATGTATATCTAAAGTAGATTTAATTTTGAAGGTGTTAATTTGGAAAGATCAAGGAGATTAAGGAGGATAAATTGAAAACACCCCCATACAAAAAAAAAACATTAATTTTCTGGGTGAACACTTTTGCTGAGAGTTCAATTTCTCTTTTAGAAGTTTGGCCAAAATTGATTACAATTATCAAACTTTAAGTAAAATGCAGTTTGCTTTCCAAATCTCTCTCTCACAAACACACAGACACACAGATGCACACACATACAAATTCAGAACACACCTTTAATTTTCAGGTCTTTATTGATGATTCCAGAGCAGGCAACATTATAGAATGGACTAAGAGACCAGTAGAATATGTTTCTTATTATATGAACTACTGTAAGGTAGTTCATTAGCAAAATGTATAAGCAAATAATATACTAAGAGACAAATGAGTCACATTGTACATCAAGAAAATTCTAAGAGAACACAGGCAAATCCATCTGAAGCCCTTGAAGAGCTTTGTAATTTCATGATGAAATATACAAACAAGCTGTAATTTCCCCTACATTAAAAAAACAAAACCAAACCTCTTTTGACCCAATATCTCCCTTTAGCTACTGCTTCATTTCTTTGCTTCCTTTCATAACAAACTTCTTTGAAAATGTCTCCAATTCTTATTCCGTTTCATGCTGGAACTCACTCCAGTCAAAATAGTTCATGTCAGGGTCACCATTGACCCTCTTTTTGTCAAATCAAAAGGCTTTTTTTCCCAGTCTTCAACTCATTTGATGATTTACTACAGTTGATCTCTCTCTCTTTCTCGAAGCAGCTTACTTTCTTCACTCGGCTCCTGAAATAAACCACTATCTTGGTTCTTCTATTATCTTACTGGTTTTTTCTTTAAAACTCTTCAATGATTTAATTTCCCTCAGAGCAAAAGCCAAGGTCCTTACAATGGCCCACAAGGCACTCTTTTTGTCTTCCAGCCTCTTTGCCTTACAAATTTTGTTTTATAATCATTCTATCACCCTTCCTTCCTGCCATTTTGGCTTCTCTGTTTTTTATGAGCAGGCCAGGTATGCTCCTACCTCAGAGCTTTTTCACTGGCTCTTCCTCCTCCTAGAATATCTACGTGAATTGCTCCTTTACTGCCTTCAGGTTTTTACTCCTGTGATACTATGTCTGTGAGCTCCCAACCCTCTTTACGCTCATCATACTTAACTTTTTTTCCATAGTGCTTATCACCACCTGACATATTACATATTTACTTTTAAAGTTGACTATTGGGGCTTCCCTGGTGGCACAGTGGTTGAGAGTCCGCCTGCCGATGCAGGGGACACGGGTTCGTGCCCCGGTCCGGGAAGATCCCACATGCCGCGGAGCGGCTGGGCCTGTGAGCCATGGCTGCTGGACCTGCGCGTCCGGAGCCTGTGCTCCACAACGGGAGAGGCCACAACAGTGAGAGGCCCGCGTGCCGCAAAAATTAAAAATAAAAATAAAATAAAGTTGACTATTAACTGTCTCTATCACTAGAATATAAGTTCAATGGGCAGAACCATCAGTTTACTCCATGCCATAACCTTAGCACTTAGAATGATTGACACAAAATGGCCCTCAATAAAAATGTATTGGAAAATGTATGGACAGAAGAATGAATGCTTGACTAAATGAATAAATAAAAACAACTTAGTTCATTAAAATCCCTGGTAGCAGATGATAATTAACAATTACTTTTTAAGAAGAATCAATTATAGTAAATGGGGATTGCTTTACTTAACCAACTTTTCTGATACTCTAGCTGATTCAGAATTTCCTTATGCAGAACTAAAAATATGTACTGTGATCTGAATCATAATGATTCACTCAGTGAATTAAGGGGCATAGTTACCCTTTGCTGTTGATTTGTACACTGTTCCCTCTGAGAAGGAAAACCAGCTGCACTGGAAAAGAAAAATGAATTTAAAATTTTCCACACTAAAACTTATAGCAATTTTAATGAACTGACTGGTATCATCATTGATAGAGACTAAAATTTCTACTTTAGTACACTGCTTGCATTTTGGGGAGTTGCTGAGGAGCGAAGTAGTTCCATGTTTGATTACACTGGCTCAATAGTTAGACTTTCCCAGAACAGGTACGTAAAATAAAGTGCACAAGTAATTTTGAAAATTATTTAGAAAACTAAAAGTAGTCATTTATATACTTATTTATTACCACCATTTGCATGCTTTGATCAAATCTGGAAACCTATATTAAAAATGTGAAAAGATATAAAAACCCCAAGATTCAGTTTTATGTACTTTTTCCTCACACACACTCCTACTTGCAGTCTTACTGTATTTATTCTCATTCTGTTATACTTCCAGCTAATGTATAACTTAGCTGATGTTCTTTAGAGACCAAAGCCTTTCAAGATACGATTCATTTCCTCCTCTGTACTACCCTATATTACTGTAATATACTTATTGACCTTATTGCCTTAAAAAAAAATCTATCTCCCATCAGACTGTGAGTTCCTCAGCAGGGTCAATCAAGACTAACCCTTTCTTTGTACTCCTGGTGCCTAGTACAGTGTGTGGTCCATAGAGTCTCTCTATAAATATTTGTCAAAATAAATTGATTTGTTCCATTTGCAGTAGTAATGGGAAGAGGGTAAACATCTGCTACATTCTTGTTTCTAGAACGAAATACATTAATTAGCTGCTGAGTTGAATTGTTCTAAGTAAATTCTTACATAGTTGCTTATAATTCAGGGGTTCAGTCCTATCATTTTCAGCTGTTTACCTTCTGGGCTTCAGTTTGGCATGTAAAATGGTCATAATAATAGTTAATAATAGAAATATGATGAGGAATAGATGGGACAATATATTAAAGGATTTTCCATGGTGTCTAGAACATAGTAAATATCTGTTAGCTATTTTTGTTATTATTAGTAATTAGGGTTTGTTTTGGTTACCAGTGCATTATAACAGATGAAACATTCAGCTCATATTAGTTGGAATTATTATTATTGGTTTGGTTTTAGTCTTCTTTTTTTCTTTACATCTTCATTGGAGTATAATTGCTTTACAATGCTGTGTTAGTTTCTGCATTATAACAAACTGAATCAGTTATGCATATACATATGTTCGCATATCTCTTCCCTCTGGCGTCTCCCTCCCTCCCACTCTCCCTATCCCACCCCTCTAGGTGGTCGCAAAGCACCGAGCTGATTTGCCTATGCTATGCAGCTGCTTCCCACTAGCTATCTATTTTACATTTGGTAGTGTATATATGTCCATGCCACTCTTTCACTTTGTCACAGCTTACCCTTCCCCTTCCCCATATCCTCAAGTCCATTCTCTAGTAGGTCTGTGTCTTTATTCCTGTCTTACCCCTAGGTTCTTCATGACATTTTTTTTTCTTAGATTCCATATATATGTGTTAGCATACGGTATTTGTCTTTCTCTTTCTGACTTACTTCACTCTGCATGACAGACTCTAGGTCCGTCCACCTCACTACAAATAACTCAGTTTCGTTTACTTTTATGGCTGATTAATATTCCATTGTATATATGTGCCACGTCTTCTTTATCCATTCACCCAATGATGGACACTTAGGTTGTTTCCATCTCCTGGCTATTGTAAATAGAGCTGCAATGAACATTTTGGTACATGACTCTTTTTGAATTATGATTTTCTCAGGCTATATGCCCAGTAGTGGGATTGCTGGGTCATATGGTAGTTCTATTTGTAGTTTTTGAAGGAACCTCCATACTGTTCTCCATAGTGGCTGAACCAATTCACATTCCCACCAACAGTGCAAGAGGGTTCTCTTTTCTCCATACCCTTTCCAGTATTTATTGTTTCTAGATTTTTTGATGATGGCCATTCTGATGGTGTGAGATGATATCTCATTGTAGTTTTGATTTGCATTTCTCTAATGATTACTGATGTTGAGCATTCTTTCACGTGTTTGTTGGCACTCTGTATATCTTCTTTGGAGAAATGTCTATTTAGGTCTTCTGCCCATTTTTGGATTGGGTTGTTTGTTCTTTGATTATTGAGCTGCATGAGCTGCTTGTAAGTTTTGGAGATTAATCCTTTGTCAGTTGCTTCATTTGCAAATACTTTCTCCCATCCTGAGGGTTGTCTTTTGGTCTTGTTTATGGTTTCCTTTTAAGCTTCCTTAGGTCCCATTTGTTTATTTTTGTTTTTATTTCCATTTCTCTAGGAGGTGGGTCAAAAAGGATCTTGCTGTGATTTATGTCATAGAGTGTTCTGCCTATGTTTTCCTCTAAGAGTTTGATAGTTTCTGACCTTACATTTAGGTCTTTAATCCATTTTGAGCTTATTTTTGTGTATGGTGTTAGGGAATGCTCTAATCTCATACTTTTACATGTACCTGTCCAGTTTTCCCAGCACCACTTATTGAAGAGGCTGTCCTTTCTCCACTGTACATTCCTGCCTCCTTTATCAAAGCTAAGGTGACCATATGTGTGTGGGTTTATCTCTGGGCTTTCTATCCTGTTCCATTGATCTTTCTGTTTTTGTGCCAGTACCATACTGTCTTGATTACTGTAGCTTTGTAGTATAGTCTAAAGTCAGGGAGCCTGATTCCTCCAGCTCCGTTTTTCGTTCTCAAGATTGCTTTGGCTATTCGGCGTCTTTTGTGTTTCCATACAAATTGTGAAATACAAATATTCATACAATAGTTCTGTGAAAAATGCCAGTGGTAGTTTGATAGGGATTGCATTGAATCTGTAGATTGCTTTGGGTAGTAGAGTCATTTTCACAATGTTGATTCTTCCAATCCAAGAACATGGTATATCTCTCCATCTGTTTGTATCATCTTTAATTTCTTTCATCAGTGTCTTATAATTTCTGCACACAGATCTTTTGTCTCCTTAGGTAGGTTTATTCCTAGATATTTCATTCTTTTTGCTGCAATGGTAAATGAGAGTGTTTTCTTGATTTCACTTTCAGATTTTTCATCATTAGTGTATAGGAATGCCAGAGATCTCTGTGCATTAATTTTGTATCCTGCTACTTTACCAAATTCATTGATTAGCTCTAGTCGTTTTCTGGTAGCATCTTTAGGATTCTCTTTGTATAGTATCATGTCATCTGCAAACAGTGACAGCTTTACTTCTTCTTTTCCGATTTGGATTCATTTTATTTCCTTTTCTTTTCTGATTGCTGTGGCTAAAACTTCCAAAACTATGTTGAATAAGAGTGGTGAGAGTGGGTAACCTTGTCTTGTTCCTGATCTTAGTGGAAATGCTTTCAGTTTTTCACCATTGAGGATGAGTTGGCTGTGGGTTTGTCATATGTGACCTTTATTATGTTGAGGAAAGCTCCCTGTATGCCTACTTTCTGGAGGGTTTTTATCATAAATGGGTGTTGAATTTTGCTGAAAGCTTTCTCTGCATCTATTGAGATGACCATATGGTTTTTCTCCTTCAATTTGTTAATATGGTGTATCACGTTGATTGATTTGCGTATATTGAAGAATCCTTGCATTCCTGGAATAAACCCCACTTGATCATGGTGTATGATCCGTTTAATGTGCTGTTGGATTCTGTTTGCTAGTATTTTGTTGAGGATTTTTGCATCTATGTTCATCAGTGATATTGGCTGGTAGTTTTCTTTCTTTGTGACATCCTTGTCTGGTTTTGGTATCAGGGTGATGGTGGCCTCATAGAATGAGTTTGGGAGCATTCCTCCCTCTGCTATATTTTGGAAGAGTTTGAGAAGGATAGGTGTAGCACTTCTCTATATGTTTGATAGAATTCTCCTGTGAAGCCATCTGGTCCTGGGCTTTTGTTTGTTGGAAGATTTTTTTTTTTCTTTTTGGGGTACGCGGGCCTCTCCCATTGTGGAGCACAGGCTCTGGACGCACAGGCTCAGCAGCCATGGCTCACAGGCCCAGCCACTCCGTGGCAGGTGGGATCCTCCCAGACCGGGGCACAAACCCGTATCCCCTGCATCAGCAGGCGGAATCTCAACCACTGCGCCACCAAGAAAGCCCTGTTAGAAGATTTTTAATCACAGTTTCAATTTCAGTGCTTGTGATTGGTCTGTTTATATTTTCTATTTCTTCCTAATTCAGTCTCAGAAGGTTGGGCATTTCTAAGAATTTGTCCATTTCTTCCAGGTTGTCCATTTTATTGGCATATAGTTGCTTGTAGTAATCTCTCATGATCTTTTGTATTTCTGCAGTGTCAGTTGTTACTTCTCCTTTTTCATTTCTAATTCTATTGATCTGAGTCTTCTCCCTTTTCTTCTTGATGAGTCTGGCTAATGGTTTATCAATATTGTTTATCTTCTCAAAGAACCGGCTTTTAGTTTTATTGATCTTTGCTATCATTTCCTTCATTTCTTTTTCATTTATTCCTGATCTGATCTTTATGATTTCTTTCCTTCTGCTAACTTTGGGGTTTTTTTGTTCTTCTTTCGCTAATTGCTTTAGGTACAAGGTTAGGTTGTTTATTCGAGATGTTTCCTGTTTCCTAAGGTAGGATTGTATTGTTATAAACTTCCCTCTTAGACCTGCTTTTGCTGCATCCCATAAGTTTTGGGTCGTCGTGTCTCCACTGTCATTTATTTCTAGGTATTTTTTGATTGCCTCTTTGATTTATTCAGTGATCACTTCGTTATTAAGTAGTGTATTGTTTAGCCTCCATGTTTTTGTATTTTTTCAGATCTCTTCCTGTAATTGATATCTAGTGTCATAGCGTTGTGGTCAGAAAAGATACTTGATACAATTTCAATTTTCTTAAATTTACCAAGGCTTGATTTGTGACCCAAGATATGATCTATCCTGGAGAATGTTCCATGAGCACTTGAGAAAAAAGTGTATTCTGTTGTTTCTGGATGGAATGTCCTATAAATATCAATTAAGTCCATCTTATTTAATGTATCATTTAAAGCTTGTGTTTCCATATTTATTTTCATTTTGGATGATCTGTCCATTGGGGAAAGTCGGGTGTTAAAGTCCCCTACTCTGAATGTGTTACTGTCGATTTCCCCTTTTATGGCTGTTAGTATTTGCCTTATGTATTGTGGTGCTCCTATGTTGGGTGCATAAATATTTACAATTGTTATATCTTCTTCTTTGATCGATCCCTTGATCATTATGAAATGTCCCTCTTTGTCTCTTCTAATAGTCTTTATTTTAAAGTCTATTTTGTCTGATATGAGAGTTGTTACTCCAGCTTTCCTTTGGAAACTCCAGGTTTCCATTTGCAGGAAATATCTTTTTCCATCTCCTTACTTTCATTCTGTATGTGTCTCTAGGTCTGAAGAGGGTCTCTTGTAGACAGCAAATATATGGGTCTTGTTTTTGTATCCATTCAGCCAATCTGTGTCTTTTGGTCGGAGCATTTAGTCCATTTACATTTAAGGTAATTATCGATATGTATGTTCCTATTCCCATTTTCTTAATTGTTTTTGGTTCGTTATTGTAGGTCTTTTCCTTCTCTTGTGTTTCTTGCCTAGAGAAGTTCCTTTAGCATTTGTTGTAAAGCTAGTTTGGTGGTGCTGAACTCTCTCGGCTTTTGCTTGTCTGTAAAGGTTTTAATTTCTCCATCAAATCTGAATGAGATCCTTGCTGGGTAGAGTAATCTTGGTTGCAGGATTTTCTCCTTCATCACTTTAAATATGTCTTGCCAGTCCCTTCTGGTTTGCAGAGTTTCTCCTGAAAAATCAGCTGTTAGCGTTATGGAGATTCCTTTGTGTGTTATTTGTCGTTTTTCCCTTGCTGCTTTTAATATGTTTTCTTTGTATTTAATTTTTGACAGTTTGATTAATATGTGTCTTGTCGTATTTCTCCTTGGATTTATCCTGTATGGGACTATCTGTGGTTCCTGGACTTGACTAAGTATTTCCTTTCCCATATTAGGGAAGTTTTCAACTCTAATCTCTTCAAATATTTTCTCAGTCCCTTCCTTTTTCTCTTCTTCTGGAACCCCTATAATTCGAATGTTGGTGCGTTTAATGTTGTCCCAGAGGTCTCTGAGAGTGTCCTCAATTCTTTTCATTGTTTTTTCTTTATTCTGCTCTGCAGTAGTTATTTCCACTACTTTATCTTCCAGGTCACTTATCTGTTCTTCTGCCTCAGTTATTCTCCTCTTGATCCCTTCTAGAGTATTTTTAATTTTATTTATTGTGTTGTTCATCATTGTTTGTTTCATCTTTAGTTCTTCTAGGTCCTTGTTAAATGTTTCTTGCATTTTCTCTATTCTATTTCCAAGATTTTGGATCATCTTTACTATCATTATTCTGAATTCTTTTTCAGGGAGACTGCCTATTTCCTCTTCATTTGTTAGGTCTGGTGGGTTTTTATCTTGCTCCTTCATCTGCTGTGTGTTTATCTGTCTTCTCATTTTGCTTATGTTAGTGTGTTTGGGGTCTCCTTTTTGCAGGCTGCAGGTTCGTAATTCCCATTGTTTTTAGTGTCTGTCCCCTGTGGCTAAGGTTGGTTCAGTGGGTTGTGTAGGCTTCCTGGTGGAGGGGACCTAGTGTTCTGGTTGATGAGGCTGGATCTTGTCTTTCTGGTGGGCAGGTCCACGTCTGGTGGTGTGTTTTGGGGTGTCTGTGGACTTATTATGATTTTAGGCAGCCTCTCTGCTAATGGGTGGGGTTGTATTCCTGTCTTGCTAGTTGTTTGGCATAGGATGTCCAGCACTGTAGCTTGCTGGTTGTTGAGTGAAGCTGGGTGTTGGTGTTGAGATGGAGATCTCTGGGAGATTTTCACCATTTGATATTATGTGGAGCTGGGAGGTCTCTTGTGGACCAGTGTCCTGAAGTTGGCTCTCCCACCTCAGAGGCACAGCACTGACTCCTGGCTGCAGTACCAAGAGCCTTTCATCCACACAGGTCAGAATAAAAGGGAGAAAAAGTAGAAAGAAAGAATTAGTAGAAGTAGAAAGAAAGATAGGAGGGAGGGAGCGAGGGAGGGAGGAAGGAAGGAAGGAAGGAGGTTAGGAAGGAAAAAAAGAAAGAAAGAAGATAAAGTAAAATAAAGATAAAATATAATAAAATTATTAAAATAAAAAGTAATTATTAAGAGAAAAAAAACGGATGGATAGGGGCTTCCCTGGTGGCACAGTGGTTGACAGTCCGCCTGCCGATGCAGGGGACACGGGTTCGTGTCCTGGTCCGGGAGGATCCCACATGCCGCGGAGCGGCTGGGCCCGTGAGCCATGGCCGCTGAGACTGCGCGTCCGGAGCCTGTGCTCTGCAACGGGAGAGGCCAAAACAGCGAGAGGCCTGCGTACCGCAAAACAACAACAACAACAACAACAAAAACCGGATGGATTGAACCCTAGGACAAATGGTGGAAGCAAAGGTATACAGACAAAATCTCACATAGAAGCATACACATACTCACAAAAAGAGGAAATGGGGAAAAAATCATAAATTTTGCTCTCAAAGTCCACCTCCTTTATTTGGGATGATTCGTTGTCTATTCATGTATTCCACAGATGCAGGGTATATCAAGTTGATTGTGGAGCTTTAATCTGCTGCTCCTGAGGCTGCTGGGGGAGATTTCCCTTTCTCTTCTTTGTTCTCACAGCTCACAGGGGCTCGGCTTTGGATTTGGCCTCGCCTCTGCCTGTAGGTTGCCTGAGTGCGTCTGTTCTTCACTCAGACAGGACGGGGTTAAAGGAGCCGCTGATTCGGGGGCTCTGGCTCACTCACGCTGTGGGGGAGGGAGGGGCACGGAGTACGGGGCGGGCCTGCGGCGGCAGAGGCCGGCGTGACGTTGCACCAGCCTGAGGCGCGCCGTGCGTTTTCCTGGGGGAGTTGTCCCTGGATCCCGGGACCCTGGCAGTGGCGGGCTGCACAGGCTCCCCGGAAGAGGGGTGTGGATAGTGACCTGTGCTCGCACACAGGCTTCCTGGTGGCGGCAGCAGCAGCCTTAGCGTCTCATGCACGTCTCTGGGGTCCGCGCTGTTAGCCGCGGCTCCCCCCCGTCTCTGGAGCTCCTTTAAGCAGCGCTCTTAATCCCCTCTCCTCGCGCACCAGGAAACAGAGGGAAGAAAAAGTCTCTTGCCTCTTCGGCGTGTCCAGACTTTTCCCCAGACTCCCTCCCGGCTAGCCGTGGCGCACTAACCCCCTGCAGGCTGTGTTCACGCCGCCAACCCCAGTCCTCTCCCGGCGCTCCGACTGAAGCCCGAGCCTCAGCTCCCAGCACCGCCCGTCCCGGCGGATGAGCAGACGAGCCTCTCAGGTTGGTGAGTGCTGGTCGGCCCTGATCCTCTGTGCGGGAATCTCTCCGCTTTGCCCTCCGCACCCCTGTTGCTGTGCTCTCTTCCGCGGCTCCGAAGCTTTCCCCCTCTGCCACCCGCAGTCTCCGCCCGCGAAGGGGCTTCCTAGTGTATGGAAACCTTTCTTGCTTCACAGCTCACTCCCACTGGTGCAGGTCCCGTCCCTATTCTTTTGCCTCTGTTTATTCTTTGTCTTTTGCCCTCCCCAGGTACGTGGGGAGTTTCTTGCCTTTGGGAGGTCTGAGGTCTTCTGCCAGCGTTCAGTAGGTGTTCTGTAGGAGTTGTTCCACGTGTAGATGTATTTCTGATGTATCTGTGGGGAGGAAGGTCATCCCCGCGTCTTACTGTTCCGCCATCATCCCCCTCTGGTTTTAGTCTTAAGGCATAATCCAGTTGTAGAATTGATTATGTGTTTGTATAACTCTTCTTTTCATGATTAATGAGGACCTGAAAGAATTTTCTAGCATAGAAGTTTGCCCTTCTCTAAGTTGGACTTGGTGTATGTGTGTATGTGTATGTTCTCCTCTCTTCTCTGGCAAGAGTGTCAGAAGGGAAGCCTCCCATAAGAAGGGAACCAACCTCTGAATTACTGAATCAACTCCCTTGTGAGGTGTGGGCAACAGGTTCTCTGGCAATGCTGAGGTTAGCCAAACTTGGGGACTGAGGAAGAGGGCAGGTGTTGCCATTGTTTGGTTAAGGAATTAGCAGCAAAAACAGATCGTTTGGAAGCTGGTAAAACAACGTCTGCCTGACTATGCCTGGTGGGTGGATCCCTTGCGGAGGGACAGTAGATTGTGATTCTGAATCTTCAAGGAATAATGAAATGTTCTTGAAAAACCAAGACCTTGGGGACACAGTAGGGACACCTGATCTGAAAGGGCTGAGCGCTAAGCTTTATAATCCAGGAGTCCTATTTCTGGCGTTGGCTAAGTTTAGCATGGAAGACCATCAAAGGAGCATAGTGTCCCTTGCTGTGAGGTAGATGAGTTAAGAATCATTGCAGAATGTGATGCCAGAGGGAAAAATCATTTCTGTAAGTTGAAAGAAGAACAGTTTCAAAGCATAACTGAGGAGGATTAAAACCATAAATCAGACAAAATCCATAGGATCTAAATGAATGCCTTTTAACTGAATTTTTTATGATACCATTTTGTTATTGTGACAAAATATACGTAACATAAATATTACCATTTTAACCATTTTTTTTTGGCTGCCCGTGCAGGGCTTGTGGGATCTTAGTTCCCTGACCAGGGATTGAGCCTAGGCCCTCGGCAGTGAGAGCATGGAATCCTAACCACTGGACTACCAGGGAATTCCCATTTTTTTTTAAACCAATCTGTTGATTTTATAAATTATTTATTTATTTGCTTGTTTATTTATTTATTTGTTTATTTACTTTTGGCTGCATTGGGTTTTCATTGTTGTGCACGGGCTTTCTCTAATTCCGGCGAGTGGGGGCTACTCTTCATTGCAGTGCATGGGCTTCTTATTGCAGTGGCTTCTCTTGTTGCAGAGCAGGGGCTCTAGGCATGCAGGCTTCAGTAGTTATGGCACACAGGCTCAGTAGTTGTGGCTCATGGGCTCTGGAGCGCAGGCTCAGTAGTTGTGGCGCACAGGTTTAGTTGCTCCGCAGCATGTGGGATCTTCCCGGACCAGGGCTTGAACCCATGTCCCCTGCATTGGCAGGTGGATTCTTAACCACTGCACCACAGGGAAGTCCCATTTTAACCATTTTTTGATTGAAGTGTAGTTCGTTTACAATATGATTTTAGTTTCAGGTGTACAACATAGGGATTCAATGTTTTTATAGATTATACTCCACTTAGTTATTACAAAAAAATGACTATATTTCCCTAGTTGTACAATATATCCTTGTTGCTTATTTATTTTATACTTAGTAGGTTGTAGATCTCTTAGTAGATCTCTTAGTAGATCTCTTAATCCTCTACCCCTATCTTGCCCCCTTCCTGTGGGTAACCACTAGTTTGTTCTCTGTGAGTCTGTTTCTGTTTTGTTATAATCATTCATTTTATTTTTAGATTCCATATATAAGGATAACATACAGTATTTGTCTTCCTCTGACTTATTTCACTAAGAATAATATCCTCAAGGTCCAGCCACATTGTTGAAAATGACAGAATTTCATTCTTTTTTATGGTGAGTAATATTCCATTGTCTATATGTACCACATTTTCTTTATCCATTGTTGATGGACACTTAGGTTGCTTCCATATCTTGGCTATTGTAAATAATGCTGTTATGAATATTGGGACGCATGTATCTTTGCAAATTAGTGTTTTCATTTTCTTCAGATATATTGCCAGTAGTGAAATTGCTGGGTCATATGGTAGTTCTGTTTTTAGTTTTTAAGAGGAACCTCCACGCTGTTTTCCATAATGGCAGCACCAATTTACATTCCTACCAACAGTTTATTAGGGTTCCATTTCCTCCACATCCCTGCCAATATTTGTGATTTTTAGACCTTTTCATGAGAGCCATTCAGACAGATGTGAGGTGATATCTCATTGTGGTTTTCATTTACAATTTTCTTATTATTAGCAACATTGAGTATCTTTTCATGTGCCTGTTGGACATCTGCATATCTTGTTTGGAAAAATGTCTATTCAGGTCTTCTGCCCATTCTTAAATTGAGGTATTTAGGTTTATTTACAAAAATTTTTTTTATTATTATTTTTGGCTGCATTGGGTCTTCATTGCTGCATGCGGGCTTTCTCTAGTTGCGGCGAGAGGGGGCTACTCTTCATTGTGGTGCACAGGCTTCTATTGTGGTGGCATCTCTTGTTGCAGAGCACAGGCTCCAGGCACGTGGGCTTCAGTAGTCGCAGCATGTGGGCTCAGTACTTGCAGCGTGAGTGCTCTAGGGCACGTGGGCTTCAGTAGTTGTGGCATGCAGGCTCTAGAGCACAGGCTTATTAGGAGTGGTACACGGGCTTAGTTCCTCTGCAACATGTGGGATCTTCCCAGACCAGGGATCAAACCCATGTCTCCTGTATTGGCAGGCAGATTCTTAACCACTGCGTCACCAGGGAAGTCCATGGGGTTTTTTGATATTGAGTTGTATGAGCAGTTTATATATTTTGGGTATTAACCCCTTATCAGTCATATGATTTGCAAATAGTTTCTCCCATTCAGTAGGTTGTCTTTTTGTTTTGTCGGTGTTTCCTTTGCTGTGCAAAAGTTTTTAAGTTTAATTAGGTCCCATTTCCTTATGTTTCTTTTATTTCCTTTGCCTTAGTAGACATATCCAAAAAAACATTGCACAATTTATTTCAAAAAGTGTTTCATTTTCTTCTAGGAGTTTTATGGTTTCCAGGCTTACATTTAGGTCTTTAATCCATTTTGAGTTTATTTTTGTATGTGGTGTGGGAAAATGTTCCAATTTCATTCTCTTATATGTAACTGTCCAGTATTCCCAGCACCACTTATTGAAGAGACTGTCTTTTTTTCCGTCGCATATTCTTGCCTCCTTTTTCTTAGATCAATTTACCATAGGTGTATGGGTTTATTTCTGGGCTCTCTATTCTCTTCTATTGATCTATGTGTCTGATTTTGTGTCAGTACCAAGCTGTTTTGGTTGCTGTAGTTTTGTACTATTGACTGAAGTCAGGGAGAGTTATACCTTCATTTTGGTTCTTTTTCCTTAAGATTGCTTTGGCAATTTGGGGTCTTTTGTCATTCCATATAAATTTTAGGGCTATTTTTTTCAACTTCTGTAAAAAATGTCATGGGTGTTTTGATAGGGATTGAATTAAATCTGTGGATCTACTTCTTACAATTCATGAACATGGGATATCTTTCCATTTCTTTGTAACATCTTCAATTTCCTTCATCAGTGTTTTATAGTTTTCAGGGTATAGGTCTTTCACCACTTTGGTTAAGTTTATTCCTAGTTTGTTTGTTTGTTTTTTTAATGTGATTTTAGGTGAGATTGTCTTCTTGCTTTCTCTTTCTGCTAGTTTATTATTAGTGTATAGAAAAGCAACAGGTTTCTGCATATTAATCTTGCATCCTGAAACTTTACTGAATTAATTTATTAGTTCTAATAGTTTGTTGATGGAGACTTTAGGGTTTTCTATATATAGCATCATGTCATCTGCAAACAGTGACAGTTTTACTTCTTCCCTTCCAATTTGGATGACTTTTATTTCTTTTTCTTGTCTGTTTGCTTCCAATCAGAATTTCAATACTATGCTAAATAGAAGTGGTTTTGTTCCTCATCTTGTCTTGTTGCCAATTTTAGAGGAAAAGCTTCCAGGTTTTCATTGTTGAGTATGAGGTTAGCTGTGGGTTTGTCATAAATAGCCTGTATTATGTTATGGTCCCTCTATACCAACTTTGATGAGAGTTTTTATCATGAATGGATGTTGAATTTTGTCAAATGCTTTTTCTGCATCTATTGAGATGATCATGTGATCTTATCCTTTGTTAATGTGGTATATCACATTGATTGATTTGTATATTGAACCATCCTTGCAAATCTGGAAGAAATTCCACTTGATCATGGTGTATGATCCTTTTTATATATTGTTGAATTTGGTTTGCTACTATTTTGTTGAGGATTTTTGCATCTATATTCATCAGAGATATTGGCCTGTAATTTTCTTTTTTTATGTAGTGTCTTTGTCTGATTTTGATATCAGGGTAATGGTGGCTTCATAGGATGAATTTGGGAGTGTTTCCCTCCTCTTCAGTTTTTTGGAATAGTTTGAGAAGGTTAAGTGTTAGCTTTTATTTATATGTCTGGCAGAATTCCCCTGTGAAGCCATCTTGTCCTGGACTTTTGTACGTGAGGAGTTTTTTTTTTTTTTTTTTTACTAATTCAATTTCACTATTAATGATAGGTCTGTCTGCATTGTCTATTACTTCCTGATTCAGTCTTGGAAGACTGTATGTTTCTAGAAATTTGTCTGTTTCTTCTAGGTTGTACAATTTGTTGCTTATAATTGTTTGTATTATTCTCTTATGACTTTCTGAATCTCTGTGATATTGGTTATTTCTCCTCTTTCATTTCTTATTTTGTTTATTTGAGTCCTTTCTCTTTTTTTCTTGATGACTCCGGCTAAAGGTTAATCAACTTTCTTTATTTTTTCAAAAACCAGCATTAGTTTCATTGATCTTTTCTATTGTTTTTCTGGTCTCTATTTTATTTATTTCCTCTCTGATCTTTATTATTTCCTTCCTTCGTCTGACTTAGTGCTTTGTTTGTTCTTTTTCTAATTCCTTTAGATGATAGGTTACATTGTTTAATTGAGATTTTTCTTGTTTCCTGAGGTAAGCCTATATCACCATAACCTTCCCTCTTATAACCGCTTTTGCTGCATCCCATACATTTTGGAAAGTTGTATTTCCATTTTCCTTTGTCTCAAGGTATTTTCTGATTTCTGCTTTGATGTCTTTGACCAATTGATTTCTTAGTAGCATGTTGTTTAGTCTCCACATGTTTGTGTTTTTCCCATTTTTCTTCCTCTAATTGATTTCTAGTTTCATATCATTGTGGTCAGAAAAAAATGCTTGATATAATTTCTATTCTCTTAACTTTGTTGAGACTTGTTTTATGGCCTAGCATGTGATCTGTCCTGGAGAGCATTCCATGTGCACTTGAAAAGAATGTGTATTCTGCTGTTTTTGGATAAAATGTTCTATAGCATCTCGTAAGTCCAACTGGTATAATGTGTTGTTTAAGACCATTTTTTCCCTATTGATTTTCTGTCTGGATGATCTGTTCATTGATATAAGTGGGTGTTAA
Organism: Globicephala melas; assembly: GCF_963455315.2. NCBI lineage: Eukaryota > Metazoa > Chordata > Mammalia > Artiodactyla > Delphinidae > Globicephala > Globicephala melas. The sequence goes on along the minus strand of NC_083320.1, from coordinate 39,324,804 downwards.
AGTCCCCTGTATATTTAACAAGTTAAATACATTTTTGGTGCTCTTCATTAATTTGTGAAGAACCATATTTTTAGCTGGCATCATTTTTCTCCTGTTGGAAGGAATTTCTTTAACATGTCTTGTAGTGTGGATCTTATGGTGATGAATTCTTTTAAATTTGCATGTCTGAAAAAAATCTTTATTTGGGGACTTCCCTGGTGGCACAGTGGTTGAGAGTCCACCTGCCGATGCAGGGGATGCAGGTTCATGCCCCAGTCTGGGAAGATCCCACATGCCACGGAGCGGCTGGGCCTGTGAGCCATGGCCGCTGAGCCTGCGTGTCCGGAGCCTGTGCTCCAAAACGGGAGAGGCCACAACAGTGAGAGGCCCACGTACTGCAAAAAAAAAAAAAAAAAAAAAAAAAAGTCTTTATTTGGTCTTTGTTTATGAAAGATGCTTTCATTGAATGTAGAATTCTAGATTGACAGCTTTTTTCTTTCAGCATTAAAAAAAATACTGTTCTGTCTTCTAGATTGCATTATTTTGGAAGATAAACATGGTGTCATTTTTCTTTGTTTTTCTTTACATAATGTATCTTTTTTTCCTCTCATTCCTTTTAATATTTTTCTATTTATCACTTGTTTTCAGCAATTTGATTATGATGTGTCTTGGCGTAGTGTTCTTCATGTTTCTTATAATTGAATTTTGCTGAGCTTCTCACAATTGTGGGGTTTATTGTTTCATCAGACTTGAAAAATTTCAGCCATTATTTCCTCTGTTTTTCACACATCTTTCTTTCAGAGACTTCAATTATATTTCTATTAGTCTCTTGAAGTTTTCTCATAGCTCACTGATTTTATTTTTATTTAAAATAAATCTTTATGTGGGAGGGAAGGATTGGGAATTTGGGATTAGCAGATGCAAACTATAATATATAGGATGGAAAAACAACAAGGTCCTCCAGTATAGCACAGGGAACTATATTCAATATCCTGTGATAAACCATAATGAAAAATAATATATATATATGAACCACTTTGCTGTACAGAAGAAATTAACAAAACATTGTAAATCAACTATACTTCAATAAAATTAAAAAACAACTCTCTGTTAATTTTGGATGGTTTCAATTGTTATGTCTTCAAGTTTGCTATTATTTTATTCTGTGATATTTAATTTACTATTCACCACATCCAGTGTATATATTTTTTTATTTATTAAAGTATAGTTGACCAGTATTTTTTTTAAGTCTTAGGTAGTATAGATTTATGTCTAAAATTTTGATTTGATTGTTTTATATATTCCATATTTCTACTTTACTTTTTCAACACAAGGAACACAGTAATAACAATTCTTTCAATGTCTTTGTTCATTCTAGCATCTGTGTCAGTTCTGGATTGGTGTCAGTTGGTTAATTTTCTACTGATTATAAACTGTGCTTTCCTACTGTTTTGTTTCTTTTTTTTTTTTGAATGATACTCCTTCATTATCTCTCCACATACCTTTTTTAAAAAAATTTATTTAGTTTTTTTTTAATACAGCATGTTCTTATTACTTATCTATTTTATACATATATGGTGCATATAGGTCAATCCCAATCTCCCAACTCATCTCACCCCCTCCCCCAAGCTTTCCCCGTTTGGTGTCCATACGCTTGTTCTCTACATCTGTGTCTCTATTTCTGCCTTGAAAACCAGTTCACCTGTGCCATTTTTCTAGATTCCACATATATGCGTTAATATACGATATTTGTTTTTCTCTTTCTGACTTACTTCACTCCGTATGACAGTTTCTAGGTTCATCCACATCTCTACAAATGACCCCATTTCGTTCCTTTCCATGGCTGAGTAATAGTCCATTGTATATATGTACCACATCTGCTTTATCCATTCGTCTGTTGGTGGGCATTTAGGTTGCTTCCATGACCTGGCTATAGTGAATAGTGCTGCAATGAACGTTGGGGTGCATGTCTTCTTTTTGAATTATGGTTTTCTCTGGGTATATGCCCAGTAGTGGGATAGCTGGGTGATATGGTAATTCTATTTTTAGTTTTTTAAGGAACTCCATAGTGTTCTCCATAGTGGCTGTATCAATTTACATTCCCAACAACAGTGCAAGAGGGTTCCCTTTTATCCACACCCTGTCCAGCATTTGTTGTTTGTAGATTGTCTGATGATGCCCATTCTAACCAGCATGAGGTGATACTTAGTTGTAGTTCTGATTGGCATTTCTCCAATAATTAGTGATGTTGAGCAGCTTTTCATGTGCCTCTTGGCCATCTGTATGTCTTCTTTGGAGAAATGTCTATTTAGGTCTTCTGCCCATTTTTGATTGGGTTGTTTGTTTTTTTAATATTGAGCTGTCTATATATTTTGGAGATTAATCCTTGGTCCGCTGATTTGTTTGCAAATATTTTCTCCCATTCTGAGGGCTGTCTTTTCATCTTGTTTGTAGTTTCCTTTGCTGTGCAAAAGCTTTTAAGTTTCATTAGGTCCCATTTGTTTAGTTTGGTTTTTATTTCCTTTACTCTAGGGGGTGGGTCAAAAAAGATCTTTTTGTGATTTATGTCAAAGAGGGTTCTTCCTATGTTTTCCTGTGAGAGTTTTATAGTGCCCGGTCTTACATTTAGGGCTTTAATCCATTTTGAGTTTATTTTTGTGGGTGGTGTTAGGGAGTGTTTTAATTTCATTCTTTTACATGTAGCTGTCCAGTTTTCCCAGCACCACTTATTGAAGAGACTGTCTTTTCTCCATTGTATATCCTTGCCTCCTTTGTCATAGATTAGTTGACCATAGGTGCATGGGTTTATCTCTGGGCTTTCTATCCTGTTCCATTGATCTATATTTCTGTTTCTGTGTCAGTACCATATTGTCTTGATGACTGTAGCTTTGTAGTATAGTCTGAAGTCAAGGACTCTGATTCCTCCAGCTCCATTTTTTTCCCTCAAGATTGCTTTCATGATCTTTTGTGTCTCCATACAAATTTTAAGATTTTTTGTTCTAGTTCTCTAAAAAATGCCATTGGTAATTTGATAGGGATTGCATTGAATCTGTACATTGCTCTGGGTAGTATAGATATTTTCGCAATATTGAGTCTTCCAATCCAAGAATATGGCATATCTCTCCATCTGTTTCTGTCATCTTTGATTTCTTTCATCAGTGTCTTATAGTTTTCTGAGTACAGCTCTTTTGCTCTTTAGGTAGGTTTATTCCTAGGTATTTTATTCTTTTTGTTGACATGGTAAATGGAATTGTTTCCTTAATTTCTCTTTCTGATCTTTTGTTTTTAGTGTATATGAATCAAGAGATTTCTGTGCATTCATTTTGTATCCTGCAACTTTACCACATTCATTGATTAGCTTTAGTAGTTTTCTGGTGGCACCTTTAGGATTATCTATGTATAATATCATGTCATCGGCAAACAGTGACAGTTTTACTTCCTCTTATCCAATTTGTATTCCTTTTATTTCTTTTTCTTCTCTGATCACTGTTGTTAGGACTTCCAAACTATGTTGAATAAGAGTGGTGAGAGTGGACATCCTTGTCTTGTTCCTGATCTTAGAGCAAATGCTTTCAGTTTGTCACCATTGAGAATGATGTTTGCTGTGGGTTTGTCACATATGGCCTTTATTATGTTGAGGTAGTTTCCCTCTATGCCCACTTTCTGGTGAGTTTTTAATCATAAATAGGTGTTGAATTTTGTCAAAAGATTTTTTTCTGCATCTATTGAGATGACTGTATGGTTTTTATTCAATTTGTTAATATGGTGTATCATATTGATTGATTTGCATATATTGAAGAATCCTTGCATCCCAGGGATAAATCCCACTTGAACATGGTGTATGATCCTTTTAATGTGTTGGATTCCGTTTGCTAAGATTTTGTTGAGGATTTTTGCATCTATGTTCATCAGTGATATTGGTCAGTAATTTTCTTTTTTTGAAGTATCTTTTTCTGAATTTGGTATCAGGGTGTTGGTGGCCTCGTAGAATGAACTTGGGAGTGTTCCTTCATCTGCAACTTTTGGGAAGAGTTTGAGAAGGATGGGTGTTAGCTCTTATCTAAATGTTTTATAGAATTCATCTGTGAAGCCATCTGGTCCTGGATGTTTGTTTGTTGGAAGATTTTTAATCCCAATTTCAATTTCATTACTTGTGATTGGTCTGTTCATATTTTCTGTGTCTTCCTGGTTCAGTCTGGGAAGGTTATACCTTTCTAAGAATCTGTCCATTTCTTCCAGGTTGTCCATGTTATTGGCATAGAGTTTTTTGTAGTAGTCACTTAGGATGCTTTGTATTTCTGCAGTGTCCATTGTAACTTCTCCTTTTTCATTTCTAATATTATTGATTTGAGTCCTCTCCCTCTTTTTCTGATGAGTCTGGCTAAAGATTTATCAAGTTTGTTTATCTTCTCGAAGAACTAGCTTTTAATTTTATTCATCCTTGCTATTGTTTTCTTTGTTTCTACTTCATTTATTCCTGCTCTGGTCTTTATGATTTCTTTCCTCTACTAACTTTGGGTTTTGTTTGTTCTTCTTTCTCTAGTTCCTTTAGGTGTCAGGTTAGATTGTTTAGTTGAGATTTTTCTTGTTTCTTGAGGTAGGATTCTATTGCTAACAAATTCCTTCTTAGAGCTGTTTTTGCTGCATCCCATGGGTTTTGGATCACCGTGTTTTCATTGCCATTTGTCTCTAGGTATTTTTTGATTTCTTTAGTGATCTCTTGGTTATTTAGTAGTGTATTGTTCAGCTTCCATGTGTCTGTGTGTTTTACATTTTTTTCCTTGTAATTGATTTCTAATATCTGAGCATTATAGCTGGAAAAGATGCTTGATATGATTTCAATTTTGTTTAATTTACCAAGGCTTAATTTGTGACCCAACATGTGATATATCCTGGAGAATGTTCCATGTGCACTTGAGAAGAAAGTGTAATCTGCTCTTTTTAGATGGAATGTCCTATAAATATCAGTTAAATCTCTCTGGTCTATTGTGTGACTTAAAGCTTGTGTTTCTTTATTAATTTTCTGTCTGGATGATCTGCCCATTGGTGTGAGTGAGGTGTTAAAGCCCCCCACTATTATTGTGTTACTGTCCATTTCCTCTTTTATAGCTGTTAGCAGTTGCCTTTTGTATTGAGGTGCTCCTATGTTGGGTGCATATATATTATAATTGTTATATCTTCTTCTTGGATTGATCCCTTGATCATTATGTAGTGTCCTTCCTTGTCTCTTGTAACATTCTTTATTTTAAAGTCTATTTTATCTGATATGAGTATTGCTACTCCAGCTTTCTTTTGATTTCCATTTGCATGGAATATCTTTTTCCATCCCCTCACTTTCAGTCTGTATGTGTCCCTAGGTCTGAAGTGGGTCTCTTGTAGACAGCATATATATGGGTCTTGCTTTTGGATCCCTTCAGCAAGCCTGTGTCTTTTGGTTGGAGCACTTAATCCATTTACATTTAAGGTAATTATCAAACGTATGTTCCTATTACCATTTTCTTAATTGTTTTGGGATTCTTTTTGTAGGTCCTTTTCTTCTCTTGTGTTTCCCACATAGAGAAGTTCCTTCAGCATTTATTGTAGAGCTGGTTTCGTGGTGCTGAATTCTGTAAGCTTTTGCTTGTCTGTAAAGTTTTTGATTTCTCTGTTGAATCTGAATGAGATCCTTGCTGGTTAGAGTAATCTTTGTTGTAGGTTCTTCCCTTTCATCACTTTAAATATATTGTGCTACTCCCTCCTGTTCTGTAGAGTTTCTGCTGAGAAATCAGCTGTTAACCTTGTGGGAGTTCCCTTGTATGTTATTTGTCGTTTTTCCCTTGTTGCTTTTAATACTTTTTCTTTGCCTTTAATTTTTGTCAATTTGATTACTGTGTGTCTCGGCATGTTTCTCCTTGTGTTTATCCTGCTGTAACTCTGTGTGCTTTCTGGACTTGGGTGGCTATTTCCTTTCCCATGTGTGGGAAGTTTTCGACTATAATCTCTTCAAATATTTTCTCAGGTCCTTTCTCTCTTCTCCTTCTGGGACCCCTGTAATGTGAATGTTGGTATGTTTAATGTTGTCCCAGAGGTCTCTTAGGTGTCTTCATTTTCTTTTCATTCTTTTTTCTTTATTCTGTTCCATGGCAGTGAATTCCACCATTCTGTCCTCCAGGTCACTTATCTGTTCTTCTGCCTCAGTTATTCTGCTATTGGTTCCTTCTAGTGTATTTTTTCCTTTACATATTGTATTGTTCACCTCTGTGTGTTTGTTCTTTAATCCTTCCAAGTGTTTGTTCTTTAATTTTTCTAGATCTTTGTTAAACATTTCTTGCATCTTCTCGATCTTTGCCTCCATTCTTTTTCCAAAGTCCTGAATCACCTTCACTCTCATTCTGAATTCTTTTTCTCCAAGGTTGCCTATCTACACTTCATTCAGTTGCTTTTCTAGGGTTTTATCGTGTTCCTTCATCTGGTACATAGTCCTCTGCCTTTTCATTTTGTCTGTCTATCTCTGAATGTGGTTTTTGTTCCACAGGCTACAGGGTTTTAGTTCTTCTTGCTTCTGCTATCTTCCCTCTGGTGGATGAGGCTACCTAAGAGGCGTGTGCAAGCTTCCTGTTGGGAGGGCGTGGTGGTGGGTCGATCTGGGTGTTGCTCTGGTGCACAGAGCTCAGTAAAACTTTAATCTGCTTCTCTGCTGATGGGTGGGGCTGAGTTCCCTTCCTGTTGGTTGTTTGGCCTGAGGCAACCCAGCACTGGAGGCCACAGGCTCTTTGGTGGGGCTAATGGCAGACTCCTGGAGGGCTCATGCCAAGGAGTACCTCCCAGAACTTCTGCTGCCCCTGTCCTTGTCCCCACAGTGAGCCACAGCCACCCCTGCCTCTTCAAGAGACCCTCCAACACTAGCAGGTAGGTCTCATTCAGTCCTCTATGTGGTCACTGCTCCTTCCCCCTGGGTCCTGATGTGCACACTACTTTGTGTATACCCTCCAAGAGTGGGGTCTGTTTCTCCCAGTCCTGTCAAAGTCCTGCAATCGAATCCCACCGGGCTTCAAAGTTTGATTCTCTTGGAATTCCTCCTCCCATTGCCAGACCCCCAGGTAGGGAATCCTGACATTGGGCTCAGAAGCTTCACTGCAGTGGGTGGGCTTCTGTGGTATTATTGTTCTCCAGTTTGTGAGTCACCCGCAGTGGTTATGGCATTTGATTTTATTATGATTGCATCCATCTTACCATCTCATTGCAGCTTCTCCTTTGTCTGTGGATGTGGGGTATCTTTTTTGGTGAGTTCCAGTGTCTTCCTGTCAATGATTGTTCAGCAGTTATTTGTGATTCTGGTGCTCTCGCAAGAGGGAGTGAGCACACATCCTTCTACTCTGCCATCTTGAACCAATCTCGCCCTCTTAAAGAGTTATGCCAAGTCCCAGTAGCACTGATTCTGTGCTTAGTCACTGCTTCCGGCAACAATAAGGGAAAGGGTTGTATTCCGAATAGTGGCAGGAACCCATGTCCCCCCCTGTAGAGTTCTCCACTTAGTGCACTAGGGAATTCACTGCACTCTGGTGAGAGAGCTCAAAGGTATCTCTTTAATTTCACTAGTCAGTTTATTGTATAAATTTGTATTTAGCATATTTATCAAAGGACACCACCATATGCTAGTTTCCTTAGAGCTTGCTAATAATCTGGAATTTTTACATCTGTCCTACGTTTTATTTTGTCCTTGGGAAATATATAGTCCCAGCATCTGGATAGTAATAATAAATAATAATAGCTCCCTCATATGGGACTTTTGCTTCAGGAACTAAGAACACATTATGCACATTTTCTCATTTATCATAATAACATCCCTTTAAGGAAGGCATTTTCTTCTGTATTTCAGAATTACATAGTGCTTGAGCCATGGAGTGTTAAGGTTTTCCTTGCATGTCTTCATGAACTAATAGGTTTTAGGAAAACTAATGGTTTTCTGATTTGAGTTCAGCAAAGTTCATGATAGAGGCTCTAATTTCTCTTTATTAAGGAAAGTCTCCATGTTTTTATAAAACTATAACAAGCAAAATGGAACAGAGTTCTCCAGATGAGACAGAGGAAGTTGTGAACTGCTTTTCTCGAGAGATTTTACCTTCTTCCATTAAACAATTACATAAGGAGTAGAAGTCAGGCCACAGGTAGAGAAGACACCACATTGTAGATTAGAGTTTACAGTAGGAGCAGAAGATTCTCATGGTAGTGATCTAAATGAGACAACTGAATCGATGAGGCTTTATGAGCACCCTCAAGCTATAACCAAATTGGAATGGAAGGAGATGAACTACAAGGTATGATGTATTTGACAGATAAGAATAAGGGTTTGGGAGAAAATCTATTCAATTGGCCAGTTTGCATTGCCAGGTGAGGCCTGATATCAACATTGGCAGATCCACATCTGACAATAACACCAAGTGGTTCATTCAATGCCTTCCATTCAGCACTGCCCTTGTGAAACCAGTGCTAGTTGCCCAGAATTCCTAGTCTGACTTGGGACGGTTATCTACAGAAGTCCATTGTGGGCAAAGAGAAACAGAGGCATGCCTGACTATGGCATTTCCTTCAGGCTTATTGGATTGCCAGCTACAAGTACGCAACAGATTTTTTCCATTAGTGCCTTTCTATTCTTGTCTCATAGAAGTTAAGATTCTGAGTATAATGTCTTACACAACAGGGCAGAAATACCTTTTCAGCCAGGATCCCATGCAGGGATCATTTACCTATCGTCTGAGGTCTCAGCAAAGTCTGTTATTGTCCCTGCCTGTTGTAATTTGCAGCAAAATTCTGAGGCCTCAGAAGAGGAAATGCAGTATGGTGAATAGAAAAAAATAATGCAAAATTCCATAAATAAAACCCCCCTTCATCTTTCTAACTTAGTCATTAGTGACTTGTGAACCAGTAACAGAGATCAAAAGACAGCACACAGACTTTTCCAGAAAAAGTGCTGGGGCAGAATTTTTTAGCATTTCAAATACTAAAATAGAATTCAGAAAAATAATGTGCAAAATACTGTGGGCTTTAGTTAGCAGATCTGATTTGCTTCCTATAGCAGCAAATTTAGATGTGACTGTCTTCAATGCTAAGAAGCGTGGAGCTTAGCTGTGTGGCTCATATTTATGTTAATTTCAGGGCATTAAAAAGTTTTCGGGGTTTTTAGTGTTTCAGGCCACTCAGAAATATGAACACTCAAGTAGGTGTACTGAAAAGCTGTGCTATTTTGACCAAATAGCTTCTTACGATAACATTCAGTTAGGATCTCTGACACTTGAAAAATTCATGAACGTCAAGCATTTCGTTTAAATACACACATGCACGTACGAAACTGTCATTGGGCAGAAGAGACAAGGTCAGCTCCAAAGGGCTCCTGTCTCCCGTAGGGTTTGCCATTAGAGAATGAAGGCAAATGGCCAGTGCCTGTGCTCGTGAATTTTCTTTTTCCTCCTCTGTTTTGGTTGTGGAGCCAATCCTAGGGACTTTACAAGATGCCTGCTGTGTTCCTGAGAAAATAAAGTGTGCAAAGCACACTTGCCTTCAGGTTGTCCTCATCCACGGGAGATATCTGGAGTGATTAATGGCCGGACTCATAACTGCCACTGGCATGTCCTTTGGGTTTTATTGGACCCTCCAGACATTTGACCTAATCTGAATCGGAAGGTTAACTTCCAAAATTATTTAATTTGTCTGATTTTTCAAGAAAAGTCGTTGATACTGATAAAAATATAGGTAACCTTTTAAAGATCCTTTCGGCAGTTTCAGGGGTTTGAGAGAACATGCAGGGCAGGAATCTTTCTATGCTCTAAGCTGGGAGAGCATGTGTGGAAATACACAATAAAATAACTTTGAGCTGGAAAAGATCTCCAACTCATCTAAAACAAGCCTACCATTTTATCAGATAAAAACTTTCATGATGTGATTTTGTTTTCAAAATGTACTACTTCCTTTTTTTGATAAAGTAACATAAGCATGTGGTTCAAATGTCAAAAGGCACAAAACATTGGGCAGTGGAAAATAAACAAACAAACCTTTCTCACTCCCAGTCATCCAGTTTGTGTCCCCGGAGGGGAACTACTGTTAATAGCTTTTTATGATTTTCCAGAGATAATCTATTCTTACGATGACATCCTTTTTTGGCTGCATTGGGTCTTCGTTGCTGTACATGCGCTTTCTCTAGTTGCGGCGAGCAGGGGTTACTCTTCCTTGTGGTGCGTAGACTTCTCATTGCAGTGGCTTCTGTCGTTGCAGAGCACTGTCTCTAGGTGTGCAGGCTTCAGTAGTAGTGGCACACAGGCTCAGTAGTTATGGCTCGCAAGCTCTGGAGCACAGGCTCAGTAGTTGTGGCGCACAGGCTTAGTTGCTCTGCAGCATGTGGGATCTTCCGGGACCAGGGCTCGAACCCGTATCCCTTGCATTGGCAGGCGGATTCTTAACCACTACGCCACCAGGGAAGCCCACAATGACATCCTTTCAGCAAGAGAACCAGACCTGGCAAGGCCAGAGAAGCCATAAATTGATCACAATTCAATATTTAACATAAAGTAATAGTATAACTTTTAATTCCAGTCTCAGCTCTGTCACTTACTCTCTTGGGCGAGTTAATTAATCTCTCTTCTTCACTTCCCCATCTATATGATGGAACTAATGATTCCTACCAGGCAGGATTATCAGGATTAAGTGAAGTCATGTACCAAAGATCCAGATACACCCCTTAATTTTGATTACGGGAAAAATATAATCTTGGGCTTCCCTGGTGGCGCAGTGGTTGAGAGTCCGCCTGCCAATGCAGGGGACACCGGTTTGTGCCCCGGTCTGGGAAGATCCCACATGCCGCGGAGCGGCTGGGCCCGTGAGCCATGGCCACTGAGCCTGCGTGTCTGGAGCCTGTGCTCCACAACGGGAGAGGCCACAACAGTGAGAAGCCCGCATACCGCAAAGAACAAAAAATATATATATATATATACATATATAAAATCTTTTTTTCTATCTACTTGCATTTCAGATGCAGAGGATGAAATCTTATTGAGGTGGGGATGAAGGTGTCTATAGGATATATATAAAAAGGAAACATGTGTCATGGTATCTGTTTTCATAACACTATCACTCTACTTTTCCTGGCCTTGATGAAGTTGACTGGGTTCTTCCTTAATCACCCTCATTTCATTATTAGTTTAGTTGTCTTTAATCTTCTCCAAAACCACTTTATACAACCCCAAATTCAGATGCCTCTCCAAATGCACTACTTTCAAAGATTGCATGCAGTAAATAATATTGAGAGAGTAAGAGAGAAAGAGATTTCTCATTTAATAAATATTGATTATGCAACTAAAATGTGCCAGGCACTTTGCTAGATGACACAGAACCAGGCAAACACAGTGGAGAAAATGCTGTTAAGAATTGCTCATCTGTGGAACTGGTGAAATTCAAGGGACTGCTTGGTTTTCTGAGACCTAGAAAATCATTAGTTTCACTCAAATTTAAGATCCAAACAGTTTGAACAATTAAAGGATTTATTGGCTCATATGATGGAGAAATCCAAAAACTGGGCAGGCTTTAAAAAGCAATTCATTGGGATTGACATATATACATTAATATGTATAAAATGGATAACTAATAAGAACCTGCTGTATACAAAAATAAAATAAAATTCAAAAATAAAAAAACCCAATTCATTCCATAATGTCAACAAAAACCAACTTTCTTTCTTTACTGTACTCTGTCTTCTGTGATGTGGTTTTCTTCTAAGGCTATCCCCTCTAATGGTTTTAAAAAGGTAGTCAGAAAAAAACAGAGTTATTTGTTTCTTAGTTCATATCTACAAAGGCAGAAAGTACTTATGGGGCAACTCCCATGTATTAGAGAGGAAAAATTCCCCCCAAAACTCCTGCAACTGTCCCCTTCAACTCATTGTCTCTCACTGGTGCACATATCTACTCTGAACCAATCACCTGGACAGAGCATGTGACAGGAGTATGTGATACTGCTGATTGGCTTAAAACAATCAGGAATTACCCCTGCAGCTGGGCAAGTCTAACCCAAACCATGCTGGAAAACATAATGTTTATTTAGGAAGTAGAAAGAGGCCTGGATGGTAAGGAGAGATCTCACAAATGTCAACTATAGCTCTTGTTAGCTGCTTTTCTCTGCATATCTATTCTATGGCACTCTCTTAGGCTGGCTCTATACACAGGGGTGTTTTATTTGGGATCGTAAATTTGATTTACACATGGCTGAGACTTGTCATGGAACAACTCTCAAACCAAATAACTGTGACTCTGCAAATCCAATTTCCATCACCCATCTATGACTTTTGCGATCTCGTTCAAAATTCTCAAATGATATCATCTGATTGGCTTAGCCTAACGTATAGATGGACACTATCCTTTGGTCTCCACACACTGGTCCTCATCTCTTTACAGCCCAAGAAATAGGGTCATCTGATATAATCATGGGTGATCAGGCCCATCTGTTCAGCAGGGTTTGTGGGTGGGGACAGTTTCTTTTAGAAGGGGATGTGGGCAGAAAGGAAATTATATACATCTCTAACCAGAAAAATCCCAGGGGTGAAAATGATAGGAAGAAAATGGCACCAAATTTAAAGATAAAAGAAAAACTGCCACAATGATTCAAAATTAAACTGGGTGACTGATCATAGACTTTTGTTTTAATCACATTTTAGCCTTATAATCTCAGAAATTTACTTTGAAGAACACTGAAACACTCTGCAAGCAGAAACACTGTAGAAGAAAACAATCTTTGATCAAAAATCCAGAACCTAAAAAGATATTTATGCTCATTATATCCCAGGTGCTGAAAAGTGTCAACACAAAGCTCCATTTTATGCCTTTCTTGCAGACTAACTTCCTCAAAATGAGTTTGCACATTGAAAGGGCTAACAAAATACCCCAGTAGAATTTCTCCCAACACAAGTGCATTTCACTTTTAAGTAAATTACAATTTTCATCTCCTGATTTCTAAGAGGATGTTAGAGATTCCCATCCATTCCCAGACTAACTCCGATGTGTTCACTGGCAAGGGGGAGGTTTCCAAGTTCTCAGCACTACTTGTGGGTGGCTCTGAGGAAAGAAGTGTGTGGGTATCCGAGCAGTACAACCAAACCTCTTTGCTGGAACGAAAGAGGAATACAGGAAGCCGGAATGAGAAGAATTTTTCTTCCCTTTCTTATAATGCATTCAGGCTCACTTAGTCCCAAATAACAATCTGACCGATTACTATTTTAACTATGAAAGAATTAGAGAAAGGACTCTCCCTAGCCCCCTAAACGGGGAATGGATTGGGCTGAGGGCATCAAAACTTCCCCCTGAGGCACAGAAATTGCACCGAATGTTTTCTTGATGGTTCTAATACTTGAATTAAGAAGGCTTTGCCTAGACTTGTTCAAGATATAAAAAATAATAATAGAAAATTGAACTCAGATAAAATATAAAAAACTCATAGAAAACACTTTTCAGAAAATGTCATTTGGCCCATGGCTAATTCTGATTTTAGTTAAAAAACAAAACAAAGCCCAACGATGGTTACAACTAAACAATAGTTAAAAGAAAGAAGGGGGGCTTCCCTGGTGGCGCAGTGGTTGAGAGTCCGCCTGCCGATGCAGGGGACACGGGTTCGTGCCCCGGTCCGGGAGGATCCCACATGCCGCGGAGCGGCTGGGCCCGTGAGCCATGGCCGCTGAGCCTGCGCGTCCGGAGCCTGTGCTCCGCAACGGGAGAGGCCCCAGCAGTGAGAGGCCCGCATACCACAAAAAAAAAAAAAAAAAAAAAAGAAAAAAAGAAAGGAGGGAAGACTTCAGACATAAAGGAAGAATTTTTTTTCCATCAACATTTCATGTAGCAGCTCCATCACAGCCTTCCCATTTCTCAAAGCTTTGATTTGTGGAAATAGTGGTTATGCAATTTCCACACATTGTGGTCCAATCACAGCATGTAGGCAACAATGAAAAGAAAACAACTAAACACACTTGAAGCTGGAGATTTTGATAAGCTTTTCTTTTCATTTCACGAAGGTTTTTAACTTGATATTTTTCTAAGGCACCCGAAATATTCCTATTGAGCTTTAATCAGATATATGTGAACACAGCAAAGTGTCTCATTTTCGTAAATGTATCTATGGCAGCAGCACTGGCTAATCTAAATAGTTGTAAAAAATTAACGAAAAAGAAACTATTGGACTGTGAGAATCCCACAGTTGACAGATTGTTGGTTTTACTTTTTTTAAAAAAAAATCTATGCCATATGTTTACAGAAGATGAGAAATGTTGGAAAAAATTATTTTCCTTAGGGCATAATGCTGCAGCCATTGAGAGAGAGGTCTCTGGCATTTTCAGTGAGGATTTGGTGCAAGGAACAAGACAGCATTAGGTCTGCACAGTCGTTGGCCGAGAAAAACAAAGATGATTTCCTCTGGTCCCTATTTTAGTTTTACTCTTTGAACTTCCAACAGTTTATTTATTATTATTGTTATTATTTTTAACTGGACACAGATTGTTTCAGGAATCATCTTGGTTCCCTTTTATGAAGCCCTTTTTAAAAAATTTGTTGAGACTGGTTTCTAAAAGGCTCCACCTCCACCACCTGTCACTATACAGGGGGTTGCGACTTGGATAGCACCCCTCACTTCTGAGTTCAGCTGCAGACTGGATGGTGAAGGGCAGTGGCCGAGGAGGTGGAAGTGCAGATTTGGAGGTAGGTGACAATATAGTATTTCAACATAAAAATCCCCACACTGCGGATCAGTGATAAATTTTCATACACCTGGAGAAACAAAACTCGTCTACCAAATGTAATTCTCTCAGAAGGATTTTCCCCTCTACATCTAAAATCCTGGGAATTTCACCTGCTGTGTCCATCATTTCTAAGTGACTAATCATATGTTGGTTACCTGTCACTAGGTGGCATCATTCAGTGTTTCTTGACAGCAGTAACTAAATTGGCAAAGTTGCAGCTTGGGCCATTTTTTGGTATTTTCTTCTTTGGTGTGAATCTAGAGAATCTAAATCAGATGGTGGATCTTTATTTGTTGTGTGCATTTGGCTTTGTAACATATGTATAGTGTTTGAGATTCTTTTTTCTTAGCGTGTCTTGGTGGTATGTAAACCCAATGATTAGTCTTATATAAATAATAAATGAGTTCTTCCTCTGAATTCTCTTCTAAGTCACATACACAAATATTTACTTATAGAGACTTTGCAGAACTAAAATAAGTCCCCACATGTCTAGGATCTTTATCTAGACATGCAGGTAGGAAAAAATATATGAATGAAACTTGTTTTATCTTAGAATGGTCAGTTGAAATCTAGTCATGGATAAGCCACTACGATGGAAAAATATAAAAATGATCAGTTGATGTTCTCATAAACCTGTGAAATTTGTAAAGAAAATATAACAGTGATAAATAAGAAAAATGGATGTAAATATAATATGAGCTAATGGTCACAGTCCTGTACTCTCCCAGATGTGACAGGTTAATTATGACCATTTTTATTTGTTGTATTCTAATAAAGCTTATACTACTGAAGAGTAAGTGCTAACTTCCACATTGTTAATAAAACAGGACCAATTTTTCTAAATTATAATTATGACTTAGTGACCTGAAAATATGTAAATAATAATAGATGACAAAATGTATTATCTGGAATGAGGCTAACAAGATAGATGACAGTCAGATAGATAAAAGGATAGCATCTAATACAGTACTTGATATTCTGAATAGTTGTCTAAAATCTACAATATTGCTCTTCTATTTTCATTTACTTATTTATTACCTGAAAAGACATTTCTGTTTCAATCTATCTTATTTCATTTATTCATTCATTCAACAAACATTTAGTTGAATACTTACATTGGATTAGATACTCGAGATGCAAAAATAAATAGAACACCAAATTTACCCTCAAAAAGCTTTTAGTTTTTTATGTTGCTAAGCATCCGTAAAGTAAGTTTCAGAATCAGTCATGGGGGGTTGGGGGAAGGAAGGGGAGACAGAAAGAGAGAGAGGGAGAAAGGAAAAGAGAGCGAGAGAGAGAGAGAGAGAGAGAAAGAGAGAATACAGAGTCTTAGATGAGGAAACAAGATGCATGGTCACAGCTCTGCCAGTAACTCATGCTGTGATCCTCGTCTTCCCACACTGTACATTCATATGAAAAAATTTTATGTGAAAGTGCTTTGTAAACTGTAAAATATTTTAAATGTAAAGATATTTTAAACTTTTTAATTTCTCCTTATAAGAATCCTACAATTTTTAAATATATTTTTGATATATATATCAAAATATATATTTTGATTCAAGTGCTTTCTCCCTTTTAAATTCCACTCTGTTTCAAAATTCTAGCTGCATAAACAAAACCCATTAAATGTCCAACTCACCTTGTAAAACAAAAAGTGAACAGAAGCACTGTGATCTTGGAAAGAGAAAAGGTGAGAGGCTAAACCAAGTGGCCTTGTGACTACACCAGACTCTGAAACATGGAGACTCTGGGATTACCCCCTTACCCTCTTTTAATCTAATAATTCTGGCTGCTTCTCATTTTTGCAGATTAAAAAAATGGAATTTTAAGCAAATTCTGTTACAATAACACATATAAGACAAAGAGAGCTCTTTTGAGTTTCATTCTGGTCCTATAACTTTACCTTTTCTCCACTTTGGTGGTAGAAAAAACTAAAGCTCCTAGTTGATTACTGGATTATGAGATTTGGTACAACGCCACCTGTTCTTAGACTAGTTCAGTAGTTTTGCAAAATGCTTCCTATTTTTCACTAAGGCAAGAAATATCATATTCTACACTAGGTAAGTCATAAAACCTGTTTTTCTACAGGTTGTATGCAGAAATCAATATGTAAGGAACTCTGAGCTCAATGTATTTAAGACCACAAAGAAAGATACCTAAAATGATCAAGGCCTTGATCTGAGTTTCTGTATGCAGAAATCAATATGTAAGGAACTCTGAGCTCAATGTATTTAAGACCACAAAGGAAGATACCTAAAATGATCAAGGCCTTGATCTGAGTTTGTGTAGAGACATATTTTATCTTAATTTCCTGGTCCATTATCTGGGGATTTTGTCTTTTATTCTGTACTGTATTAAGCTGTATTTTTAGTATGATGATGACTTACTAGTAAAGACAAACTTCTAATTAAGCATTTGGGCTGAAAACGTTCCCTCAATCTGTTATATATTTGTTTGAAATAATATTATTTCATCAGGGAAACAGAAAAAGTGACTTGGATTCATTCTACCTGTAAAAAATGTATGCCTATCCTAATTTTGAAGGATTAGTTTTGTTCTAGAATATTTGTTTACCATCAGACATGGGCTGGGAGAAAATATGAAAGGCTGGAAATGAAAGTTTAGAGACTAAGATATCTACTTACCACTTTATTTCCTTCTCGGCTTTCTCTTTATTTTTTAGGTTATGACATTTTTCTCTTTGTTTAAAACATTATTTCAAGCCAACAAGTGTTATAAGAATGACAGTATTTGTGCACAAGGAACCTAGGAAATGGAATTCTACTTCACTATTTCCAGAGACCATAGCTTTTAAGCCTTTTACCATCAGTATATTTGGGTAAAAAGATGGTCTTTATCATGAAAGTATATGCACCCACATTTAGCCATGGACAAAACTTCCTGGAAGGAAGCAAAGATTTTTTTAAGAAATTATTTTGGGAAAGTGTGCTGAAGCTTTTCTCTAAAAATAAAATGGTATTTCATCAGTACTGGTCATTTTTTAGCCACATATGACAAATGAGCACAGATGCTCACAAAAATCTAAAAGGAACTGAAATGGCAAATATCTTTCCTTTCACTGCATCTAAAACAAAAACAAACTTTACCACATTGATTGAAGAGAATGCAGGAAGTCATATGGTCCCACCCAAAGTTCCTGCATTCAAAATGTCCTCATGGGGCAGAAGGTTCAAGGTGTTTTTAAGAACAGAACTTTCATGTTTCTGCCTGTTAACAATGGCACTTCCTGTTTTGACCTCTAACCATACTAGGGTATCAAGAAAGTAAGAGGATGGACTTCTCCTTTTTGCACAGTGAAGAGCATTTTTACTCCCTCTTATCATGTGTGTAGAGTTCAAAGTGAAGATTATGATTACCTAATTCTCCTGAGGTTCTGTAGATTGATCTACAGTCTCCCAACAAGAGTTGTGATTTTCAATAATTTATAGTTATCTAGTCATGAGCCTGGTATTGAAGTCAACAGAATGTGTAATATTCCTCATCTCAAGTATAAGTAAAGCTACATGCTTCAAATGACCCCAGTGTTTTACTAAAAGTTACTAAGAGCCCTTAACATGTTCAGGACTCAGTGACTGCCTCCTTCTAAGCCACCTTCTTTCAAAAAAGAGAGAATGAAAGGAAGAAAGTAGGGAGAGAGGGAAAGAAGGAAAGGCAGCAAAGATGATGGAAGGAAGGAAGGGAGGAAGGAAGAAAAGCTTGAGGAAAGAAAAAAGAAAAGAAGAAAGGGAGAAAGGGTGGGAGGGAGGGAAGAAGGAAGAAAAGAAAGAAAAATTAGAGTGAAAAGATCATCACTTCAAAGTGAGAAAGAAACTACTTGCAGGATTCAATAATCTGAGTACTGTTGCTTCCCAAAACAAGAAAAAAATATTTTTAAAGCAAATCAAATTCCACTTAGTATAAAAAATGTCATGTTATTTTTTTTAAGTAGATACAGATGACAGGAATGCTAAAGATGTAAGTACGTAAAAATAGAGTTGCCATATGATCCAACAATCCCACTCCTGGGCATGTATCTGGACAAAACTATAATTTGAAAAGATATGTCCACAGCAGCACTATTTACAATAGCCAAGACATGGAAACAACCGAAATGTCCATCGACAGGTGAATGGATAAAGAAGATGTGGCATATATATATATATATATATATATATAAAATGGAATATTAGCCATAAAAAAGAATGAAATAATGCAATTTGCAGCTACGTGGATACACCTAGAGATTATCATACTAAGCAAAGTAAGTCAGAAAGAGAAAGACAAAAAACATATGATATCACTTATATGTAGAATCTAAAATATGACACAGATGAGCTTATCTATCTGACACAGATGAGCTTATCTATGAAACAGAAACAGACTCACAGACATAGAGAGCAGACTTGTGGTTGCCAAGGGGGAGAAGGGGTGGGGGAGGGTTGGATTGGGAGTTTGGAGCTAGCAGATGCAAACTATTATATATAGAATGGATAAACAACTAGGTCTTCCTGTATAGCACAAGAAACTATATTCAATATCCTGTAATAAACGAAAATGGAAAAGAATACAGAAAAAAAAGATGTAAGACATCAAAATAAATAAGAAAAGCATTTTAGAAGGTAATATTCTCAAAGTGTTTTTTTTTAATAGTGCTATATATTGAAAGAGGAAACTATTAAGTGGAAAAAACTCAGTAACTATTCTATTTTCTGTATTATTGTGGGGATGACAGTTTATTAGAAGTGAGAATATATTTTCTTGACAAGAAAGACAAACCTTATCTCAAAATTTGTCCTTCAATTCTTGAGGGAAGTTATATATTTTTATGCCATAGGAAAGCGATTTGTTGGCTTTCCCAACAAATCTTTCCCAGATTCTATAAGACTTTCTTTGAATATAAATGCATATACTATTAAATATATGCATACAATATAAATGATATATGCATAGATATAAATGTTTTAGAAAGACTTAAATGACTGCTTTCTTTAAAATATTTCAGTAATTGGGATAAATATAGTAAAATTAAATTCCTTCAGGTACTTATTATCATTAATGATTTATGTATTTTTTTTTAAAATAAGAAATTCATGTTTCAATTGCAAATTCCAGATTGTTACACATACCAAATGATACTAAAACAATAAAGCATTTGCTAAAGCAGAAGATAAGCAAAGCATTGTCAAAGGATGCTATGGGTGTAGCTAATAGCAAAGTTGTTAAGACTGCTAATCCCGTTTGGAAATCTGTGCCACCTGATGAGCAGATGCACAAAAGATATTAGTGGGAGAGCTGAGAAAACCAATGATAATTAGAAAAGTCATTTTTTAGCAGAATGCATTCTAGAGCAAAAATAATTTTTTGATGCAGAAAACTGACACAATAACCAAAGTGATTAGGCTTTCTTGACTATTATTTCTATAAATTTATAAAACTAAAATAGAAATGGGTAACTGTCAAAAACCAATGTTTCCCCTTCTTCCATAAAACATAAACACTTTGAAAAATAATTTTGCTGTAAAAATGATCACCAGAACATGTTTTCTTTAATCCTTAATTTAGGTTTTAATGTATTTTCCATAAGTAAACAATTCATAAATTATCTGATACTCTTGATTCATTATTAATATCAGTCAGGTTAGGGAAGTAGATAAAAGATAACTTTGTTTTACTTGTGCTACTCTTTTTATTTGTTTGTTTGTTTGTTTATTGACATACAGTTGACATACAATATTGTGTTAATTTCAGGTCTACAACATAGTGATCCAACAATCAAATATATTACAAAATGATCACCACAAAAAGTCCAGTAACAATCTGTCACAATACAAAATTATTACACTATTATTGACTATATTCCCTGTGCTTACATTACACCCCGTGACTTACTTATTTTATAAATGGAAGTCTGTACCTCTTAATCCCCTTCACCTATTTCATCCATCCTCCCAAACCCTCCTCCTGATATCGGGTGACCTCAGCCTGCAGTGGCTTGAAGCGGGATTTCAGTTCCCCAGCCAGAGATTGAAGTCAGGCTGTGGCAGTGACAGCACTGAATCCTAGCCACTAGACCACCAGAGACCAGTGTCTAGTGATAGGCCCTGGCCCATCAGCTTTGTAGAAATGAATTTCCACAGAGAGGTGGAAAGTAGTGAAACAAGTAAAGAGTTTATTAGGAGGAAAAAGAGTACAGAAAAAGAGTACGTGTGAATAGACTCATATGGGCGGGCTCAGAGAGAGAGTTGTGCCCTTGTGGTAGTTTGAATCACTTATATGGGGCATTTCTTCTGGTTTCCTTTGGCCAATCATCTTGCTTTGCCTGTCTCTGAGTTCATATTTGGTTTATCTCAGGGTCCTCCCCTGTGTGTGTGTGCGTCTCTTAGCCAAGATGGATTCTAGCAAAGAGGCCTATGGGTAGGTTGACATCATCTACTATGGGGTGGTGCCCCCTCCTTTTTTGACCCCCAAGGAGCCTTTCTGTGCAAGTGTAGTTGGGAAGGTCTCCTTGACCTTGAGAAGAGAAATATATGGTGTCTTTATCTCTTATCTGGGCAGGGCTCCTCTCTGCACCTGCTATTATCTTCAACTTGGAGTATCTGTCCACAGAGGACAGACTCCAGCTGCTCAGCCTGGGACCCATCTATGTCCTGCCTCACTCCCACCCTGGCAATCACCAATTTGCTCTCAGTATCTATAAGTCTGTTTCCGTTTTGTTTGTTTGTTTTGTTTTTCAGATTCCACATATAAGTGAGATCATATAGTCCTTGCCTTTCTTTGTCTCACTTATTTCCCTTAGCATAGGGCCCTCTAGGTCCATCCAAGCTGTCGCAAACGGCACAATTTCATTCTTTTTTATGGCTGAATAATAGATAAATATTTTTGTGTGTGTGGTACGCGGGCCTCTCACTGTTGTGGCCTCTCCCATTGCGGAACACAGGCTCCGGATGAGCAGGCCCAGCAGCCATGGCTCACGGGCCCAGCCGCTCCGCGGCACGTGGGATCTTCCCAGAGCGGGGCACGAACCCGTGTCCCCTGCATCGGCAGGAGGACTCTCAACCACTGCGCCACCAGGGAAGGCCCAATAAATATTTTTTTTAAAAACGTTATAAATAAAATATATACTGTGGCCATGGTAATCCTTCAAATTCAAGGAGACACTTGACATTGAGGATTGCTTTTATCTCTAAGAATCAGTTACTCAGAAGGCCCAGTTTTAGATGGTGAGTGCTTAAGAGCAGGAACTAAGGAGTGAGTCTGTATTTTAATTATGGTGTAGTAGTGCCAATTTATCCCCAGAGCAAACTGTAGTTTTTCTCCTTTTTAAACAGAGACAGTAACAGCCCCTGCTTCAAAGGGTTGTTCAGAGGATTAGCTGAGATTATTCATTCTTTTTTCTTTATTCTGCTCTGCAGTAGTTATTTCCACTCTTTTATCTTCCAGGTCACTTATCCGTTCTTCTGCCTTAGTTATTCTGCTATTGATTCCTTCTAGAGAATTTTTAATTTCATTTATTGTGCTGTTCTTCACTGTTTGTTTGCTCTTTAATTCTTGTAGGTCCTTGTTTAACGTTTCTTGTATTCTCTCCATTCTATTTCCAAGATTTTGGATCCTCTTTACTATCATGACTCTGAATTCTTTTTCAGATAGACTACATATTTCCTCTTCATTTGTTAGGTCTGGTGGGTTTTTACCTTGCTCCTTCATCTGCTGTGTGTTTCTCTGTCTTCTCATTTGGCTTTGGAGACTGTGTTTGGGGTCTCCTTTTCGTGGGCTGCAGGTTTGTAGTTCCCATTGTTTTTGGTGTCTGCCCCCAGTGGCTAAGGTTCGCTTAGTAGGCTGTGTAGGCTTCCTGGTGGAGGAGACTGGTGCCTGTGTTCTGGTGGATGAGGCTGGATCTTGTCTTTCTGGTGGGCAGGACTGCGTCTGGTGGTGTGTTTTGGGGTGTCTGTGGCCTTATTATGATTTGAGGCAGCCTCTCTTCTAATGGGTGGGGTTGTATTCCTGTCTTGCTAGTTGTTTGGCATAGGGTGTCCAGCACTGTAGCTTACTGGCCATTGAGTGAAGCTGGGTCTTAGCATTGAGACGGAAATCTCTGCGAGAGCTTTCGCCATTTGATATTACATGGGGCCGGGAGGTCTCTGGTGGACCACTGTCCTGAACTCGGCTGTCCCACCTCAGAGGCACAGGCCTGACACCCGGACGGAGCACCAAGACCCTGTCAGCCACCCGGCTCAGAAGAAAAGGGAGAAAAGAGAGAGAAAGAAAGAAAATAATAAAATAGCTGAGATTATTCATGGTTAGTGCAAAATGTGGGCCACAGGAGGCATGCTATTATGTTACCAGTTCCAATAATGTTGTATTGATGGTGGTGGTGATGGTGATGCCTATTCTACAAGGGTTCTGAACCTCTTCCTGAGATTTCTAGTTTTACCTGGGATTAAAGGTAAACCTCCCCCGACCCCACCCCTTCGTGTTCTTGAGAACTTAATAACTACACAGAAATAAAAAGGCTATCATTCCACTCTCCTGTTGCTGCACCTTCACACCTCAGTAGTTTTTACTTGAGGAGATATGCAGACTTGAAAAAGGAAAAGGCCATCCCTGAATATGTGGGAACCACATCTGAAGGGAGAGAACTCGCAGAACCAGCACTGTCTTCTCTGAGATATGTTCATTTTGCAGGGAAAACAACATGGCAAAGTTCTGAGACTCATCGCTTCAAAGGGGTAAATTTTGAGGTGGGTTATATCTCGCATGAGGAATTAAAGTCCTATAGAATTTATAAAATTCTATAATAAAATTATAAAGTGGAGTTTGGAAGTTCAGGAACATATCTGTGCTGAGGAAAACAAAGAGAATTAACAAGCTATAAAAATCACAAAAGCTAGAATATGCAGTGGATTAGGACTTGATGGGGAGCCATTGTTATGCTACTTAGGAGGAACAAACCCCTCCCAAAAGACCGTCTCAGGAAAACTTTAGACTGAAGCAGGCTGAGACAGTTTTGACCTCTCAACCTGTCTCCCCTAATGAAGATAGAAGAAAATGTATTTAAGGGAGAGCAGAATTGCATCCTTTCTCTTTGGACCTAAGCACCTTGAAAAGCTGTTGCCAGGATAAGTCTTATGCGCAACCCACCGAGGCTTAAGACATATTATTACCAAGGCCATGGAAAGGATATTTAATGCCTCTCTAATATGCTTGTGTATTTCCTTATGATTTAAACTTTTAAATTTGATGTCGTGGGGTATGGCACTCGACCAAGGTTCAATGATGGCAGAGTACTTCTGGGGTATTAGCAAAATATTTTGTTGAAGACATAAACTTGAATTTCTAGATACTAGAAACTGACTATCCAAGGAGAAATTTTGCCACCTTTGATTTTGAGCTTCTTGTACCTTGTTTCTTTTCCTCTTCCAATTTCCTTTCTCATGTTCTTAGCAGAGTAACAAATCCAGGAACTACTAACTATAGAGAAGAATATAAGTGTTCAGCACATAGAAAGTTAAATTATTGATGTTTGTTGTATACACAGGGAATCATTTCTCTGAAGCTTTAAATTGTTAGATCTGTGTTTTTAAAAGGAAATTATAAGAGAAACAAAACTCAAGTGACTAGTTTCTTTGCCACCTCTCTAAGCAATGCTATGTGTTCATCCAAGGTATTATGAATCAATAGTAGATTCCTCCTATAATTATAATTGAGAGGAACCAAATAAGACAAATGTTGCAGGTTGGATTTTGAAACCGCACACCTGGTCTCAGATTGGACTCAAACCTAGATGAGATTGGAACCCAGCCAAAACTCAGACTTGGGGCTTCCCTGGTGGCCCAGTGGTTAAGAATCCACCTGCCACTGCAAGGGACATGGGTTTGAGCCCTGGTGCAGGA